>NC_056735.1:908400696-908698196 GCF_019279795.1 Protopterus annectens
ACTGTCCCGTCCATGGACACAAGAACTGTGCCTGCAAGGGGTTCCACGGGCACTACCAGGTACAAGGCCAGATATGTTACTCTCCCCTGAGGATGACACCTGTCCACTGACTCCAGGTCCCAGTTGGGACTGGCCAGGGCCACATGCATGTGGCCTGCTGTGGTGTGGTGTGGACAGTGCCCTGCCTGCAGTGCTGGTGCTGGTACTGCCACAATGGGAGCGGCTACAACTTCCTGCACGTCCACATAGACCTCCACCTGTTGGTGATGCTGACCTGCTTCCATGTGGCTGTTGTAGTATTCCCACCATAGTCTATAACACGGACAGTGTATGGTCGACCAGTCCCACCAGCTTGCCAAACCGTCTATCCATTACCTCTGCAAAATAATGGTGAGCACCTACGAGATCATGGATGGTGTCAATAACAGCCGAATGAGTAGCCCTCTGTAGCCACAGACCCCTGTCTGGTATACCGTTCCATGCATGCCTGTGCCTCCATGATGGCCCAAAACATGCATCTGTTGACACCAGCTGTGGCACTGCTGCCAGGGACATGATGTCCAGCAGCCCCCCTATGAGCACCCCTGTACATCTGAATGTGTGGTGACCTGCCGGACATCCGGCTATGGCTGCTGTGTACAGACACACTTGCCATAGTCCCCACACTGCCTTGTTCCATGCCACCACCTGCCAACTGCCCCTGATCTATAGCCACTGGTGATGGGGTATGTATAGGCAATGTGACTGTGTGTGGAAATGGGGTGGATAACAGTGGAATGTCAACCAATGGCACAGCTTCAGCCACTGACAAACCCGCCTGTGCCTCATCACACCTATCATCATTTTCAGAGTTTGTGTAGACACTAACTTCAGATTCCCTGCAGGAGGGACCCTGACCCACCTCACCACCTTTGAGAGGAAAACAGAAACCTTACTTTCAAACCTGTATGTCATTGCATACCTCTACACCCACACCAACACACCCACACCCCCACACACCCCACACACACACACACACACACACACACACACACACACACACACACACACACACACACACACACACACTTACAGATGGGGTGGCATATAGATACGACAGACAGCTCTGATTACCCACATTTCAGCATGCATGACATATAGCAATCAACAGCATGCAGTGCAGCTATCTCAATCCTTGTTACCAACATTATACATCTCTGTGATGCGTGATTTGTGTTAGTAGGTGATGGCCCTTCCCCTGGAACACACTGCACCCATGTACACAGTATTGCTGTGCACCTTTTCAGCACCCTGCTATGTACTGTGCACCATACCTCACAAATATACACACCATTGCTGTCTGTGTTTATGTGTGGCAGTTATATGTGCTCTGTTGCCACAGCCCCTATGTGTTTGACAGATACATACCTGGGCTGATATGAGGACAGATGGCTATAATGAGTGCCTGATGTTTGATTTGCATATCTCATCATCAGCAGTGCATGTCCCAGCAATGGCATCCAATTATACTGACAACCTCCCAAGCTTATTGTGGCTATGAGGAGTGTTCACACCCTTATTCACATGCCACCATCTTCCCTGATATGCCATGGGGCCACAATACTGCATATGTTACCATTACACATACCTGATATGTGACATATGACCTGTGCAATCCAATCACATGCAGAATCAAACAAATGTGTTAGTTGTGCAGATGTTGATAGTGATGCATACAATATGTGGGTTGCATAATTGTACACATCCTTAACACCATGTTTTGTTGCAGTACCTGTACGTGAACAACAGCAGTAACATTTCATGGAAGGTGTAAACTAGCATGGCCCATCCTCACTTGACATTATGTGGTCACCCCTCCCTACAAATTACCCCCAACTCTGCCAGATGGCAAGCATGGCTTATGTGCACAGCCCTTGGAGGTCACACAGTTCCTACACTATTGCTGTTGAGTCATGGTTATGTCTTGCACAATGCATGACCTTGATTGTGTACAGATACAGCCATTCTATGTGACATTCAGACATATGCCTTGGTTCACTGTTGCATTTCAGGGTGACACACCACCCCACCCTCAGCCATTTTGCAGATGCATGACAACTATGGGCCACACGAGTGTGATTTGGTGGCATCCCACATGTAGAACAAAATGTCTACCCCATAGTTTCTGCTAATTAACAGCAATTCTACAGGTGTACACTGGCACCAGCAGAGTAGAGATGGGGATGGTGGGCATGAGGTGGACTGAGGTGATGGTTGTGCAGCTCATGTATCTTTATTAATAATGTCTGTAGGTTTCAGCCTTGGTCTCGGAACACCATAACGCATTGCAACACATGCCTGTGGGAGATTTGATGTTATGCATATGGTACATGGAGAGAGCCATGGATGATGTTCCCTGTGGAACAACTCTTCAATCTGAGTACTCTAACCATAGACCACAATTATGGAGAATCCAAGTAATTGTCGACACAGACACTGTGCAAACAGTACTTGCTAGACATTCCTGCAAGTCCCTGGTGTTGCTGCATGTCTGGGCAGCCTCCATGACCGGTATGCACATGTGCTGTCATCTGTCTTGGATGGGCATCTGTTTATTTCTGACATGAATGTTGTTACATATGTCATACATACATACATGACTGTCTGCACTGTTTGCCATGGTATATGCAATGTTGATGCAAGGCTACTTTTCCTACTCCTGAGTGCTATCTTTCAGATATGGAATGTATTCCATGGTTTGTAACAGGTGTGCAAGCCAGGGCTGCCTCTGTTGCAGGTGAATGGGCAGATGTCATGGACAGATGTCTTGGACATCAGAACATTACTTTTCATGACATCTAGGCCCTGTACATGATGGAAGCTGTGTATTCCAGAAGAGTAAATGCTGTCTGTACCTCACAAGCTGCTTCCACAACATGTTATTTGGAGTGTGCACACATAATCGTCCAGTGTTTGTTAAGGTATGTATTCCCCATAATTGTTGTCCTAACATAGGGTTCCATATTACACATGCATTGCTCATTTTAGGATCACATTACAGGTTGTAAACAGTGTGTAATGTGGAACTGTGATTTGCCTGTGTGTAGATCTGGAATAGTTGCCATTGTGATAGTGGTGTATACAGTGTTTTACACACTGTAGAAGGGTACTGTGTCACACATGTCCATACTGTAGGCCATTCCTCCCACCATTATGTTCATCTCTGTTCACACATCTTGCATTGACAGGTTGTGCGGTATACTGCAAGCCCATATATACCCTTCAGATATGGCACCAAGGTGACCACTGTGATGCAGCGCAGTTAACAGCAACAATAAGTGAAAATGTACAGCATGCATTATGAGTAGGTGTGTTACATGTGTGCATGGCACATAGCATGGCCATAACACGGCCTGTATATTGGCAAACATGAAATAGAAAAAACTTCATACTCACCAGCCGCAAGCTGCTGCCTAGTTGGATACCAGAGGGACCTACATAGTTGTTTGAGAAATGTAATGTCAGTAGCCACAATTGTGCCATTGGTACAGGGTGGAAGCAGCATTTCAGAACATCATCTATACAAACCCACAAGATTCACCAGCTGGACCAGAGAGGAGATTGACCACTGACCTTTTGACATGCTAGAATAGTATTGGAAATTCCTTTATAATTGAAAAAAAAGGGCCAATGGGGAACAAGGTACTCAAGGGGAGTTTGTGAGGGTGTAGTGCTTTTAATTTTTTAGTGCTGACTTAGTGAGCAAGTGCCAGGTAACTTAAATGCAATGTGTTACAGGTAACTTAAATGCAAAAACGACAAACAGTAACTTTCTTTCAAGTGAAACAAGGAAATAAGTACAGTAAGCAATGCAGATATCACTAGGGATCCACAGAAGCGCTGAAAAGCCACGTTTTAGGTGGAATTAGCATTTCAGGGAAATAACAAGCAAACAACCAACAAGCATACAAACAAAGCTAGATTCAGCAGGCCTGGATCTAGTCTATGCTACAGCAAACAAGGTGTACCAATTTCAGTAAGAAACAGTTCAAATATGCAGGCACTATAAGCCTTTAACCAGAAATTCCCAGCTCAGAAGGGCAGAGTCCAGCCTCTCCTCCCACAAGAGTGCAGACCACGAACCTTCTTAATGTAAAATAACTGGCCTGAAGCCCAAGTGCTTAAACCAGAACTAATACACTTTTAGAATAACAGACACTGAGCCCTCAATCATCAGTTCCCAACTTAGAAGGATGTAAGCTACCTGTCCTGCCACCACAGTGCAGGCCACAAACCTTCCTAGTGTAAAACAACTGGTCTGAAGCCCAAGTGCTTAATCCAAAAGACTTAGAATGATAGCTACACTTTAATCAAGTTACTGCCAAGCAGTAATAAATGCAATTGAATACTTTAAAGAATGCCTGGATTAGTGCTCAAGGTATACAAACAAAGCTAGATTCAGCAGGCCTGGATCTAGTCTATGCTACAGCAAACAAGGTGTACCAATTTCAGTAAGAAACAGTTCAAATATGCAGGCACTATAAGCCTTTTACCAGATATTCCCAGCTCAGTAGGGCAGAGTCCAACCTTTCCTCCCACGAGAGTGCAGACCACAAACCCTCTTAATGTAAAATAACTGGCCTGAAGCCCAAGTGCTTAAACCAGAATTAATACACTTTTAGAATAACAGACACTGAGCCCTCAATCAGCAGTTCCCAACTTAGAAAGATGTAAGCTACCTGTTCTGCCACTACAGTGCAGACCACAAACCTTCTTAATGTAAAACAACTGATCTGAAGCCCAAGTGCTTAAACTAAAAGGCTTAGAATGAGTTACACCAAGCAGTAATAAATACAACTGAGTAATTTTAAGATGATGCAAAAGCAAAATAAAGTAGGAAGAAACACAAATACAGTAAAAGCAGATAATTTTTTTTTTTTTTTTTTTAAGTGGAAAGAGAGAAAGGAGTAGCAGAAACTAAGCTGATTGGCCTTCTCAAATGTTCTCCCTGTACTGGGTAGAATGAGGTAATGACACTAGACTGGGAGGAGGGTCCCAGATCAAATTTACACTAGGGGCGTGCAACTGCAAAGCCACCAACTATAAAAACACTATACCAACAGTGAGGGAGGGTGGGAAACAAAATGCAGAAATGTTTCTCACAGCTGAAAAGCAGCAGTGAGCCTTTAAATGAAAGTTTTAAACAGCTAAAGGAGCCTCTAGAAAAAAGAGTTTAACTGCAACAAGTTATCAGAAATATATGCTATAAATAACAAAGAAATAAAGAACAAAATAAACAAAAAAACAGGATACTTAATGTTATATATTATAGCTCCAAGTTTCCTCAGTGTCCTTCCTTCGATAAGCTCAGTGTGAAATGGCAGTTCACTCACAACTGAACTTCTTAGGTAACAGAAAGTTGAAACCTGAGACAGCTTTTAAGAAAGAAATCTCAAAAGAACCAATGAGGTGCTTAGTCTAAGCTGTAGTCCAGGTGACCTCAGTCAGCCAATGACCTCAAACAATTCTCTCTCACTGAAATGCCTGATGGCTTTGGCTAAACCAAGATGTCCCTGCATATGTGCTCAGACACACAGCCTCCACAAACACTAGGCCCAAATACAAGCCTGAATATGGAAATGATACAAATATCCCCACTACTTAGAACAAACTGCAGAAATGTTTCTCACAGCTGAAAAGCAGCAGTGAGCCTTTAAATGAAAGTTTTAAACAGCTAAAGGAGCCTCTAGAAAAAAGAGTTTAACTGCAACAAGTTATCAGAACCAAACAACCCAACAGATGCTTAATAAAAGTGGACAATTTCCAGTTAATACCTCACACACAGTGAAACTAGCTAGAAAAATACACAGTACACAAAGTGCTATAAATAACAAAGAAATAAAGAACAAAATAAACAAAAAACAGGATACTTAATGTTATATATTATAGCTCCAAGTTTCCTCAGTGTCCTTCCTTCGATAAGCTCAGTGTGAAAAAATAAGGATTTGAGAAGCATATGGCATGTATGCATCAGAACAGTAGTGTTCTAAATAGTAATGTAACAATAATAATATTACTATTACTAATAATAATAGTAATTTGGTAGCATTAAAAGTTAAGGACCACTTAGATGGTATTTAATACAGCTGTTTCAAATTGAGCATGCATATCTCAACTGTAAAAGAAAGCATGCATGCCTTAGTCTATAGCACAAAGCAACCGTTCCTTATTCTCAAATAACAATGAGCATGCCTCTCTAAACTGTAAATGCAGTAGTCTGTATGACAAAATAACAGTACAGTATTAGAGAGTAGCCAGCAATTGTGGGTTCAAAAACCACACTTCCTAAATATACAATACTGTTAGGTTTTCTTCATTATTGCAATGTAACTTCAGACCTCTATACCAGTGGCACAATTGGCCTGCTGTAAACTGTAATCAGTATAATTAGAACATGCATATGTGCAATATATACACACATCAAGGATTACTGGCTGCAATCTGTACTGTAGTGTGTGTATCTGTTATGAAGTGGGTTGTCTTAAAAGTAATAAAGAAATGTGTTAGACATTTTTAGTGTTAAAAGTAAAGCTAACAGAATAGAGTCAACTAACTATATCAATGCTTTGTATGTCACATATGCAGTTTCTAATGTTCTTTCTTTTTTCCTCTCACCTCATCCATAATCTTCTCTTATTTTTTTTTTTAATTTTTTATTTATTTTTTTCCCCACAGCACAATGGGGTAGGCCTGTCCCAAGGGATCCTCTTGCACCCACTTCACCAGCTACAATATTGCTGCCCAGCACATCTAGTGCACAACCTGACATCACCCCTTCTGCTGCCCCTGCACTAACTGGCCCCTCAGGTAGTTCATCCCCAGAGGATAAGCCTGTGGCTCACTCTGGGAGAAGTGGTGGAGGTAGTGATTTTATCACCAAAGAGGAACTGATAGGGATGGTGTGTAGTGTTGTGTGCCACACTGTGGGTGCACACCCACATTGGATGGAGTGCCTTCTCTCCATTCTGGTTCATTCTACCCATAGGAGATGCAGACATCAGGCAGTGCAGCCAGTGATGCAGTGAGGTGACAATGATGACAGTCCACTGGGTGAGAACTAGATTTTCACTGTCAACCAGTTGGTTTACCTTTAAAATGGTGATCTCAAAATGATTGACCATGCTTCCGTGAACTCCAAAATGCGAACATCCCAAATGCTGAAAACCATATATGCAAACAACTAAATCTCACCCCCTTTTGACCCATGGCAGCACTGGTGTGGAGGTGAGGCGCGGCCGGAAACATCGAACTTCAATATTAGTTCGACATTTAAGAAGAGTTGCGGATTCAAATTCGTGGAAAACGTGTCAACAAAGTGGTCAGTCGATCATATGTGATAGACGATATAAAGGTAACCCCAACCAGTTTGACATGCATGGAACCTGGATTTCCTACCTTCTCCCCAACCATGGTGTTCATCCTCTTCTTGTGTCTTTCATTGTCCCTGACTTTTGTCTTTTTTGTCTTGCCTGTGTGCGATTGCTTCCTCCAAAAAAAAAAAAAAATCCCATATATAACTCCCCATTTCACATGTGTCTTCATGACACACTTGATTTTATCCAATTGACTATTCAACATGATTGTGTTGTGGTCACCCCTCTCTCTGGAGGTCACAGTCCAAATTCCGATAATATTTTGCATATATGATTATGTTTTATTGTTGAAGAAATGGATAGCTATAGTTATTTACTATATACTTCCTGGACATTCCTGCCCTCTTTTCACTTTGTTTTCCCCTCTGCTAGCTCCTCATTTCACCACTTTCCTGTTTTCTCCATTTCTTTTCTTTAAAGAATTATTGTGTGATGGTGCACATCTCACACCACTATGGAGCAACAGTAAAAAGTAGCAATATAAGTAGACATATTTAAAGTATCATACACACTTCTAAAATTGCTATTTAAGCCCAGTAACATCTGCCTCCAACAACAATGCAGTAACACATTCTGCCACACAATTAGATAGCAAATGTGTTTTATACAATTAATAGTAACTGACACAGTTTAGCAATGATTTCCCTTTGTATGCACCTGTGCTTGCTCCCCATATCACTAATGTCACATCCTCCCTATTCATTTTGTATGAAGCAGCATTGCACAATTCCCAGTAATGTTTTATAAAGTATTATTGAACAATACCATTTAGTTTTATAAAGCATCAATGTGAGATGGTGCACGCCATGCACCATCGATAAAAAACACTAATACATAAGTAGTTCTATGTATTAGATATAGCTGTATTCAGAACCAGTACCATCTGGCTCCAAAAAAGGAATGTATTCAGACAGTCAGTTAAGTAGTAGGTGTTAGCAATAGCATTTAAGTCTGCCATCTGCTATTCAGTCTCTGAAATATACCTGCTACACAACCAAGTCTGTAGCACCATCTGTTATTGCATTGATCCATTCATTTTTAGGGGGGTCAGATGGTGCTGGGTTTGAATCCAGGTGTTTATAACAGTTTCAAATACTTTTGCATGTAATTCCATGTTCTGAAGTGTGATAGTTGATATGGAGTCCGTAAAATATGGCTAGATGGTACTGGGTTCCAATATGGCTGTATATAACATTTATAACTGCTTTTTGCAGTAGCTGCACATTAGTGCGAGATGTGCACCGTAGTGGAATAATTCTTTAGAGAAAAGAAATGGAGAAGACAGGAAAGTGGTGAAATGGGAAGCAAGCAGGGGGAAAACAAAGTGGACAGAGGGCAGGAATGTGCAAGAGGGATGTAGGAAAAAAACATAGCTATTAATTTCTTCAACAATAAAACATGATCATATATGCAAAATATTAGCTGATTTTGGAGTATCAACTCCAGAGAGATGGTTGACTACAACACAATCATGTTGTATAGCCAAATAGACCAAATGAAGTGTGTCATGAAGACATGTTTGTGAAATGGAGAGCTATGTATGGGTTGATTTTTGTTTTGTTTTTTGGAGGGACAGGTGTAATTTTTTTTTTGAGAGAGAGAGAGGAATATTGCGGAAGGGATGTAGGAATGTCTGGGTGAGGTAATTTGGGTAGATGAAACAGTTGCAGACAGACAAAGCAAACAAGGCAAGAGACATGGAAGGTGAATGACACAAGAGGTGGGTGAACACCATGGTTGTGGTGGGAGGGGGACATCACAAACCCATGGAAATGCAGCTGGGTGACAGTGAGAACTGAGTCATCACACACTGAGCTGTCATCACTGTCACATCACTGTGCCAATGGCTGCTTTGTCTGACATCTGTTTCTCCTTGTGTTATTTAATACAATGATGGAGAGCATTGTCTCTATCCAATGTAGGCTTTCACCAACTGGGTGGCACACAATCCTATGCACTAACCCTGGCAGTTCATCATGGGTGATAAACTCACCATCTCTGCCATTGCTTCTGGAGGGAACCACTTGCCTATCCCACTGTGCAGAACTACCTGAGGGGCCAGGAAGTGGAGGGCAGCAGATGGGGTGCTACCAGGTTGCACCGCAGATGTGCTGGGCCAGCAGAGTGGGGGCAGGAGGATCCCATGGGACAGGCCTACCCCACTGTGCTGTGGGAAAAAACAAAAAAAGAGAGAGAGAGAGAAGATAAGGGTTGGGGTGACAGAAAAAAGGGAGAACATTACAAAGCATTGATACAATTATTTGACAGTATTCTGTTACCTCTGCTTTTAAGACAACCAATTCCTAACAAATACCTTTTTTACTATTAAAACTACCCAGCTGCTAACAGATGCACAATGTACTAATGATTGCAGCATGCAATCCTTGATGTGTGCATATATTGCACATATGCATGTCCCAATTATATTGATTATGCTTTACAGCAGCTCATTGTTGCCACTACTTTAGAGATCTGATGTTACATTGCAATATTGTTGAAAACTTAACAGCATTGTATATTTGGGAAGTGTGGTTTTTGAACCCACAATCAATGACTACTCTCCAATAGTGAACTGTTGTTTAGGCCTCCAGACTAATGCATGCATACATTCCTGTTACAATTGAGAGATGAATGCTCTGTTTGATACAGCTGTATAATAAATCAATAAAGGTGTCTTTACTTTTAATGCTAAAATAATAGTGCTGTTTGGACACATACATACCATATGCTTCTTACATCCATGGCAATATAGCAGCATGGATTTGTGCATTCAGCTCTCAGTCTGTGATGGCTGCAGAAAAAAACAGAACAAAATATCATTATGAATACTGATCCTGACCGTATCCAGTTTTCAGCTGTTGCAAGTAGTCTCTGTATGTGATACCTTCCACATCTGTGGAGTGCCCCCCAGTCCTACATTCCTCATTCTAATGGTCAAAGGTATCCCTCTTCCTCACATTGTTCATCAGTGCAGGGATACCAGTAGCACTGGCCAAAGCCAATGCAAGACTATTCCATGCCTCTTCCTTGTAATCCGAGCCATGATATTCCTTCTGCAAAAGCTTAGGCCTATGGTTATTCACTAGAAGTCCAACAAGCACTTGGGACTCCTGGACACCACATTTTTGAGCACAGAATCTCAAAACCTCTCCACAAACATTTATCATGCCTACCACAGATCAAGACCAATATAGAATGATGTTTTCCAACCAATTGCAGGTTTCACACTTATTGGAAATGCACAGTTTTGGTTTTGCAACATTTGAAAGCGTTGCACATCATTTACCATCACACAAATATGGTAAGCAGGGGTGTGCACTGCTGGGCAACATGTTTGCGCAATGGCCAATAGTATTAGTTGGATGCATCCAGTGTATTTGCAGCTGTTTGAGTCCTGTCTGCTACCTGGGTAGTCCAGTCATCCAGTTTGTGCACTGTTGTTCTATGTGTAATGAGATGAGCATAGCCAAGCCGTTTGTGTTAAGCAGCACAATGTGCAGACTGTGGCCCCCTAAAAAAATATAAAAAAATTAGAAAGAGTTGAAATGAGGAAAATCAGTCTATGACATACACAGTAGAAAATGTTAGTACATAACATATGACCCTCTTTCCAATGCACCTTCAGAAAACAGAATGGGTGCCTTATCAATCTTTACCATACAAACAGCTTTGCAGCAAATAAATTAAATAATTTCTTACACAATAAAATGCAACTGAATGAGCACTGATATCAAGGCATAAATTGTGATTTGTAAATGTATTATAGTTAATATATTTGGATGTAGTGAACTTAGTGATCATGCAACCTGTTATGAATTTTCCTTGCAAATCTAGAGCTCTGTCTTACCTTTCTGTGTTTCCTAGTCATTCATCCATTATCTAACCAGTGCTCAGAGGGATGCAGTGTGTAAGCCAGTCTATATCATTTACCTTAAAATGTGTGAGGATATTAGCTGGAAATACTATGATATGCAGTTGCCATCAAATGAAGGGCTGGTTGGATATTACAAAGAAGCATAGACTGCTCTTTTGGGGGGGGTGAAGTAGGTTCCTGTTATGGCACATGCAAGGGTCACTGTTCTGCTGAGGGGGTGGACAAAGGCTGAGCTACTGTTATGACACAAACAAGAATATGTTGCTCTTGTTACTCTTCTTGTTTTGAATCCTGTCTTTTTAATCTTGTGAGGGTTGTGAAGTCAGAAACTGCAATGTGTCTCACTACTATCTAACTTCTCTCTGTTATGATTTCCCATTACAAATTTATGGCGCTAAACTGAGGGCATGCAGTTATCATCAGTACTTCGGGGAGGTATCAATGTCTGAATCTTTGATGCCTGAGGCCTTCTACTTGCCAATGGACACATACAAGTAACATAACTCTCTGCTGTCACATGTTTATTTTGGGTACAAATCTCCCATCTTTTACTTGCTTACTGTACCAAGTGATAAAATACAAGGATATGCCATAATAATATTATACAATACAGTACATGTTCAGGACTTCCTTGTAAATGCAGCAGTTCCCACAGTGTTCAGGGCTGATGGTAATGCAAGTAGTACACAGCAAATACATGGAGATGTAAAGGCTCTGGCTCTAAGTTGAGCAGAGGTTGCAGAGGTCCTGTATTGTGTCCCTGTCTACTCTGTAGCACTGTACAATGTCCTTGTTGTATATGTTGTGATAAGTTAAATGTGGCCTAAAAACTGTTCTCTGTCTTAGCCTATGCCTATTGGCAGCAGCAGCAGTATTGCCTGCAGCCTGTAACACATATAAATGGAGTAAAGCAGCACCAGCTCCTAACATTTTCTCTGTGCAGACTTTCTGTGACTGTACTCCAATACTTTTGAAATCCACAGGATAAACTAGTATGGATTCTACACAGTTGCTTTATAACTTGTTGAATAACTCCACCAGATTGGTTGATTAGCATGCAGTTCAGCTGCTTATGTTGTAATTAGCATCTGTAAAACACAGGCTATGACAGATGGAATCCATTAATGATCTACTCCATTAAAAAAAGGAAAATGTGCAGCTAGCCAAATTGATGGTGAGGACACTTGCTTCATGTTTGCAGGATTTCACAAAAGCAAAATATTTCCAAAGATATCTTTAAAGGGGAGTATTGAACTCCAGGAGGTATGTTCCCATTTTGTTAGCTACATAATGCATATGCTGGAATATATTAATGAATAATGTGAAACAAAGGCTTTTACACTGTTATCTGTACGCATTAGACAGAAGTGTACTGATGGTGTGGCCATGTTTGTCAAGCCATTCCAGAGGTACAAATGATTGACAATACATGAAAATAGAAAGCTGTTTGATACATAAGTAGAAATGTTTCAGGGACAGGTCCTTTGAAAGCACATTTAGCATTTCAAAGATGTTTTATTAGTAAAATGGTCCATGTGTCTGTTCTTTTGTGAGTGGGGGGAACAAAGAAAAGTTACACTTATGTCACAAACTAGAATGGACTGCTCTTTCAGGGGGAGCACAGTTGAGTTACTGTTATGACACATACAAGGATATGTTGCTCTTGCTACTTTCTTTGTTTTGCATCCTGCCTGTTGTTAGTATTTCACATCTGTAGACTGTTTTATGTTTTACAAGTGAGTTCTAATGACTGCCTTCCTTTACTGTTTTATCTGGAAACAATTACTTTGTAGTCATCTGATACTTGTGTGTCTATTCATTCTGTTGTCTTTTAGTACAAGAAATGTCAGTGAGGTGGAGACTCCCTTTAGGTGAAGAGAACAGTATAATTGTTGAAGCTCTCCATTAACATGGGGGCATTTCTGCTGGAAAGGGTTCATCCCAATATGCAAGAAAGGCTATGACTATGGTAGCAGATTGCTGCCAACATCAATTCTGTGGTTGGCCACAGCTGGACATATAAAAAGGTATGCTACAAGGCTACTGGCATGATTACCTCTGCATGGAGATGTGCAGCTACTGTTGACTGAGTCCAAAGGGTAACCAGGAGTTGGCCTGCTACAGAACCACTTCTCACCCTCCATTGAAAAGTTCCTGGCAAATATCCTCAGCAGCTCATAACAGAGTGGACTCCAGCATGTACTTGACGTGGGCACCACTCCTCCTTCTGAGTCCCAGGAGAGCTTTCAGGTAGGCTTTATTATATGACCAGTTGAATACTGTTGTACAGAAAAACAATTGTAATAAATGTTACTTCTGTGTCACATGTCTTTTGGGGAGGGGTTGAAGATTGCCACAGTGATAAGCTCAGGTTGAAGTTATCAGCCACATTCTTGTTGAATGTATAGTTAATGCAGATATAGAGGAGTGCATGTAGTATCCCCTGTCTTACTGTTAAATGTGATGAAGTTGCTTTACCTCTTGCCTAACTTATTTCAGAACCATCAGAAATCCAGTGATGTATGCCTCCTGCAGATGGTAAGCCAAATAAATTCATGTCAGTACTGCAGATCAATGTAAAGAAATATCATAATGTG
This sequence comes from Protopterus annectens, assembly GCF_019279795.1. Taxonomy (NCBI): domain Eukaryota; kingdom Metazoa; phylum Chordata; order Ceratodontiformes; family Protopteridae; genus Protopterus; species Protopterus annectens. Next base: position 908,414,580 of record NC_056735.1, read on the forward strand.
TCATTTTAGGCCCGTTGTATGTATTGCTGTACTGTCTGTAATAGTGGCAGCACTGCCTGTTGTTTACCATATACTTACCCATATTAGTGCAGGTACTAATGAATGCCTGTATTTCTTCCTTCTTATCACAGGTGATCATGACAGTGGGAGTGTGAGCCATGTGCCACCTGATGTCAGTTTCTTATCAGACACTGATGATTATGGTTGTAAAACTAAGGCACAGTTGGGGGGTGCAGAAGTTGAATCTGACACAGAGGTTGACATCGAGCCACCCTCTTCATTTTCCTCAGACAGAGCCAGTAGACCTACAACTACCTAGTTTACTGAGCCTACTGATATTGGACAGGTGGAGGTTGAGGACATTGATCAGTGAAGTGTGGCTAGTGTGGCTTCATTGTCTGTTCAGTCTGGGCCATAGCCCAAGTGTGGGTGAGTTGCCATGCAGGAGGGTTGATAGGTGTGCTCAGAGGAAGCTTGCTGTCCCTCCTCCACCTGGTGCAGGAGTCTTTTCTCTTGTCACTCAACATATGCTTAGAGCCATCATGGAGGCAAATGCATGCTCAGAAAGGAGCTCCTGACAAATTCTCAAGGTTGTGGATGTGGCACAGGCTGACATGCATGACTGCCTCCACTGTGTTGCTGACTCACTAGATTGGATGAGTGACATTTTGGAACATGGGTTGTCTGAGATGGATTGAGTGGTGTCTGTGATGGAACATCTGCTGGGAGGGGAATGCCATCCTCATGGGTGTAGGTCAGACACAACATCTGCTAATAGTGAAAGTGGCCATGCCTGATCACCCTACTGTAGTTGTAGTACTTCCACTGGTCCGTCAGTACGTGTGCTGTCCACACCCAGACGTGGCAGGCCATGGGGTCATGGTCCTGGGCATTTCTATGAAGGGAGCACATCCAGCAGACATCAGTTATGTTCAGGTTGCAACTCTGCATCTGACCTTTGGCATGGAGCTGCTAGTGAAACTCCTAACAAAGCCAGATCTCATGGCCTGGGGGTTGACAACAATGAACTGCCAATTCTACCATGCATGGCTCACATCAGTCAGACATACCAAGATGTAGAGCTAGCACTGAGCTTGGCTGTGATCATGAAAACTCTCACACATTATTTTCACATGGACACACACAGCAGTTATATGGTTCAGCCTGCCAATTCTTTTTCTTATTCACACACACACTGATCTTTTGTGTCAGCCTAGGCCTCCTGACCCCACACACAACACCCTGTGCAGGTGATGATAACTGTGCCATATCCCAGGTTTCTATCTTTTGGATTCAGGGGTACAAAAGCTTTGTGTCTGATACACAGGGTGCATAGATACATTAGTGCCTGGTATATCTCCATTTGTGTTATTGAACTGATCATTTTACCTGTCAGTTATATTTGCCTTGCCAAGTTACACAGTGGATAGCATCATCATGTCAGTACTTCCTAGTGTAGTCTCTTGTACTGTGAATTCAGGAACTGCAGTATGTCTCATTACTTTCTAACATTTCTCTTTAATGATTTTCCAGTATATACCTATGGTGCACATCATAAGACATGCCATCACATTCAAATCTCGGGATTGTATGACAGCACTCTAGTCAGCCTCATCAGAATAGTAAGACAGTATAATGGTCTGTTTTGCATGAACCTCACCAGACACATGCAGCAGCTGGACAGACCACAGGGCTTTCTCATCAAACTAACACAGGGCCTAATAACCATGCCATGATGTATGTGGATAGATTAAAAGACATGTCCTTGAAATCTGTCTGGTATCAGATCAAATAGTAACTGTTATTCAAAGTCTCTTAGTTTTGGTTTAAGCAATTGGGCTTCAGGCTCATTGTTTTACATTAAGAAGGTTTGTAGTATACACTCTTGTGGGAGGAGAGGGTAACCTCTGCCCTTCTGAGATGGGAATTGCTGTTTGAAGCCTTTTTTGCACCTGTTCTTCTAAGTGTTTTGTTCTGGTTTAAGTACTTGGATTCCAAACCAGTTATTTTACACTTGAAAGGTCCATCTAGCCCACTCCCCAATAGTTACTATAGTGTATACCTGCCATACTTGACGGATAGTTTCCTACCATTTCTCCAGCCAGCCTGATTGACATGGGCATCCTGAGGCAATGTAGCCACTGCCTCATGTATACTGACAACCAGTTACTTCTAAAAGAAACAAATACAATATGTGAGAGCTGTATCTATACTATGAATTTGGAATCAGTTCTCTCATATAACAACAAACCAAATATCAAACAGGTTGTCAGCACACACACTTCACCTCTTACATATATCAAGCTCACAACACATAAACCCACATATGTGGAGGCAATTGCTAGAAGCCTGTCTAAAGATGAGAGATATCCCAAGTGCAAACCTATTGCACATACTGCGGACCCAACAAAATCCACTACACGTAATAATACACACAGCAGTGTACCAGCCATTAAGCCCCTAAGGCAAAACATCTCAAAACCAAATGTCTTGGCCATAGACAACTCCATAGTGAGACACACAGATGTCCCACTCACCAGGCTGGACAAGGGGAAGGTCGCAGTCAGCTGCCTCCCAGGTCCCATGATCCATAAGATCACACATGCACTCAGGTCTCTCAACAATATATACCGTTATGACTCTGTCATAGTCCATGCTAGAGTGAATGAATTATTTATTTATTTGAAATTTGTTTGCCAGGATGGTCTAATTAAGCCAAAGGAGCCCATTTTCAATGGAGTCCTGGGGAGAAAAGCTCCACAGATACATTTTGTTAAACAACAGGTTATTACAATACAAGATGAGTACATGAAGCAAAAGAGTATGTTAGTACAATTTGAAGAGAAAAAAAACAGAGTTGTATCACAATTAGTAAAGTTTGCAAATATAAAGTCACTATCATTGCTAACATAGATATTAAGTCTAAACAGTAATAAGTTGGGTATTTACAAGTCTAAGCAGTAATAAGTAGGTATGTACACGTCAATTAGACTAGGGAGTTATTTACAATATGTATGTTGCCCCAGAGGAAATGTAATCAGTGGGTGAAATATTTTTGAATTTAGTTATGATAACAGGAGAGAGGGAGAAGGGGTAGGGAGTGAGGTAGCTGCTGGGGATGTTATGCAGGATGGGAACATGAGCATTCCCAGAGAGATGTCAGGTGTGAGTGGCTTGAGACTTGAGACTTACCTCACTGGACAATTTGAAGAGAGACATGACTGAGCTCTCAGATTATGTGTCCCAAGCAAGTATATCCTTAGCCCTACACAGCATTATACCTTCACCCAGCAGGATGCCTCAATATAAACAAAAAATGATTGAATTCAACAATTGGCTTAGCTTCTGGTGTCAATCCAGAGAGATCCAGTGTCTGTCAGCCTGTTGGCTTTTGGTTACTATCAAAGGTACTTGCCTACCACATAGTGTCTTTTTAAGCAATGTCACAACAACAAAATTCCCAACATAAAAAATTCCATTAGAGACAAACTCAGAGCTATGCTGTTTAATGCAAGGAGTCTAAATCAGAAACTGCAATCACTAGAAGCACTCCTTACCTTGGAAAATGCTGATGTCTGTGCAGTCAAAGAGACATGGTTCAATGCTGCAGACAGCCCCCCAGCGATTCAAGGCTACAGTGTCTTTCACACATTCAGACCTTAAAAGAAGTGTGAAAGAACCAAAGGCGAAGTTGTATACATATTCATTAAAGACAAGTATACCTCAAGACTGGTCAAACAGTATGATTACCTGCAGCTACTCCAAGTCCAACTAACTGTAGGTAAAAAAACCTTCCATATCATTGTTAGCTATAGGTTCCACTCCATGAACCCCAAGAACTACTCTGCCTACTTGAACTTATTGAATCACTAACCAACTACCTTGTTCATGGGTGATTTCAACTATCCTTCCATCAACTGGAAGTCATATATGAGCACAAACATGCTCACCTTAAGTTTCCTGGACTTTGTTAATACAAATGCTCTGGAACAGATAGTTTGCATCCCACAATGGGCTCAAATGTCCTAGACTTAATACTCACCAACATAAGGTGTTTCAGCACTACCCCCTGTGTGTTGCCCTCTCTAGTAAGGTCTGATCATAATTCAGTCTCATTCAAATTAACAATCATACTTGCCCCCCCAATAGCAAAAAGGATCAAAAATTTCTCCAAAGCTAAATATAGCCAACTAGGAGATGCCATAAATAGTTGCAAACCCCCTGCTACCACTGTCAACAATGACTGCTATACAGAGGTGTACACAAATGCCCTGTATAAACACCTATACCAATGTATAGACTTGGCTGTACCTGAACGGATCAAAACAAGATCCTCACAAAAAAGCAAGCCACCCTGGTGGGCATCAAGCATAAATGGTTTATACAAAAAGTGGAAGAAACTAATGTCTAAGAACAAGAGGGAACTGACTCAGCAGAGGAAGGACACCCTCCACAGCTTGAACAAGCAAATTAGATATGTTGTAAAGTCCTCTATAGCCAATTATGAAGCTAAACTAGCATCCCTACTAAAGTTAATCCCAAGGCATTCTTTAGCTTTATCAGAAATCTAAAAGGAAAGGCCCAGCAGTGGATCACTCATACTGTCCCTGAGGACATCACCAACCTGCTAGCAGACAGATTTGGCACAAACGTCACCCCCCTGTCCCCACCAGACATACCCTAAAGCATACCTGTCACCGGTCATCTACCTAGTATCTCCAAAGGGCAGGTCATACCCGCACTCTCCATGTCCAAACACACAGCCTCTATGGGATTGGATAACATGCCAAGCTGCCTATAAATGGTCTAAAACAGGACATAGTGGAACAATATGGCACTCTCTTCAAACACAGCTGAAGTACTGGCTTTGTCCCAGCAGAGTAGAAAACAGCAATGGTAATTCCCTTACACCAAGGAGGTCCATCAACTGACCCTGGGAACTATAGACCCATAAGCCTAACCAGTCTTATCTGCAAGGCCATGGAGAGAATCTTCATGGACCTCATCAACAAAGACAGGTAACCTTGAAACTCATGACCCGACCCCATTTGGCTTTGATAAGGGTAAATCATACTTATTAAACCTGGTGAAGTTCTTTGAGAATGTCACTAATGTCCTGGATGAAGTCAAAACAGTACATACAGCCTATCTTTTCTTATCCATAGCTTTTGACACAATTCCCTATTCAGGCATCATTGACAAACTCAGCCAGCTGGGAATTAACCCATATGTCACTAGATGGGTAGACAACTGGCTCACCAAAAGGACACATGCAGTCAAAGTTGGGGATTTCACCTCTACCAGCAGACCAGTTACCACTGGTGTACCACAAGCACCTGTGCTGGGCCCCTTATTGTTTGAAATCTATTTCTCAGAAGTCCAGGTGAAAATAAATGACTTCTCTCTTACCAAGTTCACTGATGACTGAAAACTGGGTGCAATCATCGAGTCCCCAATTGATGTTGGCATACAACAAAAAAGGTTTACACAGACAAATAATTGTATGTGTCTTAAGTGCAACCTGGATATCTGGATGCGGAACAGAAAATACACCCCTGGGATTCCACCTCTGTCCCTGCTGGACAGGGGCATCGGGTGCTGACTTGCAGAACATAGGCTAAGTTCTTGGCTAGGGTTGTGAAGACCTCAGGGCCAATAGCCTAGTAACTTCCAATGGTGCCAAAGCAATTGACTTAAACTAAATGCAAAATAATGTGTTATTATCCCTTTTGGCAAAGGGGAAATCCCTACAAATTACAATACTAACAGTACCCCCCTTAGCTCAAACCCTGTGGTGAGAGATGTGGGAACACATGTTGATAACAACCTTAACTTTGATCACCATGTATCCACAGTAGTAAAGAGGGCCTTCTATGTTTCACATCTCTTAAATAAGGGCATCACATCCAGAACTAAGGATGTTATAACTCCCTTGTACTCATTCTTCATCAGACCACTAATAGAGCACAATACTCCCTTCTGTATGTACCTCACCAGACACCTACAGATGCTGGAGAGACCTCAGAGGTCTAATACCAAGACAATTCATGGCCTTCAAAACATGATCACCATGGACAGACTGAAGGTCAAGTCACTGTAGTCTGTATCTTATAGGCTGCTGAGAGATGACTTGTGCCTGACCTACAGAGCAGTTTTGGAGCCTGCCCTAATGGAAATGCTGCACATCTGTCAGTCATATGGGACAAGATTCACTCGCTCTAGGAATCTTAACCTAGCCTGTGACATTAACAGGAGATGCAGGAGAGACAGATTAATCTCCAAGAAATTGCCACTCCTCTGGAACAAACTCCCAATTCATGCAAAATGGAGCTCCTCAATTACTCTGTTTAAGCATAGCATAGACAACTGGATGGGAGACTGTACATTTACCCCTGGGGGCTCACTTATGTCCCTCTTGGATAAGGGCAGTCAGTGCTGATCATAGACTTGCGCTGTAAATATAGACCATATAAGTTGGTCAATAAGGGAACAAGGGTATAATATGTCTAGGCTTATAAAGGTCTAGGGCCAATAGCCTAGTAACCTTCTATAAACCTATGAACCTAAAGTGATATCTGCCTAGGCTCCAGGCCAGTGTCTGATCATGCCCTGGTGGGATGACTGCATATGGAATAATCTGATATAGCAGATGACATAAGCATTGTCTGTTGAGCATATGGTAATGAAAGTGTCCCACATGTTGGTGTAAAATGCACTCTGTAATGTCAAGTAACAGCTCACACACACACACACACACACACACACACACACACACACACACACACACACACACACACACACACACACACGCACACACACGCACACACACACACACACACACACACACACACACACACACACACGCACACACACACACTTGAATGCAGTGAGAATAGAAACCCTACCTATCTAAATACACAGACTGCAAAACATAGTACTTTACGAATTCACATAGCACAAGTCTGACTTTTACATGGCTGCCTGAAATGGATGTGTAGGCAGGTGCAAGTATCAAAATACTAGCAAGCCATGCCATTATAGAAGTAACGGTATGATAGCACATCTACTATGCTGAGCAGAGAGACACCCACACACAAAGTTGCCTGCAGTGAGAACAGTACCCCTACTTATCTAAGTGCACAAACTACAAAACACAGTATTTATGTAAGGGCGATGACACAAATCTGACTTTTACATGGCTGCAGGTCAACTTATAGTGGATGACATACGCAGTGCATGTTGGAGAGAAGATGATGGGAGGCCTGCCTGAAATGGATGTGTAGGTAGGTCCAAGTATAAAAATACTGTCAATGTATGTGATTTGGGTGGTAACTGCAGGGTACACACTTGCTCTTCTGACTAGAAACACACAGACACAGACACACACACACACACACACACACACACACACACACACACACACACATACACACACACACACACACACACACACACACACACACACACACACACACACACACACATATACAAAGTTAACTGCAGTGAGAACAGAAGCCCTACCTATCTAAGTATACAGACTACAGAACACAATACTCTATACAAGTGCCATGGCAAAAGTCTGACTTTTATATGGCTCCAGGTCAACTCATAGTGGATGACATCATCAGTGAATGTTGAAGAGAAGAAGGTAAAAGGCCTGCCTGAAATGGATGTGTAAGCAGGTGCTGGTATCAAAATACTGGCAAGCCATAACACTGGAGTACTGACTGTTGGATAGGATGTCCACTCTGCTGAGTAGAGACCCAAATACACACAAAGTGGACTGCAGAGAGAAGAGAACACGACTTATTTAAGTGCACAGTCTACAGAATATAGTACTCTATAAAAATGCCACAGTTCAAGTTTGACTTTTACATGGCTGCAGGTCATCTTATCATGGGTGACATCAGCTGTGCATGTTGTTGAGAAGAAGGTGGGAAGCCTGCCTGAAATGGTTCTGTAGGCAGGTGCAAGTATTAAAATGCTGTCAATTTATGAGATTGGGTCAGTAACTGTAGGATACAAACTTACTTTTCTGGATAGACACAGACACACACACACACACACACACACACACACACACACACACACACACACACACACACACACACACACACACACACACATGACTGCAGTGAGAACAGAACCCTACCTATCTAAGTACACAGACTACATAACTCAGTACTTTATGCAAGCACCATGGCTCAAGTTTGGCTTTTATATGGCTGCAGCTGAACATATAGTAGATGACAACAGCAGGCCATATAGCAGACAACAGGTTGGGAGGCCTGCATAGTCTAATAGATTCATAGGTTCATATGAGGCCAGTAGCCTAACAGCACTAGAGTGGGTAGAAGCCTAGCTGTGTAAAAACACAAGTACTCTTGTTGAGCATAGTTGGATGTTTGAATTTAGCAGAGCAAGGCTGTCAGCACCACTGGCTGTCCCCGCCCATGAGGGAGCACACAGCATTATACATTACACCTTGTACCATGGCTGATATATGTGTGAAAAAAATACTGAGACCCCAGGGTTGTACTGCTTGGGTGGGGGGAAATCACATGTATGTATTGTGAATATATATCATATACTTAAAATGTGCCCTCAGTTTGCAGTGTTTCCACATGTACTTTTATGTCATACAATGGAAGTGGGCAATAAACAATAATAATGTGGTGGCGCTGCGGTAGCATTGTCAACTCACAGTAAGACGCTGTCTGGTTTGATTCTCAGCTAGAGCGTATTCTGCGTGGAGACATGCGTGAATGGGTGTACCTTCATTGAAAGTTGTGCATCAGGCCTGGCAAGCCGGTGCATAGAAATCAACTGCCAATCATTTGCGGACCACAGTTCCGCTGTGGCGACCCCTAACCGAGAAAAGCCAAAAGACACAAACTAACAATGAAACATGATATATATACAGTTCCATAGTGCAGTAAGCAGTGGATTTGCACAATGTTTAACAAAGCAGAATGCAACAGTGGCAAGCAAATGCATGTATAGGCAGTGATTTATGAGTTTTTCACTAAAGTTAAAGCCATGCCAGTCCAAATAGCAGGAATACATTTACAAGACTATAGTACACAGTATACCAGCAGTCATGCATTTGGTCATAAATGTAATAATATATAGATTACTCCACCAGTAAAGTAATACTATATGGAATATGCTGTATTCAAACCCAGGACCATGTATATGGCAGTTCTACACTTACATCTGTTGCCACAAGAATGTTAAAGAAAAAATTCTGTGTATTGCACTTCATTGCTGTACACTGCAGTGTCACAGCAGTAAAACAACATTTGCACACTCTGTGCTAGAATGCATTACCATCTGTACTCCAAGCCAGATTTTCACATTAGCCAGGGGTATTAACTGCGTGTATCTGATTTCCATTTATGGCTATATACTTCCTAGGTCCACCACACTTTGGCAAACCAGATAAACACAGCCATTCCCCGCTTCCACTGTTTGTACTATGTGATGCATGACATGCAAAAAGTGCAATTAAAAATGAGATGAATAAGCAAAATAGAAACATAATAATGGATACATATAAGTAAAATAAGTGTCTACTGCCTCTTTAAGGTACATTTTGTAAAAATCCACCAATATTTATTTCTTTACTGCACCAAATTAATAAATAAAATGACAAGCCATAATATTATTAAGGAATACATTCTAGGTACAGGAGTTACCTTGCAAATGTAACAGATGACACAAATTTTGTTTCAGGCCTAGAACTTCCTTGTCTCTAGTCCCAGAATTTCCTTGTCTCTCCTCCCATATTGTTGAAGTATGCAGGAAGAACCAGAATGCATGCTACATGGATGCTTTATAACTTGTTGAATAGCTTCACTGTTTTAACATTTACCTGCTTATAGTTAAAGATATGGTCCACCGCTCAGCAAGTAAACGCTGTAGTTCCGTAGAGTAAATGTAACATAAATCACAAGAGAGACGGAGTACAGCGAAAGTAAGAACAAAACACCAAATTTAATTCCAAAGAATGTGCACATAAAACATACGGATGAGCGCTTTCACCATTACAGCTTCTTCAGATCCTTGTATAGAAGTCACAATAGACCTCTCCTCATATAAGCAACTCAATTAATCAATTAAAAACAATGATAGAAAGTTAAAAAATTTAAAGAGCTCTTCCACATTAAAACATACTAATATAAAATAAGACAAAGTATCAAAAGCATGCATAATGATCTAAGAACATGTAAATAGACATATTAATAACTAAATATTGATGAAACTAAAACCAAAGACATATAAATAAATTGTGAATCATTTCACATTCCTACGGTGTCTCAGCTTAGGTTTTATAGAAGCTCTATCATTCAACCCATGCCCCCTGTCAGCTTTCAAACGAATAATCCAGTCAGTCTCCTTGGATTCCGTAAGATTCATGATGTCACCACCCCTCTTATTGACAACAATGATCTCTAAAACCCGGAACAGAAAAGTATGATCCTTATCATTAGAAGGTATGTGTCTTGCTAAGGCATTATGTGGAGTGCCCTTCCTCATGTGGTAGATATGCTCTCTCATTCTATCCCTTAACGGGCGATTGGTTTTACCAACATAAAAACTCGGGCATGCCTGACAAGTAGCTAAATACACCACATTGGGTGTCATACAATCTGCATCTGCCTTGATGGAAAAAGTAGTATGTAGGTCCAGGTGTAGAAATACCTCACTGCTATCAATAAATGAGCAAAAGTTGCAATGACCACAGGGTTTAGTGTGACCAATGTTCCTCATAATCCTATCATGTCTGGGATGACATTGCTCTTATTCCTAAATAAAAAACTAGGTGTCTCCCCCACAATACGTTTCAAGTCATCGTCAACAAGGAGAATGTCCCAATGTTTACTGATAATTTCCTTTAGCTGATGTTGGTCAGAAGTGTACAAAGTGGAGAATTTAATGGGTCTGTTCACCATATAATCTCCAGCGGCTTCATCTTGAGTCCTGGGTCCAAAGTATGGTGCACCTAAGGTAGTGCGTGACATGCACGCTTCCTCCATGTATGGTATAATCTCACCATCCTTGTATCCCCGAGTCAGTAATCTATTTCTCAGACTATCTAATTCTGAGATGAAGCCCTGGTCAGTTGGATTCAATCTCGAGGCTCTGATAGCCTGTCCTTTCATTATGTTCTTAAAAACAAATTGTGGGCACTCCATGTGCAAATAGCTACGCCAATATGTTCCTTGCACATTGAGAGGAACATATTTTATTCAAGAATGAACTTTTTTGTGAACATGTTGTGTTCTACAGAAGGTTTGTTGATGACCTTTTTGTCCTTTGGAATGGAACATCAGAACAGCTGGAATTAATGTTATCCACCATGAATAACTTAACCACATTCCTTACTTTTACCATGAACCATTCCATATATAGAAATGATTTTTTAGATTTATATATTGAGAGATTAACGGATGATATGATAAACACGGGGGTCCATCGTAAGGCATGTTACTGTAACTCCCTGTTATTGAGGTCCAGTATGCACCCACAATTTGTTTTTAAGAACATAATGAAAGGACAGGCTATCAGAGCCTCGAGATTGAATCCAACTGACCAGGGCTTCATCTCAGAATTAGATAGTCTGAGAAATAGATTACTGACTCGGGGATACAAGGATGGTGAGATTATACCATACATGGAGGAAGCGTGCATGTCACGCACTACCTTAGGTGCACCATACTTTGTTCCCAGGACTCAAGATGAAGCCGCTGGAGATTATATGGTGAACAGACCCATTAAATTCTCCACTTTGTACACTTCTGACCAACATCAGCTAAAGGAAATTATCAGTAAACATTGGGACATTCTCCTTGTTGACGATGACTTGAAACATATTGTGGGGAGATTTAGGAATAAGAGCAATCTGATGCGATTGCTATGTCATCCCAGATGATAGGATTATGAGGAACATTGGTCACACTAAACCCCTGTGGTCATTGCAACTTTGCTCATTTATTGATAGCAGTGGTTTCTACACACCCGACCTACATACTACTTTTTCCACCAAGGCAGATGCAGATTGTATGACACCCAATGTGGTGTATTTAGCTACTTGTCAGGCATGCCCGAGTTTTTATGTTGGTAAAACCAATCGCTATGATAGAATGAGAGAGCATATCTACCACATGAGGAAGGGCACTCCACATAATGCCTTAGCAATACACATAACTTCTAATGATAAGGATCATACTTTTCTGTTCCGGGTTTTAGAGATCATTGTTGTCAATAAGAGGGGTGGTGACATCATGAATCTTACGGAATCCAAGGAGGCTGACTGGATTATTTGTTTGAAAGCTGACAGGGGGCATGGGTTGAATGATAGAGCTTCTATAAAACCTAAGCTGAGACACCGTAGGAATGTGAAATGATTCACAATTTATTTATATGTCTTTGGTTTTAGTTTCATCAATATTTAGTTATTAATATGTCTATTTACATGTTCTTAGATCATTATGCATGCTTTTGATACTTTGTCTTATTTTATATTAGTATGTTTTAATGTGGAAGAGCTCTTTAAATTTTTTAACTTTCTATAATTGTTTTTAATTGATTAATTGAGTTGCTTATATGAGGAGAGGTCTATTGTGACTTCTATACAAGGATCTGAAGAAGCTGTAATGGTGAAAGCGCTCATCCGTATGTTTTATGTGCACATTCTTTGGAATTAAATTTGGTATTTTGTCCTTACTTTCGCTGTACTCCATCTCTCTTGTGATTTACCTGCTTATGTTGTAATTAGCACCTATGAAAAACATCTCCTGGTTTGCTGAACATATCAACTCCATTGGTGCTTATTAGTGCATGACATTCACCTATGTGACGGTGCACACACTGATGCTGAAATAAGGTAAATGCAGATGATCGTGTTATTACTTTTCTCCATCCCTATTATAATGTGCAAATATGCAGCTCAAAAAGTGGAGGAAAGATTACAGAACATCTACTAGAACCCAGGACCTTCTATAGTCTAGCCCTACACATACACTTGCTGCCACAGGAATAGTTATGTGGCAAGCACCGAGAAACCTGCTATTCATTCTTCTGTTTCCCATGGTTTTGCTAAGTGCTGCATTGTGCAAACAAGGACAAAAAATAAGAACTAAATTCAAACTTAATGTGGACAGAGATGACACATTTTAAGAAACTATAAATAGGATGAAACACAGATTTGCTTACATGCACTTTTACACTTCACAAACCTACATGTACACCTCTGTAAGTGCAACCCATCACCCCCAATATCATCATTCACTGTTGTCATGCATTCAACACAAACAATGTGGAAATTCCGGCATGAAGTGAACATCCCTACATGGTTACAATATTTTGGGATTCAGCAATTCTAATGAGTTTTGACGTCATTTGCATCTTCACCATGCTGACAGCCTTGAATCTACATGGTTAGTAACCATGTAGGCAGGGAAAATGAAGGGGAGCCCAATGTTGTACACTCAAGGGAGGGTATTACTGCAGTGTACATCTGCAGAGAGGAATGCAGGTCTTGAATAGTATGTTTTAGTATGTTTCTTGGGGTTTACACTTTTAGCTGTCTACATTAGTTAAAAGTATATTGTTCATTAGGGTGTGGGGGTGCTAAGCTCATTTAGGTCATGTCACTTAAAAAGGAATAGTTGCTATTGTTAATCTAATTTTCTAGCATTCCCCCATGTTTGATAATGTCATAATCTGTGTGGCGTTACATGTTACAGTCTGTTCTGTACAAATATATAGACTTTTACTTGCTATTTTTTCCATGTAGACTCTTTTCCGTGGCTGTATTCGGAAAAGTTTTGAATACATGACCAACACAAGCTTGTAGTCTACACAGATGCTTTACAGCTTGTTGAATCACTCCACTCATGTGTTGAGGCTACACACTCAAGTGCGCTAGCCTGTGTTACATATTTACTGCATTTTCCTGCTGTTTGTTGCAAAAATAAATAAATAAATTATCCTTGTTTCCCGTCTTTCCTGACCTAGAGTAGTCCAAATACAGGCTTTGCTGTATTCTGGACTTTTGGAAAGTTCCTGTGTTGCCCATTTCCTTTGTTGGATAAAGGGAGGCTTCTTTGTTCACCAGTGGCAGTGCGGAGCTTAGAGCAGCTTATCTATACCTGGAGGAGTTTTCCCAGCCCAAGAATCTGGTAGTCTATTGGCCGTTTTGGGCCAATTTCTAGCTCTTTCAATTCCCCCTGTATAAAACCCGCTTTGCGTTTTAGCTTATTACTACTCAGCCAAGCTCCTCGTGGTTCTGCAGAGTGGTGCTAGCAGCAGAGAGGCTAAAAGAGCGACTGCTTACCTGATAAAAGTGTTTTTTTCCTGCTACTACCTGGGTGACTGTCCGATCTAGCTAAATAGCAAGTGTTTCTGCTTCTTTAACTGTTTTAAACTGTTTAAAGTTGTTTTTGCACCTGCACTTTTAAAGTTTGTCCTGTTTGTTAAATTTACCTGTTGAGGCTACACACTCAATTGCACTAGCCTGTGTGACATATTTATTGCATTTTCCTGATGTTTGTTTGCAAAAAAAAAGAAATTATCCTTGATTCCCGCCTTGCCAGACTTAGAGTAGTCCAAATACAGGCTTTGCTGTATTCTGGACTTTTGGAAGTTCCTGTGTTGCCCATTTCCTTTCTTAGATAAAGGGAGGCTTCTTTGTTCACCAGTGGCAGTGGAGAGCTTAGAGCAGCCTATCTATCCCTGGAGGAGTGTTCCCAGCACAAGAATCTGGTAGTCTATTGGCCATTTTGGGCCAATTTCTAGCTCTTTCAAGTCCCGCTGTATAAAACCCGCTTTGGCGCGGCTTTACGCAATTTTGTGCATAGCGCAGAATCAGGCAGCTCCGCTTAATTGGGTTTAAACCATTCTCGGCTCCACAAAGTGTGCTCTTCACTTTTTCCCTTAGAACTGATCTAGTTCTCATAATAAACACCCTATTCCTACTCTAAAGCCTGACACTTGCTCACTAAAGCAATTATATAAGTCAGCACTAAAAAATTAAAAGCACTACACCCTCACAAACTCCCCTTGAGTACCTTGTTCTCCATTGGCCCTTTTTTCAATTATAAAAGAATTCCCAATACTATTCTATTCTAGCATGTCCAAAGGTCAGTTGTCAATCTCCTCTCTGGTCCAGCTGGTGAATCTGGGAATCTTGAGGCAATGTTACAACTGCCTCATGTACACAGACAACCCTCTCCTCCTCCCAACAAATTCCAATACATGTGAGAGATGCAACCATATAGCCAAACTGGAGGCTAAGCTCTCTCAAGTCAGTACTGGCATAACCAGTCAGGAGGAGAAGGAAACCACACTCACTAAAATTCCAGTCTCACATAGACCTACCACAACAGCAAACCAAACACATAAACACACAAAAACATACTCGGAGGCTCTAAATAAAAATCTGCGTAAGCAGCAGAGACCTCCAAAGCAGACACCCAAGCAACCGCTACCCCAAAACAAATCACGTGCAACACATAGCTCACAAAGCCAGTGTGCCGAACAGTCACAGCCCTTAAGGCTAAACAACACACCTGATACACTTGTAATAGGTGACTCTATCGTCAGGCACACTGACATCCCGCTCACCAGGCTGAACAAGGAGAAGGTCATGGTGAGCTGCCTGTCAGGCGTTAGGATCCGCCACATAACACAAGCACTCAGGTCACTCCAAGGCAAGGACAAATATGACTCAGTCATTGTCCATGCTGGTGTGAATGACCTGAGACATACCTCCCTTGACTACATGAAAAGAGACATAGAGGAGCTCTCTGAGCATGTAGCACAGGCTGGTATGACCCTGACCTTGAGTAGCATCTTACCCTCACCAAGAATGATGCTACAATATGAAGACAAGTTGATCAATTTCAACAATTGGCTTAAGTATTGGTGTCATTCAAAGGGGATCCAATGCCTGTCAGCCTGGGATAACATGCTCGACAAGCCACGATGCTTCGCTAGGGACGGCTTGCACCTGTCACCCCTGGGCTTTCGGATATTGGCAAAGGCTCTTGCCACCCCCATAGTGCCTTTTTTAGGCAAGGCTCAAAAGACAAACCCACCTCCATATGTATCACAAGGGATAAGAAACTAAGAGTAATACTACTCAATGCCAGAAGTCTAAACCTCATGATGCACGCACTCAAAACTCTCCTTAGCATGGAGAACATCAATATCTGTGCAGTAACAGAAACCTGGTTCAAGGCTCGCGAGAGCACCCCAGCACTACCAGGTTATACCTCATACCATGCTTTTCGGCCCCAAAACTTGGACCGAACCACAAAAGGAGGGGGGAGTATCAATATTCGTCAAAGATAACCACACCTCCAGGTTGGTAGCACAGCATGAAGCATAAGAGACTATCCTTTATAAACGCATTCTATGAACACCTTCAGGAATGCATGGATCATGCAATCCCAAATAAAACCAAGACCCAATCCTCCAAAGGCAGGCGTCCTGTCTGGTGGACCCCAACCATAAACAAACTATACAATAGAAGGAGGAAGCTACTACATGATAGAGCAAAATCCCAAAAAGGGAAGGCATCTCTGATCAGTATTAGCAAAAAACTACGGGCACTCATAAAATCGTCTAAGGCCAGCTTCGAGAGAAAAATTGCACAGGACACTAAGGATAATCACAAGGCTTTCTTTAGTTATGTTAGGAACCTGGGTGGGAATTCCCAGATATGCTCAGAATTAGTCCAAAATGACAAAAAATACACCGAACCCACAGACATTGCCAACATCCTAGCTGACAGGTTCCGCACAACCACCCCACACCAAAAGGGCAAATATCTATCCCAGCAGAGTGCTGCCCCCCTGACATCTCAGATGCTCAGGTAAGAGCTGCCCTCTCCAAAGCAAAAAACACAGCATCCATGGTACCAGACGGTGTCCTGGGCTGTGTCCTACATGAACTCCAAGAAGAGCTAAACCCAAACATAAAACTACTGTTCAATCTCAGCCTTACTACAGGATATGTACCCAAAGAGTGGCGTACAGCAACAGTGATCCCTCTCCACAAAGGTGGTGCCTCAATGAACCCTGGAAACTATCGCCCCATAAGACTGACTAGCTTGGTCTGCAAAGCTATGGAAAGGATCATCATGGACCTCATAAATAAAGATATTGGGGACCTACAGACACTGGATCCTACCCAGTTCAGCTTTGTTAAGGGCAGATCCTGCCTTTTAAACCTGGTCAATTTCTTTGAAACAGTCACCAAGGCCATTGACGAGGGGAAGATGGTCCACACAGCTTACCTGGACCTCACAAAAGCCTTCATTACAATACCCCACTCGGCCATTATAGATAAGCTCACCAGCTTATTTATAAACCCCTATGTCACTAGATGGGTTGCAAACTGGCTCAAGGACAAAACCCACATGGTTAGAATTGCTGAAGCCATGTCAGACTCCAAACCAGTTACAAGTGGTGTCCCACAAGGCTCAGTCCTGGGACCGCTCTTGTTCAGTATATATTTCTCGGAGGTACAGGCCAACACGGAAGGACTGTGGCTGACCAAGTTCGCAGATGACTGCAAACTAGGCACCATAATCGACTCTCCAGCCGACACAAGCATCCTACAAAAGGGCCTCATAGAAACAGGCAACTGGTGCCAGAGCCATGGCCTCAAGCTAAATGCCAAAAAGTGTATAGTCATCCCCTTTGGCAAAAGCAAAGTGCCCACAAATTACCACATAGGTGGTAATCCATTAAGGGCGGAAGAAGTAATTAGGGACCTGGGGACCCAAGTTGATAGCAATCTCTCATTTGAAAACCACATGGCCAAAGTGGTTAGAAAAACATTTTATATAGCCCACCTAATCATGAAGGGATTCACATCTAGATCAGGGGAGGTCATCGTGCCTCTTTACTCATCCCTCATCAGGCACATAATTGAGTACAATGCCCCTTTTGGGATGTACCTTACCAGACACCTGCAGCAACTGGAAAGACCCCAAAAGTACCTCACCAAGAGGATCAAAGGGCTCAAACAGATGCCATATGCTGCCCGGTTAAAGAAACTCCAGCTCTACTCAGTGGCATACCGCCTGCTCAGAGGCGATCTGTGCCTGATGTATAAAGCCATGTTCAACCCGGAATTAATGGACATGCTGCACCTCAGAAAATCCAAATCCCATCGAGCTGCGCGCTCGAGAGACTTGAACCTCAGCACTGAAATAAATAGGACATGCTGGAGGGACAGATTCCTAACCCAGAGGCTCCCTTCACTCTGGAATAAAATCCCAGTCCAGGTTAGGCAGAGTCCCTCATTGGCTTTCTTCAAGAGGAATCTTGATGAGTGGATGGGAGATCATAGGTTTACTCCGGGTATCACTTCTGTGTCACTGTTAGACAGAGACACAGTATACTAACCTCGAAAAAGGGCATAGCAAAATTTATTTAAAATGGGTAGCGAAAGCCAAACACACTCTGGCTAGGCTTATAAATGCCCTAGGGCAGCTAGTCTAGTATGAACCTATGAACCTATGAACTATGTTGACTTGCTTCATTAGCAAGCAATTCAGCTACTTCTGCTGTAATTTAGATGCCACGGAAGTTTCCATGTTTGTGTGTGAGTGCACCCTGCTACACAGAATTTACTGAATCTAAAAATCTTCATGGTCATGTGTGCATCACACTGTCATGCTCACACTGTCAAAAATGATCGTGACAATATTTAAGTTTTTTTCCCATCATTTTATTGCTAAAACTGCAATCTGTATTTTTCCATATTGCATTTTGTCCTGGATATTTTAAGCAGAATGCAGCCTTCTATTGTAAAATTTCATTTTAAGTTGTAGTATAACAATGTGACCTATCATCTATGCTAGGTCTTTGTTAGAGAGAGAGAGAGAGAGAGAGAGAGAGAGAGAATCTGTGCATAGTTTGCAACTATTGATTTCTGAAGCTGAGAGCAGGTCAGCATAGTTTATGAAGTTGAAGTGATGAGAGCCTCTTTAATTTTCTGTGGTTAAGCTTTTTATCTAATGATAAGCAGCTTTGTTTGTGAAACCTACCTCTTGGATTGTAAAACCAAGTATGAAAATACAGGTAATGCAGACATTTATTGATAACTGTCATATAACTGTTATATTTTCCTTTTAATTATTAATTTTCAAATACATATTTCTTTTATTCTGTTCAAAGTTCACATTTATGTCCTCTTCCTCTAAAATGTAAGTTTCTTTCTTCTGTGAAATATCCTTGGCCTTAGACATGATAATTGTGTTTCCCTACTTAAACTCTAAACTTTTAAAACTTATAAGATTTGTTAACATTGAAGAGTGTTAATAACCTTGCATTACTAACAAATAAGAATTCAAATAAGTTATTTTACTGGTCATATAGCAGGTAGTTTTTAAGCAGTCATAGGTGATGCATAACATTTATTTATTTTTTATTTAACATTTGTGGACTGGGAAAGTCCGACTAGGACATAGGCTATTTTCAGCGAAGGCCCGAGGAGAAACACTCCAGATGCATGTCTTTAGAATGTGGGAGAAAAACGGAGCACCCAGAGGAAACCCACTTGAACGCAGGGAGAACATGCCACAGCTGCGAATCGAACCAGAGAACCCTTTGCTGTCAGGTGATTATGTTAACCTCTGCACCACTGCACCACCCAAATTAAAGAACCAAATAGATAGATGAAATTAAAGAATGCTGTGGTCTACATTTATGGTTAAGGACTGAAAATTTTAATATAACACTTTTGGATATTGCTTGATTGTTTTTGCCTTTTATTGCAAAGAAATTAATATCAACCTTTCTTCACAAAGAGGTTTGACAATACAATAATAACTGTAGATCTAGTTTGTATAATGATAAAGCAGTAACTGTAATCATTCTGTCCCTTCATTTTTCTCTTGTAAGTTGGCAATGTAATGAAGGCAATCTTTAATAAGTGTTTTTGTAGTAAATATCTACTATACAAAATAACACTTGAAAATATCCAAGAGTACATATTGCAATTTGACCAGTTGTGAGAGTATTGCCATAGGATCACAAGATCATAGGGATCATAGGATGTCACTACATTAACATTCCTAGAGTGTTTTTTAAGCCTAGCTGAAGACTTGCAATGCAATATGTGTAAAAATGCCGGCAGTGTGTTGTATTGCAATACCCTTCTATGACACTGGACCTAACTCTTAAATACTTATTTTGGAACTATATATAAACAGAAATGGTGACAAAAAAGTTTCAGCTAATGTCACTGAATCATGTTTTTGCAATGCTGTAATTAATAAAGATGCCAAATAAATTTTAAAGGAATTGACCCTTAAGCAGTTTAGTAGATTACTGTCAAAGGCAGAATAGCACATTTGTTTAACTTAGATGATAATTTTCTTGATTTTCTGGCAGTTGCAGTGTTCCTAGGAGATTTAGGGGACCATTTAGAATTGCTGAACTGATTAAGGATAAAACACAAGTGACCAAAAGCATAACAATGAAACTACCCTGCTCTGTTGTTTGTACAGCCCAGCTGATTAGAATTTGGTAGGAGAGTGTGGGAACTGGGAAGTGAATGATTTAATGAAATGTCCTTGTTTTAAAAATTGTATATTCTCAAAGTCTGACTATGCACAATTTTTAAAGCAAGGACATCTCATTAATTTATTTCCCTTTTCATGGTTTGCATTTAATATATTTGGCAATGTTATGAATAATGAGGACCTGTGGTCCTCTGTCTTAAAAAACTATTCACTGTCACAATAACTCACTTCCCATGAAAAATTAAAGGGCACCACAATGAGAAGGATGGCCCAGGATTTATAATCTTTCAACATTTAGTAGAACATTTATATTTTGCAACAACAATGGTTAGTATATAAAGAAACGCAAAACTAATTCATGGATAACAAGAGGAAAGAATAGAAAGATAGGAAGATGTTAGGACTTCAGAAAAGATGGCCTAGCTTTCTGAAGTGTAGGAAAGGTATTACTTCTCTGCACAATGGGAAAAAATGTTTACATTTTGCCTAATGCAGGTGTAAAGATGGATTGGGGTATTTTCTTTTGTGTTACATTAGAACTGCTTCATTACATGTTATAGTTAAAGGTGAAGCATATTGTTATTTTGCTTCACTATATGTTATAGTTAAAGTTGAAGCATATTGTTATTTTAGGATTGCAATATTGCAAGACTCATTCTCAATTATGATTTCAATTTTAAGTGCTTCATATGTGTAATTTGAAATGAAAAAATGTAATAAAAATGTTAAAAAATAGTATCACAACGTGACTAAAATCAATAAACCTAACAATTATCTTTCCAGACTTTTGGAGAATTTAAAAGTTCTTGAAAGATTGTAAGGCAATGAGGAGGGTTATATTCTAACCAATGAAGCAAAACATTAGTGCAAAAGGCTTGTCTTGCTTCCTTTGTTAGTAGGTGGACTATAATTTTGGCTACTTTGTGTTGAGTACATACTTTTGGAGTTTGAAGATAAAGATGGGATAAAAATAATAGAGTTTGGTTCCACAGCTGTAGCTGCCTGATCTAGTGCACAGTGCTGTTGCCTGATCTGGTATGCAGTTATTACTATTATAGTTATTAAATATTTTGCTAAGTTGTTACTTGATGTGTATTTTGGTTATAGCCTTATAGTAAAAATATGATTGGCCTAGGTAAGTACGCAATGATTCCATTAGTGTGTGTGCGTGTGTGCATGTGTGCGTGTGTGTGTGTGTGTATATGTGTGTGTGTGTGTGTGTGTGTGTGTGTGTGTGTGTGTGTGTGTGTGTGTGTGTGTGTGTGTGTGTGTGTGTGTGCGTGTGCATCTGGGGGTGGGTTGGGGGGCATGATAGACAATGTACTAGGATGAGGCTGAGAGGGGTTACATATTCTATGTTGTGTTCCTTGTACTATCTGTAAACATGATTTATGTTTCTGGTGGGGTTAAATATTTTGTGGCTGGCTTGGCTGTTTACCATGCCTAATAATGTAAGTTGCATTTTTCTACAACATTCAGATTATGCATTATCTGTACTAATTGTGGAGTTTTTTTGTTAAGTGTTCCTACACCTAATGGACCCATAATTATAATTTAGGACAATGCCATCACAAGTGAAATTTACCTGTCTCCCTGACTCCACACTTTCTGACTCACCTCTCCTCCTGCAACCATTTCATGGTTTGATGCCCCCGATGAAGGATTCCCAGCTTATTTTTACATCAGACCAACACTACCTAGTTCACCTGCCAACAGTCTTGCCAAACATCACCGCTATTTTAAACTGAACTCTCATATAAGTATGTCCTTCTCAGCCTACTGAACCCCTCATGAGTTTCCCTCTCCTCAAGATCCCTTTAAAATAATCACTATTCTTCAACTTTTTTAATGAAAGCCAAACATATATGTATATTTTTTCTCTCTTTTTTCTTTCGGATCACTCTTTACCTCTTTTTCTTTTCTTCCTTTCTGCTTTAAAGGCAATACAGAGTTTTGCTTCATATGTCAACTGACCCTGCTTGGCTCAAGGACATATTAAATTCCAGGGCACTGTTCGTTCATCATACTGTTCTTTTCAAAAAATGTCTTGCCCTACTCTCCTAAGTTTCTTTACACAACCTTGTCTGAACTGCCATTGATCTTCACTACCCCGATACTATTGCTGGTTATACACCATCTTCCCAAGCCATTAATTTCAGGGTTCTGTCATCCACCATCTCACCTTCTGTGCAGTAATCAGCAGTGCAGCATAATGTCTAACGTCAAGTATGCACCAGCCTCTTCTCATCTCTTCCATCCTTACTCTGTTCTTGCTGACCCATCCCCTCTTTCCCCTACCAATAAGTCTATCACAAACCTTATGCATTTCAGCCAGTACTTTGTTCTGTGAGCAGATAAGTAATGCCTCAAAAGACAAAAGATCAATGGGAGTTTCAAAGCTCTCTGCGACTGATTCATACTCCCACCCTTCCCACCGTTTCTGACTACATATCGAGCATACAACTTGTTTTGTTCTTTAGATTCTCTGCATGAACTCTTCAACTGTTGCAAAGACCTTATCCCAAACATCATGCCCTCCTCCAGGACAAGATAATCAACCCCGCCACTCCCCTCTCTGAATAACTACTGTTTTTTGGGAATGGAAGCATAAATGTTATTTCTTCTGAAATCTACCAAAAATGTCTATCACTCCAGGCAATATATACATTCTATCCCCCCCAAAACAGCAAGTAAATATCAGTAAACATATAAAACAATTAACATTCAACCTTTCCTGCTTAGCTGATTCTTGAAGACATCTTCACAGCTTTTATGATAATTTTCCTATTAACAAAAAAAATGCTGGGAAGACCAGACATCCATGATACCACCCCAAACTCAAATCCTGCTGTTTC
The DNA here is from genome assembly GCF_019279795.1 of Protopterus annectens. Taxonomy (NCBI): domain Eukaryota; kingdom Metazoa; phylum Chordata; order Ceratodontiformes; family Protopteridae; genus Protopterus; species Protopterus annectens. The sequence continues at coordinate 908,437,980 of NC_056735.1, forward strand.
AGCAACCACTCACCATGCTCCGTTACCAGCAGTCCTGATAGATATCCAATACACCCTGCAAAAATCATCCTTCAGTGGTTATCTGTCTTAGCTCATTCCTCCAGTGACACTGAGGAGAGTTGTAATGTTAATTTCAAATGGCTACATTTTAAACCTTTTGACAAAATCAAGTTGTATCTTCACATTTCAAACAAATGTTCAAATCTCTTGAACCATGAAGGTTACCAAAGAAGTAGAGATGGCTAACTGTTCAGCACAAAATAATCTCTATAAATTTTAGGAGTTAACGGGATTTTGTAAATCACAATAAACACTGTAATATTACATTTGTAATATTTTGTAACTAACCTACAATATCTCAGCAAGCTATCTCTACACACATACTGCCAGCACAGTTTTCTTCTTCCTGCAATGAGATTTCATATGGAGCTAAGCAGCTGTGTCTCTGCTTCCTTGTTACTGAGCTATTTAAAGAAATATGAAAATAATGACAAACTAAATAAATATTATACAGACAGCAATTTCTTTTGGTGCAGTACACAGAAGCTGAATACCAATGCAGTTGCATTGCTTATCATGTAAGTTTTAAGATAAATCTTTTAATAGCTGGCATGTAGCTTGGTTTCAAATAATTAATTTAAATTAGGTGCTTTGAGGAGTCAGTCAACTGCAACTAAATAAACACCTGGTGGTATCTCTCTAGACATTAATGATTTAATATCTGAAATATAAAAGTCCAGCTCAGCGTGTTGAGAACATTTTGCATATCTATTAGGAAAATATCAATTTTTCTCTCTCCTTCCTTCCATTTCTGCTTATTCCACAAAGCAACAGTAATATCCAGTTGTCTCATCTTTTCATGTCTTCTTTAAATATCTAATGTGCTGAATCCTCCTCACTCTATTGCAGAAAAATCTCTCTGTATCTTTTGCAACTGTTTCACCCTTTCCTTAATTTATCCACCTCTCTCAGCTAATAAAACTTATTTGCCTGCATGTTTTTATCTTATCTCATTTTATCACACCCACCCTTCCCTCATTTGTCACATTTCAGCCCTCACTTGACCTATAATTCCATGTAACCATCACACTGTTTCTGCCTCATCCACTTTTCTGGGTTCCAGCTCAACTCCAATTACCATTACATTATTACTGAGTAGTGATTACAAATGTTTCTTCCTAGTATTTTTTAGCACACAACTTGTTACCGAATTTTAACAATACAATAACATTTTAGAAAAACATAGGAAAATGTATCTCAACAGACTTCACTAGATGGAAAATAAATATATGTTTAAAAGAAAATTAAAACATAATTACTCATTGAAATGCAAACTGGAAATGTGCATTGATAAATACTTTCTCAGTAACAACCTATTAAGTTTTTTTTTTTTTTAATTGTTTCCCAGCAGTATCATAAAATGAAGAAATATCATTCAAGTAATGAAGGCTCTTAGGAACTTGTGTTTTGGTCTAACAATTCATTTCATCTTGAACAAATTCATTTACTCTTCCCTACAGGTTGACCTGACTCATTAAAACAGGTGAGGAGAGATACATCATACCCTTAGCTTTTCTCTTCAATAAATCTTGAAATAAAAGAAGTGATATAAATATGGAATTCAGCTACTAGTATTTCTATTCATGAAAAAAATGAAATAAATGCATCTTTATCTTATAAACCTCTATTTAATAAAATCATGAACTGTGTAGAAGTCCTTAAAGTATTAGCTTAAAGTTATTCCAAATGTTAACAATAGCTGTCAAAAAATCATTTAAAATTCTCAAACATTTTCAAGATGACTCTGTGCAAACAAACTGTTGATAAATAAATGAATAAATGAAGAGGTGGATAATAAGTAAATAAATGGATAGATTTACACACAGACACACACACACACACACACACACACACATACACACACACACTAGCGTGCTCGCACATGCCGGCATGCACTCGACACATACCTCTACTGGATATTTGAAAGATTATTAATGTACCTACAGCATGATGTATGGATATTTATGAAACCAGATAACATGCATATTCAAAACAGACACAGGGAGAATATGGGGACTCTGCACAAAAGGCACCTCAAAAAAAAAAAAGCTGAACACCAGAGCATTACGATGAACTGCTACACCACTGCACTGCCCTCAAAAGTATCCTAGAACATTTTAAAATTCTGAACATATGTTTTTAAGAAGAAGATTTTGTAATGATTTAAAATTAACCTTTATATAACAAAGTAAAACTTTTTACTATGTGTTTTACTGTCTTGAAAGGATGTTTTCCTTTGAAAGGAATGTAGTTTTACATCCCTAAGCTGATGCCTGTGAAAGCTTAGTACAGAACTATGGATGGCCATCAGAGGTATGAGCCTACATTTAATGCTTATTAATTGATTTACTAGTATAAATCTTCAAGATACAGGTGTCAGGTTAAACCACACCTGTCTAAGGCTATCACAATGCTCATAATCCATCATATGCTGAAATTATAATATTAACTTGCTTAAACCTCAGTGACCACCAAAACACAACCCGGGCACAAAGCACACTCAGAAAGTTAAGCCTACTTCTTCACATAGCACAAAAAGTCTCAAAGTCACATATGCTAAGCCCATGAGACAGGCTTTGCCCCAACCAAACATTCTTATTATAGGTGACTCCACTGTAGGACATACAGAAGTGATGAGCAAGGAAACAATGATTTTTAGTCACTTTATTGGTGCCAGGATTATTTAGATCATGCACAGGCTCTAGTCCTTGAACAACAAGCACCATTATGACTCTGTCATTGTTCATGTCAGTGTCAGTGACTTGAGGTGTACCTCCCTGGACTATATGAAGAGAAACAGAAGTTGGTAGTTTATTGGCCTTTTTGGGCTAATTTTGATTGTATCTGCTCTATTTTCTGAAAAAAAAATGATATACTTGTTTCCCACCTTTCTGAACTAGTATAGTCCAGTTTTCAGGTTATTGTTGAATCCAGGGCTGTGTTACAAGTTTCTGTGTTGCCATTACCTTACTTGGATAGAAGGAAGTTTCTCTGTTCACCTGTGAGAGAGGGGAGCTTTGTGCAGCCTATCTGTCCCTGGAGGAGTGGTTTCAGCCCAGAAGTTAGTAGTTTATTGGCCATTTTGGGATAATTTCTATCTCTTTCACTTCCCTGCTATAAAAACCTCATTTGCACAGTTTTTACGCTTGTATTCCACTCAGCAAGTGCCTTCCAGGTGTTCTGCAGAGTCTACAGCAGCAGAAAGACAAAAGAGTGACTTTGCAGTGATTAAGTATCAGTTTTCTGCTTTTCTTGCTGTCTTAACTAATTCTGCCTAAAATGCCAGTTTTTTTTTCTTAGCGAATCTGTGATTTAAAAAGTTTGTTATTGTATACAACTCTGCACAGCTCCTCGTGGTGTTCTGCAGAGTGATACAGGCAACTGGTAGGCTACACACTCAAGTGCGCCAGCCGAATTAAAGCATTTACTGTGTTTCTGTACCTAATTTCTGCTACTTAAAAAAAATATATATATCCTTGTTTCCCGCCTTTACTGAACTAGAATAGTCCAGTCTTCGGGTATTGCTGATCTCTGGGCTGTGTCATAGTTTCTGTGTTACCCATATCCTTATTTGGATAGGAGGAAGCGTCTTTGTTCACCAGTGAGAGTGGAGAGCTCTGAGCAGCCTATCTGTCCCTTGAGGAGTGGTTCCAGCCCAGTAACTTGTAGCTTATTGGCCATTTTGGGCCCTTTCCTATCTCTTTCTAACCCCCTGCTTTAAAGCCAGCTTTAGCACGCTTTTGCGCTTGTAATTTAAAGTTTGTCCTGTTTGTTGCATTTACCTGTTGAGGCTACACACTCAAGTGCGCTAGCCTGTGTTACATATTTATTGCATTTTCCTACTGTTTGTTGCAAAAAAAATTATCCTTGTTTCCCGTCTTTCCTGACCTAGAGTAGTCCAAACACAGGCTTTGCTGTATTCTGGACTTTTGGAAAGTTCCTGTGTTGCCCATTTCCTTTCTTGGATAAAGGGAGACTTCTTTGTTCACCAGTGGCAGTGGGGAGCTTAGAGCAGCCTATCTACCCCTGGAGGAGTGTTCTCAGCAGAAGAATCTGGTAGTCTATTGGCCGTTGGGCCCAATTTAGCTTATTCAAGTCCCCTGTATAAAACCCGCTTTTTGCACTTCTTACTACTCAGCCAAGCTCCTCGTGGTCCTGCAGAGTGGTGCTAGCAGCAGAGAGGCTAAAAGAGTGACTGCTAACCTGATAAAAGTGTTTTCCTGCTACTACCTGGGCGACTGTCCGATCTAGCTAAACTGCATGTATTTCTGCATTCTTGAACTGTTTTAAACTGTTTAAAGTTTTTTTTGCACCTGCACTTTTAAAGTTTGTCCTGTTTGCTGCATTTACCTGTTGAGGCTACACACTCAAGTGCGCTAGCCTGTGTTACATATTTATTGCATTTTCCTGCTGTTTGCTGCAAAAAAGAAAAAAAAAATGATCCTTGTTTCCCGTCTTTCCTGACCTAGAGTAGTCCAAATACAGGCTTTGCTGTATTCTGGACTTTTGGAAAGTTCCTGTGTTGCCCATTTCCTTTCTTGGATAAAGGGAGGCTTCTTTGTTCACCAGTGGCAGTGGGGAGCATAGAGCAGCCTATCTATCCCTGGAGGAGTGTTTCCAGCACAAGAATCTGGTAGTCTATTGGCTGTTTTGGGCCAATTTCTAGCTCTTTCAAGTCCCCCTGTATAAAACCCGCTTTGGCGCGTTTTTTGCGCTTGTTACTACTCAGCCAAGCTCCTCGTGGTCCTGCAGAGTGGTACTAGCAGCAGAGAGGCTAAAAGAGCGACTGCTAACCTGATAAAAGTGTTTTTTTTGCTGCTACTACCAGGGCGACTGTCCGATCTAGCTAAACTGCAAGTATTTCTGCTTCTTGAACTGTTTTAAATTGTTTAAATTTATTTTTGCACCTGCACTTTTAAAGTTTGCCCTGTTTGTTGCATTTACCTGTTAAGGCTACACACTCAAGTGCGCTAGCCTGTGTTACATATTTATTGCATTTTCCTGCTGTTAGTTGCAAAAAAAGAAGAAAAAAAAATATCCTTGTTTCCAGTCTTTCCTGACCTAGAGTAGTCCAAATACAGGCTTTGCTGTAGTCTGGACTTTTGGAAAGTTCATGTGTTGCCCATTTTCTTTCTTGGATAAAGGGAGGCTTCTTTGTTCACCAGTGGCAGTGGGGAGCTTAGAGCAGCCTATCTATCCCTGGAGGAGTGTTCCCAGCACAAGAATCTGGTAATCTATTGGCCATTTTGGGCCAATTTCTAGCAGTTTCAAGTCCCCCCTGTATAAAACCTGCTTTAGTGCACCTTTGCGTGATTTTGCGCATAGTAATTGGGTTTAAACCATTCTCGGCTCCACAAAGTCTGCTCTTCACTTTTTCCCTTAGAACTGATCTAGTTCTCATAATAAACACCCTATTCCTACTCTAAAGCCTGGCACTTGCTCACTAAAGTAATTATATAAGTCAGCATTAAAACATTAAAGGCACTACACCCTCACAAACTCCCCTTGAGTACCTTGTTCCCCATTGGCCCTTTTTTCAATTATAAAGGAATTCCCAATACTATTCTAGCATGTCCAAAGGTCAGTTGTCAATCTCCTCTCCAGTCCAGCTGGTGAATCTGGGAATCTTGAGGTAATGTTACAACTGCCTCATGTACACAGACAACCCTCTCCTCCTCCCAACAAATTCCAACACATGTGTGAGATGCAACCATATAGCCAAACTGGAGGCTAGGATCTCTCAACTCAGTACTGGCGTAACCAGTCAGGAGGAGAAGGAAACCACACTCACTAAAATTCCAGTCTCACATAGACCTACCACAACAGCAAACCAAACACATAAACCCACAAAAACATACTTGGAGGCTCTAAATAAAAATCTGCCTAAGCAACAGAGACCTCCAAAGCAGACACCCAAGCAACCACTACCCCAAAACAAAACACATGTAATGCTCCCAGTCTATGTTTGGGTAGTTGAAGTCGCCCAATATAATGGTTTTTGGAGAGACCTTCATATTTTCCAGTGTTCTCAGGAAGGCCGAGTGGGGTTCCTGGGTTTGGGAGGGTGGTCTGTAACAGGCTATAAACTGGAAGGCAGTTTTACCCACTGTTAGTTGCACATGGATAGTCTCTTATGCTTCGTGCTGTGTCACCACTCCCACAAGAGGGAAAAACATACTGGACCTGATCATCACCAACATGGGGACTCTATGCTCTAGACCAGAAGTGTATCCCTCAAGGGTAAGATCAGACCATAAACTAATCTCGCTAGATATTCACATCCTGACCCCATCCTCTGCCCAGAAAACCACAGTGAAAAACTTCTCTAAAGCAAATTTCACACTCCTCAAAACCGAGGTGGAATCCTTCAAAGCCCCCGGGCCTGTGGAAAATATGGCCCAGATGGCAGAATCCTTTATAAACGCATTCTATGAACACCTTCAGGAATGCATGGATCATGCAATCCCAAACAAAACCAAGACCCAATCCTCCAAAGGCAGGCGTCCTGCCTGGTGGACCCCAGCCATAAACAAACTATACAATAGAAGGAGGAAGCTACTACATGATAGAGCAAAATCCCAAAAAGGGAAGGCATCTCTGATCAGTATTAGCAAAAAACTATGGGCACTCATAAAATCGTCTAAGGCCAGCTTCGAGAGAAAAATTGCACAGGACACTAAGTATAATCACAAGACTTTCTTTAGTTATGTTAGAAACCTGGGTGGGAATTCCCAGATATGCTCAGAATTAGCCCAAAATGACAAAAAATATACCTAACCCACAGACATTGCCAACATCCTAGCTGACAGGTTCAGCACAAACTTCTCCCCCCCTTCCCCAACAAAAGGGCAAATATCTATCCCAGCAGAGTGCTGCCCCCCTCACATCTCAGATGCTCAGGTAAGAGCCGCCCTCTCCAAAGCAAAAAACACAGCATCAATGGGACCAGACGGTGTCCTGGGCTGCGTCCTACATGAACTCCAAGAAGAACTAAACCCAAACATAAAACTGCTGTTCAATCTCAGTCTTACTACAGGATATGTACACAAAGAGTGGCGTACAGTAACAGTGGTCCCTCTCCACAAAGGTGGTGCCTCAACGGATCCTGGAAACTATCGCCCCATAAGCCTGACTAGCTTTGTCTGCAAAGCTATGGAAAGGATCATCATGGACCTCATAAATAAAAATATTGGGGACCTACAGACACTGGATCCTACCCAGTTCAGCTTGGTCAATTTCTTTGAAACAGTCACCAAGGCCATTGACGAGGGGAAGGTGGTCCACAGCCTACCTGGACCTCGCAAAAGCCTTCAATACAATACCCCACTCGGGCATTATAGATAAGCTCACCAGCTTAAATATAAACCCCTATGTCACTAGATGGGTTGCAAACTGGCTCAAGGACAGAACCCACATGGTTAGAATTGCTGGAGCCATGTCAGACTCCAAACCAGTTACAAGTGGCGTCCCACAAGGCTCAGTCCTGGGACCTCTCTTGTTCGGTATATATTTCTCGGAGTTACACGCCAACACGGAACGACTGTGGCTGACCAAGTTCACAGATGACATGTGGCCAAAGTGGTTAGAAAATCATTTTATATAGCCCACCTAATCATGAAGGGATTCACATCTAGATCAGGGGAGGTCATCGTGCCTCTTTACTCATCCCTCATCAGACACATAATTGAGTACAATGCCCCTTTTGGGATGTACCTTACCAGACACCTGCAGCAACTGGAAAGACCCCAAAAGTACTTCACCAAGACGATCAAAGGGCTCAAACAGATGCCATATGCTGCCCGGTTAAAGAAACTCCAGCTCTACTCAGTGGCATACCGCCTGCTCAGAGGCAATCTGTGCCTGACGTATAAAGTCATGTCCAACCCGGAATTAATGGACATGCTGCACCTCAGAAAATCCAAATCCCATCGAGCTATGTGCTTGAGAGACTTGAACCTCATCACTGAAATAAATAGGACATGCTGGAGGGACAGATTCATAACCCAGAGGCTCCCTTCACTAATAAAATCCAGTCCAGGTTAGGCAGAGTCCCTTATTGACTCTCTTCAAGAGGAATCTTGATGAGTGGATGGGAGATCATAGATTTACTCCGGGTATCACTTCTGTGTCACTGTTAGACAGATGCACGGTATACTAACCTCGAAAAAGGGCATAGCAAAATTCATTTTAAAATGGGTGGCGAAAGCCAAACACACTCTGGCTAGGCTTGTAAAAGCCCTAGGGCAGATAGCCTAGTATGAACCTATGAACCTATGAACCTATGAACATGATGGACCTCTCAAATTATGTGTCCAAGGCAGGTATGAGCGTAGTACAGAGCAATATTCTACCTTCTTCAAGGATGATGCTGAGATATAAGCAGAAAATAATTGACTTAAATAATTGATTAAGTTTTTGATTTCAAAGTGGGTTCATATGTTTGTCAGCCTTAGAGGATATGATTGACAGACCATGCTGCTTCACCAGGGATGGCCTGCATCTGTCCCCTGTCAGGTATGAGTTACTGGCAAAGATAGTGTCTACCCCATAATGCCTTTTTAGGTAATGTCAGCCTGAAAAACCTACCAACATAATGAAACATGCAGAAGTAAATCTGAAGGTGTTACTGATAAATGTTATGAGCCTGAAAAGGAAACTTCACTTCCTTCTAGCCCTTCTCAGCCTAGAATACATTAACATCTGTAAAGTGATTGAGACATTGTTTAAAAAAGCATAGAGTACCTTGGATGTGCAGAGTCATAATGACTTCCACACATTTAGACCAGCTTCTGTGCAAGAGAGGAAAAAAGTGTCTCAATCTTCACCCAGAAGAGACCCATGTCAAGGCCTGTAAAGCAACATTATGCACTAAAGCTTCTACATGTCCAAATAATCATCATAAAGGTCCCATACCATATATTAGCTAGCTATAGAACTCCCTCTATGACAAAAGAAAGCTGCAACGTCTAGCTACTCAATCCAGAACCACTCATTATTAAACCCAATACCATTTTCCTTGGTGATCTAAACTATCCAACTATAGACTGGGATACCTACACCACCACAAGCAGAGAGATTGTGGACTCTGTCAATACAAAAGCCCAGGAATAAATAGTCAGAGTACCAACTAAAGGGAATAACATCTTGGATCTTGGCCTTACTAATAAAGGAGCATCTTACACCATCCCTTACATCTCTTCATCACTTGTTAGGTCTGACCATAAAGCAGTCTCTTTTTTTTTCAAAATAAAACTGAAACCAGAAATCTCTTCCACCAATGGTACTTTTAGAATTTTTTAAAGATAAACTATATACCCCTAAGTGATACATTGGCAAGCTACAAATTTCCAAGAAATCCAGTTAACGCCAGTGAATATGCAGAAATGTACACCACCACACTACATCAACATGTAAAAATAGTTGTATCCCACAGGAACAAATGTAGATGAAACCTCAGAAACTAACACACATGGTGGAACCATAATATCAACAAGCTATGTAAGAAAGAGAAATCATTTTGAAAAAAAGTGAGAAGAATAATTCCCAGAATGTTAGGGTCCTTGTCACTGAATTAAACAAACAAATCAGGAACTTTATAAAATCCACTACAGCCACGTTTGAGGCTAAAAGCCAAAGACAATTACAAAGCATTTTTAAATTATATTCGTAATCTCAAAAGCAGGATGCAGCAATGCACTTAGCTGATTGTGAATGATGTTACCTACACTGTGGCTGACAATATAGCAAACCTACTGGCTGATAAATTTAGCTTTAATTTACCTCTCTGTCCCCTCCATCTGTATTCTAAGATATACCTGAAACTGGCTTGCCTCTGGCTATCACACAAGACCAAGTCCGAAAAGTGTTATCAAAAGCTAAAAGTACTGCATCAGTGAATCCTGACAATAAGCCTGGATGCATCTTAAAAAGCACGAATCACAATTTAGCAGCACTCCTATCAACACTGCTCAATCTCAATCTCCATACAGGTTTTGTTGCAATTGAATGGAGAACAACTACAGACATTCCCCTGTCAAAAGGAGAATCTTCTACAGACCCAGGCAATTACAGACCCATAAATCTGACCAGCCTCATATGCAAAGCCATGGAAAGATATATCATGGTAGAATTAATCAGTCTTGATATAGGGAACCTCAAAAACTAGACCTTCTCAGTTTGAATTTGTCAAGGTCAGGTCATTCTTACTCATCCTGGTAGATTTCTTGAAAGGGTCACCAAAGCAAAAGATGAAGGCAAAATTGTACGCACCTCATACATAGACCTGGCCAAAGATGTATGCACAATTCCCCACTCAGGCATAGTAGAAAAGCTAAATAAGCTGGGAATGACCACGTTTGTCACTTGCTGAATTTCTAACTGGCTCACAAATAGGATGCATATAATGAAAACAGGAAAAGTTACCTCTACAAAGAGACCAGTCATGAGTGAATTTCCTCAGGGTTCTGTGCTGGGACCTCTCTTGTTTGGCATTGGCTGAAAAGGTCACCAAGGCAATAGATGAAGCCAAAAAGGTACGCACCTCATACCTTGACCTGGCCAAAGATTTATGCACAGTTCCCCACTCAGGCATAGTAGAAAAGCTAAATAAGCTGGGAATGACCACGTTTGTCACTTGCTGAATTCCCAACGGGCTCACAAATAGGATGCGAATAATCAAAATAGGAAAAGTTACCTCCACAAAGAGACCAGTCATGAGTGGATTCCCTTAGGGCTCTGTGATGTGACCTCTCTTGTTTGGCATCTACTTTTCTGAAGGAAAATGCAATGCCAAAGAGCTCTGGCAGACTACATTTGTAGATGACTGCAAATGTAGATGCAGTCACTGCATCCCCAAATGACTTAGGTATCTTTCAAGGAGGTTTGTCCTGAATAATTAACTGGTGCCAAAATCATGGACTAAAACTAAATGCCAAAAATGCACTATTGTATCCTTTGGGAAGTCAACTATCACAGGAAACTACAACATTGATAATACACCCCTAAGAGATAACCCAGTTGTTCAGGATTTGGAAACTTATATGGACAGGGTCCTAACTTTTGACCAACATGTGTCTGTTGTTGTAGGAAAGTCCTTCTATATTACACATCTTACAAATAAAGGGATTGTGTTAAGATCTATGGCTGTTATTGCCCCCCTTTACTCAGCCCTGATTAGAAATGTCATTGAATATAATGCCCCTCTGGCATGTGTCTTCCCAGACACATGCAACAATTGGAAGACTCACAGACATACCTTACTAAAATGATTCATGGCTAATCAATATGTTCCACATGGACTGACTCAAAGCCCTGGCACTATACTTGGTACCATATAAGCTTGCTAATAGGTGACCAGTGTTTGGCATATAAGGCAACCTCTGACCAGTTACTGATCAATTTACTGCATGTCAGTAAGTCAAATGGGATCAGAAATAGTTGTTCCAGGGATCTAAATCTCTTCTGAAACATAAAAAAAATAGTCTGGAGGGTCAGCCATATCTCACAGAGGATACTGCTGCTATGGAACAGACTCCTCATCCACATAAAAAAAGTTACCCCCTGTCCATACTCAAGTGCAACTTAGATCTATGGTAGGAAACAGAAAATTTATCACAGGACTACATCCTGTACTACTTATCACTAGAAACAGCTCCTAAATGCTTCATCCCATGCATGGGTCCCCTCAAATTATCTTTGGTATAAGTGCAGTTATTCCCATTAGGGGGAATATATAATTATCGACCATGGGATGGGTAAGGCCAGTCTATAACCTAATGGGATAGGTTATTTGAAGCACAAAAACAAAAACTGGCTAGGCTTAAAACTGCCCACAAGGCCAACTGGCCTAGCACTTGCCCATGAGCCAATGAAGCTATAAATGATTAAGTCAAAATCCAGCAGTATACGAATGGAAACTTTGTGAATGTCATATGACAAAGCTTGTTAGAAGGTGGCATTATAAAGCTCATGCTGAGTGTAAGTCTGCTGATTTTGGAGAGTTGGAAAATAAATAAACAGTGAATAAAGACATCTTTATTCAGTAGAGTAATAACAATCTAGAAACATTCATCAGCAGGAAGTAGATGAAAGATGTTTGCAAATGAAAGTTTTAGGATACCCACAAGAAGATGTCATCTGTTCTTTCAGACATTTAGTAATATTGCACTTAGACGATTGTGTGCAGTTTTGGAAAATCACTTTTAAATGTACAGAAACATTTGAGAACAGTACAAAAATGGTTAATAACTTCATCAAATCAGTAGAGTTCAGTATGTACAGTCTCAAAAATTGGAAGCTGTGGTAGGATAGAATACAACCAATGCCTGAAAGAGAATCCATGAAATATGGAGTCATACTTCATAAAGATATGCATGAGAACAAGCAAATAAATGTTGAAGCTTCAAGATGGATAACTAATGAGAGATGCAAGGGATGTGCTTTTTCACATATAGGGTGGTAGATGATTGCAGCATCCTTTTCAAAGTAAACCTTATAGTCAAGATGGTGACAGAATTGAAGAGCACGAGAGAAATAAAATGTAATTATTAAGAAATGTAAAAAAATAAACTGTTAGTCAAATAGATTCTGCAGTGAATGTATTACTTAATCAATTGATCATGTTAACTAGACCAAGCAGTTTTTATCTGATGTCAAGATTAGTGAAGAAAGGCAAAAACATTACACACCATGTCATGCCAGAGGAAAGCTATATCAAACCTGAAAAAAGCTTGGAAGTAGTGATAATGTTTTCTCTCAATAATACTGAAAACACTGCACACTTAAATTTCAATGAAAAAGAGTAGAATTGTTTCTTCATATGTAATACATCAAGAAAATATTTGGGTATTTTCTTATGTTGCACCTCAGTTCAGTACTAGAAATATCACTTGAGGAAATAAAAATGTTCCAGCTAAAGATTTTAACCGATTCAAGAGAATAGCACCCTTTTGTATCCTTCCAATTCACACTTATAACTCCTTATGGTGTCCAGACCATTTTTGGGTCTGGCTTCTTTAAGTGACTTTCCTGCTCACAGGCAGTATTAGGAAAGGAAAGGTGAGGAAAGGAAAGGAGTTACCAACAAATTGACACTAACATTGTTAATCTGGGATGTTGTGCAGTAGACAAATTAATCACCGTTTGTCACTTATTTTTAATACTTTTATATTCATGTTTATATTTGCATAATTGAGAGGCCTACATGTTATTGAGGGTAATGATGTGAAATGCCATGGTAGGAAATAAAAAACGTCATAGTTATGTCCATCTATATTACATTATGCCCGAGACAGTACTAGCTGTTTATTACAATTATGAATATAAACAATATTTTCATACACACTTAGTACTTTAAAAACTAACTGACTTGAGAACAGTGGCATGACATCATGTGAGACCTTAGATGTTCTTGATGAAAATTGACTTTAATATCTGTATTGTAAATTGCACATTTTGAAAGATATTCAGTGTTATTTATATTGTATGGAGCTTGGTGATTCCACTCTAGTATTTGTAAAAAGAGAAATCAGGTAATCTCTACTATAGTGTGAGACCCGATCCTAACAAATGTTAAGCAGCCCCTGCATAACTTGTTAAGGTCAAGTCTCACTCTAGGAAGTCAAATCTGCTAGTACTGAACAGTGAAAGACAGTGGCAAAATAAAATAAATAAAAGATTTCTTTCTGTTGTCTGTAATGATAATGTGTCCCTCACTTCCTCTTATAAAATTAGAAAGTAGCTGCTAGTATAACAGGATGTGTGTTGCCTGCATTTTCTGAAGCTACAAAATCTGAAACTCAGACAAATGTCATTATTTAGTAACTTCAATTCTCAGTGGTTTATCTGAAAAGTAAATATTTTATGAAGAGAAGACTAAACATATAAAGTAAAAATATGAACATTCTGTGAAAATCTGGACATGCGAGAGGCATGGCAAGGTGATCGTAAACATAAGGGGCTGCATTATACTGTCTTCCTAACAGTACTCACAAAGTGTTTTATGGCTCTGGAGCATGGCAAAACACTTAGCACTTTTTTCAATTTTTTATTTCTTCTTTTTTTTATTTTCTGTAACTACTAGTACATGGAGAAGAAAAGGCTCCAAGCACTACTAAGAATTAAAATTGGTTCTCCAGTCACAAACCTTTTTTAATTTCTTCAAATCTTTTGTGTTTCTAATACCGTTGTGGGAATGGACCCCATTCCTAAGTCAACATACGATTAAAGTTCATGAAATTAGTATTGTTTCACTCTTTAATGTCAGCCAAAAATGCTCTTCGCAGCACCCACAATGTTCCCACTAATGACTCCTTCTGCAATTCGTACAGAGTTACATGTATTGGTAGCATATTTAAATAGGATTATAGACTCTATTTTTATAAGACAAGTTGTTCCTCCTACTACTATTGGAACTATCTGGGTATCTTTCTTCCACATTGCTCTCATTTCTGCTTGCAAATCCTGATACTTTATGACTTTGTGTTTCTCTGTATGCAGGACACTGTAGTCACTGGGTGTGGTGATTTCAATGATAAATGCTACTTTTGTCTTCTTTTCCTGAACTATTTTTCTGGTTTTCTACTATCTATCTTTTCAACTGTTGGTAATGGGTGATCCCATATGATGTAGACCTCATCATTTTCTATGTTGCTTTGTGGCTCATAAATATGTTTTTCAGCCACTTTAATACCATAATGTTTGCACAATTCCCAGTGCAACAGTCCTGCCACATTACTATGCCTTTCAGTATACAGTCCTTCTGCCATCAGTATGTCACAACCAGTAATGAGGTGTGCATCTGTTTCCAATTCTGTTTTAAAAAACCTACAATTGTCTGTTTCTCCCACATGTTCAATGGACTTTGTAAAGCCCACTGTCTTAGGCTTCCAATATTAACCTTTCATCTCTTGGTTTAAATTCACCTCTCATTAACCAACCATTCCTGAGTTCCTTCCTGATGAACATGAGGTTCTTTCAGAAGTTTTCTATACTTGCAACTATATTTATGATTTTTCCACATTTCTTGCCTTCTCATCTGGTCCTTCACCTTATATTCTTTCTTTTGTTTTTTGGCACATCCAGTTGCTGCCTGATTTTTATCTACTTGTGGTTTGATTCCCATTCCTGCTTGACGCTGATATGCTTCTGCTAGGCTAAGCAGAGAAGTCATCTTAGATTTATTCTTCTCATGTTTCAAAACTTTCACTATGGGTCTTGTGAGGTCAGGAGGTATGTGTGGAGTCTCACAATTGCAGATCGATACATGTAATCAATTTTAAGGAGGCCTATACCTCCTTCAGAATGGGGAATATATAATCTTTATATGCACTGATATTTATAGATCATTTGGTGAGTATGAAGCATCCTTCTTGTTTTCCTATCTAATCCATCCAGCACAATTTGGGGCCAGTCAATCACTCCTAAACTGTAAGTTAGGACAGGAAGAGCAAATTGGTTTATAGCTTGGATTTTGTTCCTAGATGTCAAAGCTGTTTTCTGGATTAATTTAAGTCTTCTGAAGTATTCCTTACTAAGTTTTATTCACATTTGTTCATGTTTTATTATTGATCCTTCATCAATTCCCAAATATTTATAACTTATTCTTGTTCAGGTTCTTTTATATCACATTCTTGTCCCAAACTGACATTTTCTTGGTGCTGCAGTTTTCCTGCTTTAAAGGTTGCTTTTGCACATTTAAGACCAAATGAAATTCTTGTATCATCTGAAAAAGTTTTGACAACTTGCAGTTGTGATTTCAGTTCCTCATCTGATGAGCTATATAGTTTCAAATCATCCACAAAGAGAAGATGAGAAGTCTTTGCACTTTGTTGTTTTCTAGGAGCCAAATTATAAACTTGACCTAAGCTGTTGAGTAGACAGGTTAATGGATTAAAGGCAAGGCAGAATAGCAGTGGTGACAGAGAGTCACCCTGGAATATTCCCCTTTGGATTTTTATCCCTGAAATAATAAGTTGTCCTTTATCATGGTTTAATTGCAAAGTGGTCTGCCATTGTTTCATAGTCACTGTAATGCAATCGATCAGTATAGGTTATATCTTATACAATTTTTAAACACTCTTTTATCCATGAATGTGGGATGCTATAAAATGCTCTTTTGCAGTCAATCCAGGCCATACTTAAATTCTTCCCCATTTTACAGTTCTCCAGTATGGCTTTATTTAACAACAAATGACCATTTGTTCTGTATGACTTTCTTTTATTGCCCTTTTGTTCTATTGGCATAATTGAGTTTTCTTTTAAATGGCTATAAACTCTGTTGGCATCAATTCCAGTGTATAGTTTATACATCGTCGAAAGGCAAGTTATTGGTCTGCAATTTTTAGGGTAGCTTGCAGGTTCACTCTTAAGTAGGAGCATTGTTTTTCCTGTTGTTTGCTAGGTTGATGTCTGGTTGGGGTGCGCATATACATAATTCATACTCATGGCTAAATCTTCGTACAAAGATGTTAATACTTTTAACCAGAAGTTAAGTGCTGCATCTGGGCCATAGGTTTTCCAATTAGAGGTTTTTCTTAACTTTGTTTCAATCTGGCTGGCTGTTACTTCATCTCATTTCATATCCTGTACCTTTAAATGTCTTATTCTTTCTTTTACTTCTTCTGTCGATTTAGCATCTTTATTATATTCCACAGGATCTTCATAGATACTTCTCCAAAATGTATCTATTTCTTCTTTTTTTGGTGGTCTTTCAATTCATTTTACCTTATTTCCAAATTCTCTATTAAATTTTTAGGTCATCAATAAATTGCTTATTTTGTACTTTTCCTTTATATTTGTCTATGTATCGTCTAAGTTTTTCCGCCTGTGCTGAGATGTTTAGTTTGTTATTTGCAACAGTGCATGAAAGATCTGATCTGTTCTATGCTGTGCATTGCTTTTATCTCATCTGTCTTTCTGAGTATTTTTGTTGATCTGTTCCCTCTTCTATACTCTTCTAATAGTGACACTTCTTGTTTTAGTTGCTTTGTATTTTTCTTTGATCTTAATATATCTATCTCTATTAAGTCAAGCAACTCTTCTCTTAGCTCTGTTTCTTCTAGACTGAGGGCACAATTTTTTGTTTTCCATTTTCTGTGGGCATTCTATAGAAAGTTCTATTACATCTTCCTGTGGCACATTCTCTTCAATTTCATCCTGTGCCATCCATTGCTCGGTCATATGATAACTCACTGGCCTATCACTCTTCAACATTAACTGCGTCAGAGTCTCCACAGTTTCCTATTCCTTCCATTGCTGCCCATCTTCAAGTGAATGGTTATGCTGGTTTTCTGTGGAATGCTCTAAAATATCTTCATATGGCACCTGACCAATTGCTTCCCATTCCACTGGTTTCCCCTTAATTTGGAGTACCATTGCTCTCTCTTGTTGTGGTGCTTTCTGAATATATTTTCTACACTGAATCTTTCACTTTGGAGGCACTTCATGACCTCAGTTTCTATTTCTTTAACTCCTCCATTACTAATCTCCTTTTCTACTTTTCCTCTTTCTCTTCTTATTTTTTGTATTGTAAAGTTTTCCATGTCTGGATTCCTTTGCTAGTATTTCTCTTTAAATATCTTTGGTGCTGCTCTTTTTGTATTGAATAGTTTTGCTTTCTCCTTTGCATAGATATTACAGCATATTAAATCTCTTTTTCTTAACACTGTCCATATTTCTTCTTCAGATGTTTCCTGATCTTCCTGTGTCTCCTTACTTTGGGGACTCATTCCATCATGCTGTGATGTAACCTGTGTTAGAGCTTCTACATCAAATCTTCACTTTGCAGACATTCCATAACTTCAACTTCTATTTTTTAACTTCTGATTTACTAATCTTTTCTACATTCTCTCTTTGTGATATTATTTTTTAATGTGAGATTTTCTGTACCTGGATGCTTTAACCTGTATTTCTCTTTGAATATGTTTGGGGCTGCCTTCTTTATGTTGATTAATTTGAATTTCACCTTTGCATAAATATTGCACCATATCAAATCTCCCTTTCTTTCCCATGTCCATATTTCTTTTTTATGGTTTTCAAAAATATCGAGGTTTGGGTGGTTACATTTCTGTGCTTCTTCAGATGCTTCTCTTTCCAAACAGATCAAAGTTTCTTGATCTATATACTGTTTTTCAAAAATCGGTTGCATTAATGACCCCTAATTTTTATTTGAAACTTCTGATAGTTTTTCTTGTGGAAGTATTTTTCTTTCTCTAACTTATCTCCTAATCTTTTTATATATCTTGTGTCTGGAAATCCTGGTCTTTTTGCATAACAGTAACAATACATAATTTCTTTCTTATCCTCAATAGTCCACTCTATCATCTTTATGGCTCTTCTTTGTCCTATCAGTTTTTGTGATTTTTGTGGACTGCTACTTCCTTCTACAACAGGGGGTCACCCTCCCCATGGGCCTGGCCTGGCCCCATTGTAGGAATGTTTCTGTATTTGGAGGATTCTACACTGTCATTTTTTCCAGTCCTGGCACCAGTGCGCCAACCAGGATTGGGCATTTTTTTATCCTGGGTCTTGTGCACCCTGCTATCTTTTTTAGTTTTTGACCTACTTCTGCCAATGATATATGCTATATAAATACAGTCTACATATGTTACCTTGGTGAGGTTTTGCAAAAAACAGGGTCCACCTCATAAAAGTACTAACCAAGACTTGAGGATGAATTGAATTTCAGCACTACTACTCTCCTTTGCTTGCTGACTTTTCATCTCTCCATTCGTACCCCCTAACCCTTCTTTATGTGTTCCTGATATGGATGTCAAGCTTCACCTATTGAGGGGAATTTCTTGGCATCTATTTCTTAATTGCATAATTAGCATGATCAGCAACCCAGTTATAATCCTCAATGTTAATAGAAGAATTTAGCATATGTTTTCATATTTCTGTAAATATCTCAATAAAAATATTCTAACAGTATATGTCTAGCTTCCACAGTTTTCAAAATATGTCAATTTGTTTGTGAAAGTTTACCAAAAATATATTTTGGGTTTGTATGCATTATAACATAGCATTCATGGAAATACTATGAATCAGTTGTGTATTCCATGAAGTTAGACCCAGAGGTGACTCCAGTAGTCAAACTGGCAAAAAGAGTTCCGATAGCTATGCAGGATAAAGTTAAGGCTCAGCTGGACAAAATGGTGCAGCAAGGTCTAACTTGTCCAGTAACAGAACCAACTGAATGGGTATAGTCTATGGTAGCAGCTCACAAAAAAGGCTCAGACAAAATCAGAATATGTATTGACCCAAGAGATTTGAACAAGGCATTGAAAAGACCATATCATCCATTGCACAAAGTCGAAGAGGTTGTGGCCCTAATAATGAATGACACATTTTTTTCCAACTGGGATGCAAAGAGTTCATTTTGGCAAGTCATGCTTGATCACAAGTCCTAATTGCTAGCCACTTTTGGCACTCTGTTTGGCAGATACAGATTTCTAAGGATGCCATTTGGAATAAATTCAGCAAGTGAAGTCTTTTCAGCGTGCAATGGAACACATTTTTTCAGGTTATCCTTGCGCCATAATAGTAGATGATTGATTGGTTGGAGGCAATAGTGAAACAGGCATGACAGAAACCTAAAGAATGTTCTAGAAAGAGCACATGAAGTAAACTTGAAGCTCAATCCTTTGAAGTGCAAATTCAGACTTCCAGAAGTCACATATGTAGGTCATTTATTTACCAGTACTGGCTTGAGACCAGACCCAACCAAGCTCTTCTTGACATGTCAGCACCAGACAATGTTCAAGCTCTACAATGTTTCCTGGGCATGGTCAACTATTTAGGCAAGTTTATACCAGACTTCAGTGAGTTGACAGCACCTTTAAGAGAGCTAATGTGCAAACATGCTGCATGGTCATGGTTAGAACAGCACCAGAATGCATTTGAAAACCTCAAGAAGAAAATTTCCACCCCACCTACATTAAGATACTATGATGTGAACAAACTAGTTACGCTTTCCTGTGATGCTTTAAAATTTGGTCTTGGTGCAGTTATACTTCATGAGGGCAGACCAGTAGCCTGTGCATCTAGAATACTTACCCAAACTGAGATGCAGTATGCTCAAATTGAGAAGGAACATTTGGCAATAGTATTTGCATGTTCCAAGTTTCATGATTGTATTTATGGTCGAGCTATTCAGATTGAAACTGACCACCAACCTCTAGTTACTATTCTAAAGAAGCCTATGCATTCAGCTCCAGCAAGATTACAAAAAATGATGCTCATATTGCAAAAGTACAACTTCAAAATGGTGTGTACAAAAGGCAAACTGCTCTGTCTGGCTGATACATTATCCAGATCGCCCATGAATACAACAGAATAGCTTGATGCAGAGAATTTTGACTTTGATGTGATGGTATTGCATAATTTTCTACCACTAGACATGATGAGTTAAGAGATCACACAAAGACTGATTCAATTTTCCAAAAGCTCAGTTACTACATTAATGTTGGATGGCCGTCAAAGCAATCTAGTGTACAACCTGAAGTGCAAACCTATTTTCCTTACAGAGATGAAATGTTGATAGAAGATGGCATTATTTTCAAAGGTCATAAAATTGCTCTTCCTACTTCCTTACAATGTGAATATATTCAGATTTTGCATTGTGGTCACCCAGGTTCTGCATCCACAAAGAGGCGAGTGAGAGAATTAGTATTTTGGTCTTCATTACTGAAAGACATTGATAAAGTGCTTTCTTCTTGTTCAGTATGTAATAGTACTAGACTGCATTTGCAAAGAGAACCACTTCCGCTAAGTCCAATTCCTGAGCTACATTGGTCAACAGTAGCCACTGATATCTTCGAGTGGAACAAGCAACACTACTTAGTATTGGCACACTCTTATTCAAATTGGTTTGAAATTGATCTACTACCTAATCTAACATCCACTGCTGTTATTACTAAGCTGAAATGTCACTTCTCAGTCCATGGTAGTCCGTATAAACTTATTTCTGGCAATGGTACTCAATTTACTAGTAAGTTGTTTCAGAAATTTGCAAGAGAATGGGACTTTGTACATATTGCTAGCAGTCCTGAATATCCACAGTCTAATGGTATAGCTGAATGTGCAGTGCAAATTTTTTTTTTTTTTTTTTTTTATTTATTTATGGACCGACACAGTTCCACAGAGCCTGTTTTCAGGAGAGGCGGGGTGTTTCCTCCAGATGCATGATGCATGTCTGAATATGGGAGACTGGTGCCAGAGGAAAGGTACCCAACCACACAACACATGCAAACAACTCCACACAGACAACCCCACCCAGCCGAGACGAGAGAGAAGAACTTGCTGTGGTGCTGTGACAACGTTACCGCTGCACGACTGTGCCGCCCTAATGCCTTGCAAAGCAATTACTTGAAAGGTCAAAGTGTGACAATACCAATGTCTTTTTAAATTTGCTTAATCAAAGAAACATACCCCGTGACGATATTCTTGGCTCACCTACTCAAAGGCTTCCTTCCAGGCAAACCAGAACTATGCTACCTACTAGTTCCAGTTTATTGAGGCCTAAAGCTAAGAACAATAAAACCAACAAGGGGTCAATTATTCAAGAAGCGTTCTATCCAGAAGTCTGGTTATGATAAGTTGAGTAGATTTCTTTGTCCATTGAGGGAAGGAGAAACAGTGAGAATATAAATGGCAAAAGGTTTTGACTGGATTGATCAAGTTACAGGTATATGTGTCTAGCTGAGATCCTACCTTGTAGAATCTGAAGGTGTGGAGTACAGGAGAAACTGAAGACATCTTTTTACTGTACCAAAATCATCATCACAGTATTGTTCCTGTGATACAGACTCTAGATCTCAGAGTGAACCAAACCTTTCCATCCAGAGTGTGTTCCAACCTCTGATTCCATTCCTGAAGATGTTCCAAATACTTCCAAGATAAAACATTTTGTAGAGACAGCTCCAGTTGCTAAGCCCAATTCTCAGTTTTCTGTCACATGATATGGAGGAATATGCAGGTCTAGTGTGAAATATACAGCAACATGGACTTAACTATATATACATGTACCTTGTTTTGTATAAATGCACGATAAAGGACTGTCTGTGATATCTGCATGCCAAACAGATTCATAACATTGCATGTTTCATTTTCTCAAGAGGGAGGATGTAGATCGCAGTGTACTGTGTCTTTAAGAAGCATGTCAAAGACTGAGCATGCAAGTATAAATGCCAGGCACTGCCATTCCTAGTGCCGTTTTGAGAGTACAGCCAGGGAATGAGCATGTATGATTATAACAGTTAGTTTGTGTATGTTACTTAAGTTAAAGTCAGTAAACATCTATTGCGATGTGTTTGTATAAACTAAAGCTGCTTGAACAGAACCCACAAAGGCTCTTGTATTGTGTCCATAGTAGGAGAGAAACAAGAAGAAGTCATGGTCGAAGGGTAGAAAGTGGGCCTGGCTGGGCTGCTGCTGCAGAGATGGGGGTGATATGCCACATTTTAACATTGCACGCCCACCCAGACCATACCATGTTACCTCATGGGAGGTGGGAAATGTGTAGGTTATATAAAGACTCCCTCATGGATGTTTTGCAGTACCAAGCCCTAGGAAGCTTAAGAATTCATGCCAAGCCACAGCAAAACTGGAGAAAGATTTGTAGGGAGGACAAGAAGGAAGCTGGGTGACCTGATGCAGATGGAGCACCTGTGCCAGTCTGGCAGTGATGAAACTTAGATGGAGTAAAAAAAAGCTGTAGTATTTTATGGACATGACAAAAGTGACTGTATTTTAGAGAATGTCATGTTACAGCTTTTCACAAATGAAGACAAGATAATGACAGCATTTAGCAAATAACAATTACAGTGTGAAGGTTAAAGGGTTTATGTAAGGGAAAGCTCTCAGTTAAATTAATTGTTATAGGTCACATTACAGTTGATAAGTTTTTATTTCAGTGGGATAACAAACTAAAGTGTATTATGTGAAATATACAGAGGAATATACAGAGTAATTATCATTTACTTATTTCCAGCATGAAATGTTGGTGACTATAAATCTGAAACAAAAATAATAGTGCTGCAAAGTATGGCTAAAGAATTTAAGTACAATGAACATACGTAGATTTTTGTTTTGGTACTTACTTATTATCGCAACCACGTTATCTACTACTCCAT
Organism: Protopterus annectens; assembly: GCF_019279795.1. Classification (NCBI taxonomy): domain Eukaryota; kingdom Metazoa; phylum Chordata; order Ceratodontiformes; family Protopteridae; genus Protopterus; species Protopterus annectens. The sequence continues at coordinate 908,461,169 of NC_056735.1, forward strand.
TCATTCACTATTTCACCTTGGCTGTTTTTTCTCAGTCTTTTTAACTTCTCTTAAAGCCTTCCAGTTAACTGAATGAGAAGGGTTCAGTCCGTGCGTTGTTCCAGGCAAATTGCCAGCAAAAATTTCAGGGCAGTTTTTTCACAGGAATGTAGACATATTTGTAGAATAGGACACAATACTTCCTTTGCTGAATATTCATTCAAATAATTAGACAATTGTACTTCACACTGAGAATTCCGAGGATAATTAAAACAAATTGCAAATGAAAAAAAGATAACTGCTACAGACCATAAACAAACCAGTTTGTATTATTAAAAGTCAGCACAGTCTTATTTGTAGAGTGCTGCACTTTGTACATTTCTGCTGCTTAATTATTCTAATCCTATATACATATGAACTCCGAGATCGCATTACAGTACCTACTCAGGTAACTTAAAGACTTTAACAGAAGATAAAAAGATGAAGAAAATCCTGGCAGGGTCAAAAATATGAACTGAGTAGTAGATAATGTAGTTGTGAGAATGTGTGGTTGCGATAATATGTAATAATGTAGTTGCGATAATACGTATAATTAATAAATTATGGATAGGATACACAAAATAAGTCAATGAAAGAACTTAATTGTGCAGAACATGTCTTTAGTATTGTCAGAATAATTTCAAAGACATATAATATAAAACTTGTAAATGGATAACATTTGAAAAAGTTGGCACTGCACCTATTTTAGCCTGCTAACATAAAGGTAAATTGTTTAAATTTCTTTTTTGTCTTCCAAATGAAATATATGTCACATATAGCAAGTAAGAAACTGTATAATGCAGCATGAAATGCAAGTCAATATCTGTAAATCAAGCACTATATTACCCCCTTCTCAGAAAAGGAACAAATAATGATGATTTGTGCCCTTCTTCATCATTCTGATGGCAATTGATTTCTCCGGAATGATTTTGTAGCCCATAGCAACAAGCTGAACACAGAATGCAGGCGACATGTTCTTCATTTGACAGTTCCTTTTATAGGTACACTGTAATACTTAACATTTCAGTTTTAACAAACCCATGATAGTCCAAATTCATAACACATTCAAAACCTAGAGGAGAAGATATGAGGTTTCCAAATATAATGCATAAATCACTGCACAGAAATGTGACATGTTAATTTTTGGATCTATTTTGCCAGTAAAATGTACAAAGCATTTGTAAGCCATTAATTAATCATCATACTTTAAAGGCATAGTTGAATACTCCAAATATAGATCTAGCACTAAATTTGAATAAAAAAAATGTTAAATTTCTTTTACTTTTTAAAACTGTAACATAATTGTATTATTTCCTGCAGAGAGCACAGTGTGGAAAAGAATTAATCTGTAACATTCCTAATAGCCTCAAGTTTCTTCCTCATAGTGAACTAGGACCCATTATTTATCCATTTAGTAGAATGGCTGTTTTGATAACAGATCATACTGTTATATGTGTTAACAGTGTTGCCCAGATTTAATAAACTCAGTGTAGCAATAGTGCAAACCCTAGTGTACCATGGCCATGTGCAGCTCCCCCTCGGCAGTGTGCCTTACATATTAATGAAGCCATGCTGAGGGAGAGCCATGTACATGGTTACTGAATTAGTGTAGGAGATGTGTTACAGTGCTCGAAGATAGGTAACACACCCCCTGCACTGTCAAAGTGGTGAATGGCACTAAAATAGTAATGTAGTCAGTCAGTTCTGCAATGTATATGCAGGGGATGTCTTACAGGGTCCGTAACAAACCCCCTGTACTGTCAAAGTGTCAGATGGCACTAAAAGGGTAATAAATGTATTTCCATGGCCAGTTCTGCAATGTATATGTAGTGGGTGTGTTACAGTATTCATAACACACACCCTGTACTGTCAGAGTGCTGGATGGCAGTGAAATTAAAAGTGAAAATGTATTGCCCTTTTATTTGTTAATTTTTTTTGTCTGTGCAGTGCTTAACAATAAACACATGCCAAACATCTAAAAATAGAAAATGGATGCTTTTAAGTTTTTATACAAAAGGTCGAGTTTAAGCATAGCTGAACGGGTATGCATGGTGCGGCGAGTTGCTCAGCAATGCTTAAATGTAAAGAAAAACTATATAGAAGTATATAGGTGGTTTTCCCATCCAAGTTAGCTGAATGGTTAGAGTCATGGCTTCCTATGCAGTAGGTGCATGGTTCGAATACGCAGACAGGCCATTTAGCTTTTACATCAGAAAGTATTTTTATATATATATTTTTTTATTGATGTAGTTATTGATATTTGCTAACCAGGTTAGTGCAGCTCGTCCAGAATCTCATTGTCGATGGCAATATGAGGTGAAACCCTCTAGTTAAACACAAGTGTCCAATACAGTACAGTCACACCCCAACGTAATGTAATTAAAGTACATAGGGTTAGGTCATGTAAAGTAAAATACATACACATAATAATAAAGTATCAATAATGAGTGGTTCATGCCAATATATATTTTTATTATTTAAAAATCTTGTTTGCCCTTAGCTAAATTTTGCTAAGCACTGCTAAGCCAAACTAAGCAATGCTAAAACAGGACCTGTCTTAGCAATACTTATCAATAATCTGCTTAGCTGGTTTGAGAATTGTTAAGCAGTTCCACTTTAAGCAATCTTCAGCTCAGCTTAGCAGGCTTGCATGGTGTTAAGTGGAGCTAAGCAGTTTTATAAATGTCCAATGGCGGCAAAGGGTGGGGAAACAGCCTTATTTAAACTGAACAGGCAGGAATACTGCCAGAAGCTGTTGGAGTTTTATCACTGCAGGAGCTATGGCTGGAGTCAGAGAGGGAACGAGCTTTTGGGCGCAGCGCGGGAGCATGTTGGAATCCAAGGTCATGGATGGGCTCCTTGTCAAAGACCATGGCATCCAGTTTCTAGTTTTAGATGTTTGGCATGTGTTTATTGCTATTACCTGGGACCATCTGGCACATGACCTCACCAGTGCTACTGGAATCCCCCATACTGGTGAGCAGGTCTGCCATCATTATGATGAACTGAAGTGAAGGAAAGGAGACTCTTGTCCCAATGTATCCAAGATGCTCAGGACCTGAATGTCCCAGAAGTTTTTAAGTATAGGAACCAGTGATTAATCAAATTATAGTATGAATATCTGATAGACAGGTATGCATAATGGTGTGTTTTCCCCTCACAGCTGCAGTGGAGAGTGCTCACAACTTGGAGGCCCATGCAGGGTGCCTAGCAGGGATGCTCCGATAGTGTGGTGAGTACAGTTCTATCTTGCAATATATAGTACTATAAATAAGAAAGAGTACATTAGTAACTGCCAGTAGGTAAAGTCCGTTCTGAGTGTACTGCAATGAATGGGTTTTAGTAGGTATAGTCTGTTCTGAGTGTACTGCAATTAATCTATTCTTAGACCCAGATTGATATGTGTGAGTATTGCCAGGTACTGTACAATACAGATGAAGAAAAGAAAGTTAATACTGTAGTAATAGTGTGTAGGAATGACATAAGTATATACTGTATTAATACTAAGGATCTTGTTATATACTGTGATTGAAAATGTAAAGGTATAAATGACAATCATTCATGATCTGCAGGATATACAGTACAACCGCAGTCAGAATTGTGAATGACATAAACCACCGTGTCATGTCACCCTCAATAAAGATTTTTTCTCCCAATTGTTATGTGTATTCTGGGCTGTTGTTGAAGAAATCCAGTTTTACAGGTGCTCCACAGCAAATATGGCTATGACACCATGAAGTGACTGAAGGAGGACCAATAAAGAACTGTTATGCTAAAGTGTAGATGTGGAGCTGTACAACAAGATAGAATGCAATTTGATATATGTTCTGCACTAAGATCTGAACCTTGGATAGCAATGTGTAATGTATTATAGTGTGATTCCCTCAGGATTGTATTGTGTTAACCATTCCATTTCAGCTATATGCATTCCTGAACATAGGTACATTGATGCAGGCAAGTATGAGACTGTAATAGCTGTAGACTGCAAATATACCATCTGCAAATGTAAATGGATCGGGTAGGCAACCCAGCACCCCGATATGGCCTGTACAGATCACACATATTCCCATCCACTAGGGGTTAAATGTGTACACCTGCATTCCAACTATTAATACACACTTCATCTACTATCTCTGTCATGCATGAATCTCATGCATGAATGTTCAACTGTCACTACAGTCTTCTATAACCTATATTACCAGGTCAGACTATGACACCAGGTGAGCTTTAGGCACAAATCCATTAATCAGCACATAGCAGTGGTCCAGTAGCTCAGTGTGATAAAAAATGCATATAATATGTATTTATAGTAACAGAGAAGTAGTCTTGACTATTTACAGAAGCAGTCAAGTAGTGTTAACAGATATTTTCTCCACAGGCCTTACAGGTAAATAAATGTCTGTAGTAGCTGTATGAAGGGTATACTAATAGTCTGTGTCCAGATGTACTAGTGCGTAAACAGCAGTGCTCAGCAAATTGATAAGATTCCATTAAATAAAACGTCATGAAGTACACTAATATTCCAACTGATTTAAACAAACTACATGTTCTACTGTTGGTACAGCTGTATGTCTGGTGCATCTGTGAATGTGTGCTGATAGTCCAACCCCATACCTATGAATGATAGCATGATAGGAATATACTCCATGCACTGTGCATGATACATGTCTCTCAGGTGTCATGCTATCATGGCTACCGATCACTGCTGCCAGTAATCTTGCACACAGATATAAATCCATCCGAATGTATGCCAGTAGCACACTCACACAACATTAGTGCAGGGTACAACTTGTTAGTCATATATGTTACCCTGACATGTATGGGTCCCCTGTAGTTAATAGTTCTCACAGCTTGGCCCATACCATGCCATGTTGATAGCTTGAGAGGTATGTATGTGATACAGAATATAGGGCACATGTACATGTAAAATAAGGGCAGACCTGTAGAGTATTGAGCAGTACTGTTGTAAATAATATAGCCTATACAGCTGTTAATGGAATGTTTTTCTTTCCCCCCACCCCTTATCTGCATCACAGATTATTATTCTTATACTATGAGTATGGTTTCATTTCCACATATGTTGTTCTCAAAATCTAATGTTGGGCCTTGTGTTGTATTATTGGTTATATATTTTAATGGTTGCATACTAACATACTTTGCTGAAATTCCACTCTTGTTGACCTTTTGCCGTAACTATTACTGGAATGCTGTTACAATAATGACTGTTATTCCATTTATGCCCGTGTTCCGTATGCTATGCAATTCTATTGTTCTAGGTTAATTGGAACACCCATGCATGCTGTTGTAAGTAACATTGAAATGTTTTGTTCATAACTAACTGATACACTTTGACAAACCTCAACATCATAGCACATTTGGGTAGACTGATCCCAGTGGATTTGCCTGTCCCACCTCATCTGGCTATGGCACCTGGCAACCTGGTGCTGCCTCCTGTGCTGGTCCTGCACCACTCTGAGGTGGATCCACCTCTGAGGACAGGGCCCATCCCCCTGGGTGGAGGCATAGAGAGGATCCTGTCACCCACCATCAGTTTACAGGGATGGTGCACTGGGTCATCCAACGGGATTTGGATGACCAACTGCACCAGATGGAGGGTAGACTTGAGCACCTCAAAAGGCAGGCCAGCCCTGGCACCCAGCCTGAGCACAGCCACTATCAGGGCTGTGATGGGGCAGTGGTGACTGCTCATGGGTGGAGATCTCAGTCCCACTGTTGCCATCTGGGGACACTTGGTCATCCGATTCCCAACCACCCTCCTCAAACAAGGTGCTTTCCCCCCTCATGTGTCATACACTGCTCCTGTCTGTGGCCTTGTCTGTCTGCAAAAGCAACCGCTCCTACCTGGCTTACCTCCAAAATGTGCCTATAACCCTTCCCCAACATTCCACTCTCACCTTAAAAAAAAAACAACAAAATGGGCATCTGTCCCCCCCAAAAAATTCATCCCATATATAGGTCTCCATTTCACACCCACGTTCACTACCATGAATAAATTATCCCATCAATTAATCAACAAACTTATGTCACCCACACCCCACCCTGTGGGGTGTGAGGCTCTAAATTCTAATTGTCCACATCTTGCACAGCTTTTGCTGCACAAGAAATGGAGAGCTATGGTCCTTTCCTACACCCATCCTGCACATCCCTAGCTGCCTTTCATATTGTTTTTCCCCTTGCTTGCCCCCATTTTACCACTTTCCTATCATCTCTTTTTTCTTTTCTTTTTTTGGAAATAGAGTGGGTTTAAGCAGAAGTAAGTGCTGCTTAGTATCGTGGTGTGGCGTGCAAACCCATTTAAAACTGCTTAAAACTGCTTTAATCACCTTATCTGATTCAGACACTGTTCTGCCGAGCAATAAAATAATCAGCCCTGCCAAGTCTCAGACCCAGGACCCTCTGAGCTATAGTCAGAGCAATACACCACTAGGCCATCTCAGCTGTAGATAAGTGCTGCTGCTTTTTTTAAATATATCATGCAGTATCATGATGTAACCTTAGGGGAAAAAAGGACACCCCTGCCACATATTGAACCCAGTGAACCCAGGATCCTCAGAACTACAGTAAGAGCAACACACCACTACACCAACTCAGTACTGATGTACTTCTGCTGCTTTTGTAAATATATAATGCAGTACGGTGATGTAACATAAGGGAAAAAAGATGCACCTTCAAAGTATTGAACCCCAGACCCTCCAAACTACTGTCAGAGCAGTACAACATTTGGCCAACTCAGCAGTGGAGAAATACTGCTGTTCTTGTAAATATATCATGCGGTACAGTGATATAACATTATGGAAAAAAGACACCCCTGCCAAATATTTGAACCAGGACCCTCTGAACTACAGTTCAGTGCAATACAAAAGTAGGCCAACTCAACTCTGTGCAATTGCTGATATTTTTATGAAGATATCCTGATTACCAGTGACACTACTTCTACATATAATGTGATAAATGACCGCGTACTTGGCCTGTGATGCAGACACAGAACCATTACACAGCCAAAGACATGTTGATGGATTGATGGGAGGCCTACGATATCAGGTACAGCTGACAACTGCACAGACTGTTACGGATGTTCACAGTTGTGTCACCTACTTATAGCATGGTTGTCATCAAAGGTATTGTGTGTGCTGAAGCACTGGCGAGGTAGTGCAGATTGATTTTACAAAAGCATGACAGACAAGTTAGTGCTACATGTCATAGCCATCCAAACACACATGTTCATGCCAATCCTGTGTAACACACTGTATGCATGTACATATGTCTTACAACTACCCCTCCTATAATAATGACTCAGTAACTCTATCTGTTACATTCCTACCATGTCTGACATCTGGACACCCACAGTTCAGGCCCACAGTCCAGTCTGTTGCACGACAACTATATGCTTGGCAATACGACCTAGAAATAACTGAGCCCTGCAATGTCTAGCAGAAGTGGTTCCTGCTACCACAGTTACTGTCACCCACAGTAGCACATCAAAGGCCTGGAGGGTGGGACATATGCCACAAATATGAATATGTGCCCTAAATATGTCCTACCACTCTCTGGATGTATCAGAGGCATATGCTTCACCTGGACTGTTATGGGTACATTCACCCTGGCCTTGCTGTGACACAAGAGCTGACACTGCTCCCTCATTGACATATACAGCTTGCTGTCCCCCCATGTCTTTACAATTCCCAGTATGACTCCTGACCAGATTGCAGCAGGTACGGCCTGCTACACATGTAGCAGTATGTTCAGATACCTGCTGCAGACTTACCATACCTCCCAAACCCCTAGATCAGGGCATCCCCACAACACCCATACATAAAGGGTTGGGGGGAATGTTCAGGTGACAGGGACATGTATCACAGTCTCCCCCTACAAAGATACACAGTTGATACACCATCATCAACTGCAGTAGCATGCACATTCAAATAAAAATGATGTATGACACTCACATCTGCCTGTCTGCTTACTGAGCCCACCAAACATTGTTAAACAGTATCCTACTACAGAATCAGAAGCTCTGTTAACAATGGCCAAATGTAGCATGCACAACTGCGGACATACATCAATCCAAACAGTGAACAGTATTTCTACATACCCTCTGTGATGCTGTAGCTCGCACACCTTGATAATGTCCTCCTCACAGGCCAGGAAAAGGGCCAAGGCCTACATGAAGGCCTTACTTATAGCACTGTGTTCCCATGCCAATAGCTAATGGCAATGCAACCCAGCTATTCTGCATGCTATTAGCAAGTGTGAGTCACTGATTAGTGCACTGGCATTAACCTATTCATGAGCATTACCTACAAAGGGAAAGTTGCTGCCTATGGTAAAGAGGTCTTTAACTTTCTTAATGAAGACAGACTGTGATTTCCAAGGAAAAATATCACTGGATTTCTGCTCACAAAGGAGTACAGCACTATATCAGGTATGTCATATGGTTAAGCATATAATGGAATGCAAATGGCTGATGCAGAAATGGGAAATGGGAATGTCAATAGTAGGTCTCAACAACATATCTTGGAATGACATGTTGCTGTTAGTCTGCTGTCCAGCACCTACAGTCTTGTCTTTTGCCTCTGTCTGCAGTGACATAGATTGCAGCTCTGTCCCCTGAGTCCCCCAGCAATAGTCAGCCCATGAAGAAATGCTACTGGATTGTCTATTGTACAATAGTGACAGTAACTACTGGTGGATACAGCTGGCATATCACATCATGTAGTGTTATGACTCACTCTCAGTCTGTGAATGTCATACAGGGTTAGTTCAAATATAGTCCAGGTGTCCCTGACTGTTCCTGACATACCCTGGCTAGTTCACTGTGTACTCCACACCAGTATCTCTTTGCCTGACAGCCATGGCTAGCATACCTGCTTACCCCCTGCATCAGAACAGCAGGATAAAGGCATTAGTAGTGGGGGAGGACAGGCTCTGCCTCAGCAACAGTGTGTACATATTGACCACACAATGTCAGAGAATGAATACAGTACCAGATATTAATATATCATTACTGTGTTCCGAGGGGTCTGGCATGTCACAGACACATTACTCACTCTCTAAGGACACCCATTACATATTGTCCAACTGGTTTTCAGACATCCACATTTGATTGGCATGGGGTCCACATATATCACACACATGTACACATTCTGCAAACATCTGGGTACTGCAGATGTCAGACACCTATGAGGAGGAAACCCTAAACCACATATGCACTGCTGTCAGTTACTGTGTATTACAGATGTTGCTAGAATGTCCATATGCACTTGTACTACCATTCACCTATTTGTCAGATGTTAGCCTGTATGACATGATACTCTAATGTTGCCCACTGGGGACACACTACAGCCGATGGCAGTGATGGGTGAGGACACATAACAATACATCCTGTCATGGCACACAGGCCATAACTGCTATACTTAGGACCATAAGAGGTTACTAAGCTATGGGCCCTGAGCCCCCATAGGCCTAGCCCAGATGTTAGCCCATGTTTATACAAGGCAGCACCTGATGCCCCAGTCCAACAGGGACACAGGTGGTATCCCAAGGGTGGATGTGCAATTAACTATCCAGTTATCCAGGTTCTGCCTGCAAATGTGTAAATAGCTGCCCTGCCTGATGTGGACAGGGTGACGATTCCACAGTAGGGTGAGTGTGTGGGACACACATCTGAGACACCAGGAAGACCAGATGATGTCAAACAACATCAGGTTGAGGGTGTGTGTGTGTTAATAGAGTGGAGCTTGAGTTGCACTTGTGCAGCAGTCCCGACAATGTGGAGTCAGTGATTGCCTTCCATACCAGACTGAGATCACCTCTGAGGAGTATGTATTAAACCAGGTAGAGGGTTAGTCTCATATCCTATTTGTGTATGGTAGATGTTTGGGGTCCTGATACTCCCTGGTGGGGAACGTCTGTGATGTCCCCAGCTGCTGCATGTACTGTGTGAGGTGAATAATGAACAGGGCATTTTACACAATAATGGACCTTACTGTGGGGAATACAGGGAATGTTAGGACCCTCATGTCCCTGGATGACATACCCGTTGGTATGAGGTGGGCCATGTAGAAGGTTTACTACAGAACTGAAGCAACATGCTGGTGAAATGTCATGTTGCCATTGACCTGTGTGTACACAACTGATTGAGTGCCTAGGATGTTGCTGGTACTGTGATAATATGTGGCAATGTCACTCTCTCCAAAGGGGTTGACACTGCATGTCCTGATATGCAGCCTGAGGCCATGTTTCTGGCACCAGGGATGTATCTGCATGGCATCATCCTACGCAGATGTCCACATCACTAGAGCAACTGGTGACAGCACACAACATGCAGTCATCTGAAGACATGATTGGCCATAGGCCAATGGCTGTGCCCTGCACCACAGATGTGAACATCACATTCCATCCCGGAATTAATGGACATGCTCCACCTCAGAAAATCCAAATCCCATCGAGCCATGCGCTTGAGAGACTTGAACCTCAGCACTGAAATAAATAGGACATGCTGGAGGGACAGATTCATAACCCAGAGGCTCCCTTCACTCTGGAATAAAATCCCAGTCCAGGTTAGGCAGAGTCCCTCATTGACTCTCTTCAAGAGGAATCTTGATGAGTGGATGGGAGATTGTAGGTTTACCCCGGGTATCACGTCTGTGTCACTGTTAGACAGAGGCACAGTATACTAACCTCAAAAGGGCATAGCAAAATTAATTTAAAATGGGTGGCGAAAGCCAAACACACTCTGGCTAGGCTTATAAATGCCCTAGGGCAGATAGCCTAGTATGAACCTATGAACCTATGAACCTATGAACATAACAGAGTCCCCCACACAGTACAATAGCTTATGCCAATAGTTATGGGTCAACTGCCTGGTGTGGATTCCCCAGTGTGTTTTACATGGGTCATGTCAGAGTGCCAGTGTGCTAACCCTATGGTAACATATGGTGTGATGCACATGAGTGTATATCTATTATGGCCAGGTGGGTTATACTGTCAAAGACTTTCTCCAGGTCAAGGTAGGCTGTGTGCACTGTCACCCCCTGTCCATGGTTTTAGACAAGTCAAAGAGGTCAACCTTGTGTAACAGACATGATCCCTTCTTTGAAACCCCTAACTGTGCGTAATGGAGTGTGTGGATGTCACCAATGTCCTTGTTAATGATCTGCACTATAAACTGTTCTATGGCCTTGCAGAGCAGCCAAGTTAGGCTGATTGATGTATAATGTGACAGATTGGTTGACACACCACCTTAGTGTAAAGGGGTGACACTGGTTGTCCTTTACATGGTTGAGACAAAGGCAGTAGTCAGGTCTCCTTTGGATACAGCGGCTTATGTTGTTGCAAGGTTATGCTTGGGGTCATGTAGGATGCATCCTGTCATGTGACAGGCTCCCAGACTCCCATGGCGGATGTATACCATGACTTTCACATGGCAGTGGTGACCTGTTCCCTACATATAGGAGAAAGGGGGCAGGTACTGTGGAAATCCTGATGTACTGATGGGAGGGGGCAGGGGTGAAGCGTACACTAACTCTGTCAGGCATCAAGTATACTATACCTACAGCACTGGTATAGCTGGTGCCCCTGACCACCACAAGTGAAAAGATGCAGGTGCTTCCTGTGATGTTGCAGACATATGTGGAGAATGGTAGATGATTGTCTGTAGTGTATGTCCAAAATGTAGGCTCTGGGCTTGCTATGCAGGTTCCCAGGAGTGATCCCATTCCCTTTGTCACACTAACAAGATATGTCATCCCTGTTATAGACACTTTATGTATTGCAGACGTCCACCACACAGGTGTACATAGCCTTGCTGAGGATTATGTAGTCTTGTCAGGTATACATGACTGCATGGATCTATAGAAATCCACATCTAGCACATGTGTGTATGTGTGGGTATTGGTGGCAGTCCATACAGAGGGGTTTGGGGCTGTGAAGCTGTGTATACTACCCCCAGGAGGCTGTATTCCATGTTGGAGGTGTATGCATGTCTGACCCTAGCTAGATGGTTATTGTGGGAGATGATGACTTTGCTTTGCCATTGAGGATGACAATGTAGGGATGCTCCAGTGGTAATCTGTGTTGTGTAATATCAACAGCAACACACCTTCACCTCATGTGAGGGTGGCCCCTTGTTGCACCAAGGTGTTTGTAATTCCACTGTTGATGGCTCTCTGACCATGTGTTTCATACAAGTGACCCAGGTTCAGGGTACAGACCCAAATCAGAATATAGTTGTTGATGTTCATATAGGCAGGATAGCTTTCCTGGTCATATCTGTTGGGTGGTAGCTAGCTATTATTTGAATAGGTGTGTTGGCAATGGTGAACTGGCCCTGCAGCATCCCCTGTGCATCTTATTGCCTGTACAGTGTGGAGGTGTGTATATGTCTCATACATAGTGCAATCACATGTCCCATGCCATTTCTGCCTACACTTTGTGGTATGACTGTATGGTAGGATGTTAGACCAGGAAAGCCTGGGGTGCTGTCTGCAGCTCTGAACTATATGTGAGTGACTACACAAATGTCAGCATTTCCCAGGGTTAAGAATGCTTGCATTGAGGGCAGAGTCATGTGCAGACACCTAGGGTTTAGCAGCATGGCCTTCAATGTGTGCTGTGCTGACAGTTGTATGTTGGTATTGATAACTTAACCACTTTTCCTAATGAAGGCACTATGGCGGTGGTGGTGGGGAAAGCCATTGCCAGACACCTGAAGGCCAGTTGAGACAGCTGGAGGCCCTCTGTTGCACAGCGTTGTGGTATTTTGACCATAGCATCTCAGGTTCATAGGTACTCAAACCCCATGGAATATCACAGGATAAATGGCCACATGTTAAGGTCAATCATGTCCTGAATGTATTCATGCATCAGTCTGGGTGACAGCAGAATGATGCATAAGGCTAGGGACATACCTGCCTCAGACACATAATCAATGCTCTTACTCATGTCTTACTGCATATAGTCCAGGGATGTACATCTGAGTTGAGGCACACCAACATAGATTGTGACAGAGTCATGGCAGCACCTGTTAGTACAGACAGCAGTGCATATGCAATGTGGCACAGTCTGACAAATGACACACAAAAGTAACTGTGCCCATCCACATATACAGCCAGGTGAGAGACACATCACTGTATCTCACAATGGAGTCTCCTATGTGTAACATGTGTGACAAGTGCTGATGCCTGTGTTTTTGTGGGACACAGGTGTGTAGCCATGTGTGGTATGTGGCATGTACGGCTGTTGCATTCACATGTGGCTTTGCCTTGGACGTCTCCTTTGTCTGTGGATGTGTATGTTGAGGTCCACTGCATATGTGTGTGAGTGTGTATATTGTGTATTTGTGGGTGGTGTGTGAGGTTTACTGATTGTGTTAACCTATTTGGGGACAGATATGTGGCCTTGACAGAGAGGGAACATGGACTGCAGGTTCTTACCTTCATTGCTTCTCTTGCACAGTGTGTTTCCTGGCTGTGTTTGTAGATTGTCCATCTGTGTACATGAGGCAGGTACTACACTGTGCCAGGACACCCATATCAACCACACTGACAGGGGGAAACTGTTGGACATTGTCCAGCCATATAGTCCAGAATATGAGGGAGGAAGGCCAGGGAGACCTGTGGGCCTACAGCTCAGGTGCATAGTACAACAGTAGGAGGCTGACATCACAGCATACCATGCAAACAGGCTATGAACAAGCAGCAATAGGTGCAACAGGTAAATGCATTTGAACACCTCATAGCACATACAGCAAGTAGCATGAAGCATCAGGATCAGGAGGGAAATGCATGATGTATTGCCACCATGATGCAAATAGCCACATACATACTGTGGTGATAGATGGTGGGGTATGATGTGGCAGGTAGTGGTGGATAGTGGTGGCAAATGTGGATGTGCAGGGTATGTACTTAATGGTGTGCAATGTATGCAGTCCTGTGATGTGTTCCCCTGTTTATGTCATTCAGGTGGGATGTTTAGACATCGCAATCCACTCTTCTCAGAAGCTGAGACCACTGCAATTATAGATGCCCTGAGACTCCATCACTAGGTGCTGTTGTCAAGGACTCACCATAAGCAGCAACAAAGTGCTGCATTGTGGGCAGACCTGGTAGCAGCAGTGAATGACATGGCCACTGGGACAGGAGCTATAAACAGGTCCAACACTGTGCTACGGATATCATACATCATGCATGGCAAAGGGCTGCAGCTGTGGCCAGGGATCATGCTGGCACAGGGGGTTGGCCTGCTACACAACCACCACTCTCAGCCACAGATGAGTTCCTGGCAAACCCGGGTTCAGCCACCAGATCAAAGAAAACCATCAGTACTTATGTCATGGAGGTGGGTGGCACAGATTCTGTAGCCAAGGAGCGTCCAGGTAAGCCTCCAGTGGTCATCACATTAATAATGTAGCATTCATAGTCGCAGCCTCTGCATAACTGTATGCATATGTCAGGTCAATTTGCATTTGTAGGTGGGGTTTTGTAATGCACATATGTGCACACATATTGTGAATGTCAGCAATTTGGGTAGTATCACAGCTTGTACTTTACAAGTTGATAAATGCACATATTATCCTATACCAATGCTACATGTGTGTGTGCTGACAATACCCCTCCCCCACAAATGCATAGCTACCTCTGTTGTGGCTGTGGACCATCAATCTGTAGCCAGTGAGTGTGGAACTGTTTTGTTATGGCTCACTTATACCCTAGGCATGTTAAGTGCAGCCAGTTTGCCATGGACACAACTTTTAAGCTTAGCCATATTGCAATACATGCATGTTCACTTGAGGTGGGGTTCACTGCAGTGCATCACACTGGTAATCACAGTAATATATTTGCAGGAGCTGTAACATATTAGCACATAGTTTTGTATAGGTGTAGCCAGTCTGCTATACATGGATGCATTAGTATTGTGTAAATGAATGCACTGTGTTTTAGTTGAAGGTCCATCACATACACTGACTTGTCATGTATCTCACAAGCGTATAGTACTAGCAACATTAACTGGATGTAGCTGCACTGTATGTTGTGGAGGGCCTGTATAGAGTGTGTCTGTTGTGGTCTGATTGTGTGTTGTGCATGGCATCGGTCAGAAAGTGTGGTCTGTATAATGCCTTTGTGACATCTCACGTGTGTGTGTGTGTGTGTGTGTGTGTGTGTGTGTGTGTGTGTGTGTGTGTGTGTGTGTGTGTGTGTGTGTGTGTGTGAATCAACAGACATCATAATTCAGGAATTAATGTTGTCATGTTGTCTTCCCCTCATAGGTGACCATCAGAGTTGGAGTGTGTCTCCTTCACAACCTGATGTCAGCGTCTCATCGGACTCTGATTATGATGATGGCCATTGATGCAGCACAGGTGGAGTTGTTGGAGTCTGAGTCTGTCTCATTGGTTGACATCCCACTTCCACCCCAATGCCCTGCACACGGTCAGTATGCCCACACATACCCAGTCCCCAGTAGCCACAGATATTAGGCAGGGTATATTGGCATTGAACAGGGGAGTGTGGCAACTATGGCATCTGTAACTGTAGGCACTAGCCATAGCCAGACAGTTGGTGAGGTCCCACACATGCAGATTGACAGGGGTGTTCAAAGGAGGACTGCTGCTCATCCAGCCCCTGTCAGAGGTGCCACAGCATGTGTCACCTGATGCATATTTTGGTCCATCATGGAGGCACAGGCATGTTGTGAACGGTACACTAGATGGAGACTCAGTGTCATGGATGAAACATTTCCTGGCATGCGTGACACCCTCCATGGCATTGGTGATGCTGTATGTCATTTTGCTGATGTCATGGATAGATGGTGGGGTGAGATGTTATCATTCCTTAACAGTGCAATGTCTCTGCTTGAACATGTGATAGGAGTAGGGCGTCAGACACCTGGACGTAGGTCAGCAACAACATCAGCTGAGAGCCCATGTGGCCAAGCACAGTCACACTCCCATAATGGCAGTACTACTAGCACTACCAAAGGGAGGGTGCTGTCCACACCACAATGTGGCAGGCCATGGTTTACATGGTCCTGGGTGGTCCCCTGAGGAGCACAGACCCAGCAGACAGCAGTCACAGTCAGCAAGTAGTACCATGTCTGGCCTTGGGCATGGTGTTGCCAATGCCACTCCTGCCAGAACCAGTTCCTGTGTTCATGGCTAGAGATGGTGAACTGCACATTCTGCCATGTATGGTCCATGGCTGTCCAACATGCCGTCATGTAGAGCTAGCACATGGCGTGACTGTGCGCATGCACACACTCACACATCACTGTCATATGCAGGTCACCAACAGATGCACACAGCTTCTCTTCATGGCTCAGATGACTAGCACCCCTCGAGACACACACACACACACACACACACACACACACACACACACACACACACACACACAATGTCAACTGTATGGCACAGCCTAGGCCTTTGCCAACCCCACACCACACTCTGTGCATGTTATGTTACCTGTGCCACATCCCTGTTATTCATAGCATCAATGCAGGGGCATGCTAATATGTATCTGATGCACAGGGTGAATATACTACAGTTAATGGCAGTTTGTAGTGTAGTAGTGCTATGCCCAGTAAGGTGCTGTCTGATGATAATTGTCATGCATACACATCAAACTATATGTACCTTTGTGCCATGATGCCTTATTGCTGTTAGTACTGTTGATTAACTGCTGTCTCACAATCCTTATTCTGTTTCTGTTCCAGGTGTCTGTGTGTCTAAGTCGTGGTGAGCTGCTGTCATTACAGGAGCTCCGGATGGTGGAGTGGCAATGCAGAGACTTTTTCATTCCCAAGGTACAGTTGTATACGTGCCTCTTTACCCAGGTGCGTATGCATGAAACAGTGTCTCAGGGACAATGGGGGCAGACAGCATAACCTTGCATGCATACCTCTTTACACACCATGCTACTCTTGATACATGTCACCTGGGAATTTTGTAGGATCACAGGTTCATAGGTACAGAGGAGGTTACTAGAATACTGGTCCTGGGACCATTACAAGCCTAGCCATTTCTTTCTCCCCAACAGAATCATTGATCAGCACCTGTTGCCCCTGGCATTGCCGGGTACAAGTTGGACCCTCTGGGACAGATGTTTTCTCTTCCCATCCACTCAACCTTGATGCAGTTGATGAGGGTCTGCATGGTACTGTGTTTGACATGTTTGGGGAGTGGATTCCTGAGACAGGGCAGCCTCTGGGAGACAAACCTGTCACTCCAGTAGGTTTTTTTGCTGTCTCATATGTGATTCCGGCCTGTCATGTTGGTAATACACACAGACATATACTCACATATATGGGGCAGCTGTTTAAAGGCTGAGCACAACATTGCCATCTAGGCATGCCACAGCCCACCTGCGGACAACCTGTCTGATACCAAGTGGGGCAGTACTGATTCAAGGCTGTCTGCATGGAGCAGGTGTTGAAGGCCATGGATAACCTTTGTGGTGTTAACATAGCCTTTCCAGTTGGGGCAGATGTCTGCATAGGTACATAGCAGATCAGCCACGATGATAATGTAGTGTTGTACTGACTGAGGACTATACAGAGTTAATATCCACCTTTTGTCTGGATGCAGTCCTTTTACCTATGTGATGAACCACATCCAAGCCTTTTCTGATCACTTCCAGTACTTGGTGGCTGAATGCAATAGTGTTATCAACTTGAGTAGCCAGGTCTGTCAACACAGTTTGTGTGCTTATGGGGTTGCCATTGATGTGGGAAATAGTGTGTCCATGTCTTCACCACATGGTATGGTTTTATTGTTTTCTGCATTCAGTTTGAGGCCAGGACCTGGGCACCATTCCATACCCACTGCATGACCCCATTGCAGGGTGTTAACATCAGTTTGTTGGTCAATGACAGACAGCACACTAATTACAGTTGCCATAGTCTTAGGCAGTACCTACATATGTGGGAGGTGGCAGCTAGAATTACTGCCTAGATACATGTGGGTCAATGGGAGTGGCAGCTACACACAGGGCCTACACATGTCTACATACTGCACACACATAGGCAACACAGAGTCGGGTTACCACCTTATCAAATGTGGAATGTGGAATGTGGGACACATCTTGTAGAATAATGACAGTTGGCAGGACATACCATAATGATCAGGAAGTGCAACAGACAGGGATTCCCTTGGTTTGTAAATATGACAGCTTATTTTTGTCACATTACCATATGTTATGCTATTTCTCATAACATTAAAGTGCTTCTGATGTGAAAAAAATGCTTTATGCAAGTAGTAGAAAATGTTAGGAAATGTTTGTTGTCCTACACTCTGAGGACCTCTGTATTGTTTGTGTCATTGTCAAAGTTCACACCTGGCTAAAAATGGACTGCAACCTGGAGGGTGGGACAGGTGTTAGCCATACCTTTCACCTTTAAAGATTTCTGCAGAATGTCCAGATATTTGCCACCTATTTTCATTCAGTTTGGCATAACATTGCAGTTTTCTGCCAAAGTAATGTGAAATCATTAAATACTGACATTACACAATAATGAGAGATATTTTCCTGCCCAACTTCATACCTTCAGGAAATGCATGCAAATGCACAACCTGTTATGCTGTCTAATTTGTATGTTTGTCAGAGCAATATTTAAAGATTGACCCTAATATTTGGGCTTTGTCCCACTTTTCTGTATGGCTTTCTCCAGATGTCTTTCTCTAAGGGGTCAAGAGGTATATTTTTGACCCTAACACAGGAATACTGGGGGAATATACATACACACACACACACACACACACACACACACACACACACACACACACACACACACACACACACACACACACACACACACACACACACACCCATGAAATGCCCTCTTTGATAGTAGAACCCCTACCTGGCTAGTTTTATATAAAATAGCACAATATACATAGCGCATGAACCATGACGCTTATACAGTTTTGCAGTGTCTGCCACTGCTATTCAGGTGGATGACATCTGCAGGTGCTATAAGGATTGCCACTGGGGATTAACAGGCCCTTAAAATGTTATAACCGTGTCACACACACACTGCTGCAGGGGGACATGCATTCCAACACAAATGCACAGAGAGTTGCCAGTTTTGGAATTACAACACCTATCTATCTAGTTATGTATACTATAGCCCATGTACATATTGCATGCACCACAGTGCTATTGTGTTTGAAAATATATAACTCTGCATCTAAGGTGGATGTCCTTTGCAGGCCATAAAATGGTATTAGCACTGCACACACACAGGCAAGACAGCCAAGCTGCTACAGGAGACATGCATACACAGACACATGCACTCACACAGTTGCCAGCATTGATATTAGAATTCCTACCTATCTAGTTGTATGTACTGCAGTACTATATCATTATTGCATGCACCATGGAGCTTACATGCCCAAGGCATACCTCTCAACCTCTTAGAACAATAAAGGTGGACAAAGCCTTCAATAACGGGAGGATACATTGTCAAAAATAGGGACAATTTTTACATATTGCTCTTTGAAACATAGATAACTGATAGAGTGACAGGTTTCATATTAGCATTATTTTTGTGAAGGGTATGAAGTCTGACACTCAGATGTCTGTCATTATTTTCTGACTTCAGCTCTTAATTATCTGCCAATGATTTGCCAGGAAACCACAATTTTATTAGACACAGACCAAATATATGAGGCAAAAAGAGGGACATTCTGGAAAACTCTATACAGTTGAGAGATATGGCCTGCAGGGTGTCAGACACTGCATCTAAGGTGGATGACATCAACAGGCCCTGTAAAATAATGCAATGGAGGTATTCAGCAGGGTGGAACAGGCCTCAAAATGGTATAACCAAAACACACACAGTTGGCAGTATTGAAATTAGAATCCCTGCCAATCTAGTTGTATGTACTATAGTGCTACATACTTATGGTGTGCACCACAGAGCTTATATGCCCAGAGAGTGTACAGTACTATACCTAAGGTGGATGACATCATCAGGCATGATGCAGTAATGCAATGGGGGGTCAGCAGGGTGGAACAGGCCTCAGAACCATATAACCAATACACACAGAGAGCTAGCAGTACTGAAATTAAAAACCACAGAAAAACGCACACCTGTAGTTGAAGATCAGTCCAACACATGAAAGGGTAAAAGAATATAAAGAAGTCCTGGCCAACATGGCTAAATAAGACCAACATGCTTTTATAAGTTAGTGCTTTCACGGACTAAGCTACTTCTTCAGACCATTGCAAGCTAAAATGATGTTACAGTACTATATACTCAAAGACCTATAAACAACATCCAGTAGAAACACACTAGCAATTAAACAATTAACTTGAATTAGCAAACAAACCTACAAGCTTGTAGAGCTGGTTTTAAAGGAATAGTTCCATTCAATCCAGGTAGCTGATGAGCATGAAGTGCAATAATCCATTTCATTTTCATCTGTTCTACTTGATTAATAACATCTCCACTCTGAATATTCTCCACAAATAACTGTAAAACTAAAAACCTAAAAGTATGGACATTAAAATCATTTACATGTGAAGCAAGAGCATTGGTTAAGCAACAATTCCTAATATCACCCAAATGTTCTAAGATTTGTTCTTTAAAAAGATGGCTGGGCTTACCATCATAGAAACTGGAACATTGTTGACATCTAGCTAAGTACACAAATTAGATGATCTGCAATCAGCATGGAACTCTGGGAAAATACCCTTCCAATTACAGGATGAACAAAATTATTCTCCTCAGAGATAGAGCTATATGCTTTACATGAATGGCAGGGATATTTCCCTAGCCTATCAGAATATAAACTCCCTTTCCTGTTACCATTAAACATGACATAATAGAGGAGCATCTAAGGTGGATGACATCAGCAGGACCTATAAAGTAGGGAAATGGGGGGGTTAACATGCCTCAAAATGTGCTGGTATTGCACACACATAGCCAGGGACTACACAAAGCCACAATGGAATATACTTATACACACACTCAGCTGGGGTTATTGGGAATTGAACCACTACCTATCTGCCTGTCTATACTAGAGCACTATGGACTTATTGCATATGCCATGGGAATTACACATGCAGTATGTGTCTGCCAGTGCTGTTGGGGTGGATAACATCAGTAGCTGCTGACAGGGACACCACTGTTGTAGAGGACAGTAGTCACAGGGCCAAAATATGGGTGGCCATTACACAGACATAGGCCTGTTGGGTGTGTGTATTCTGCTGTACATGTAATACATACAGAAACACACACACAGACACACACACACGGCAAGTGATGTGAGATTACAACCCCTCCCAATCTACTATTACAAAATGGGCCTCACCATAGTATTTGCACATGACACTGGTTAAAATTGGTGTATGTGTGACTACTGCAGTACATCACTATATGCCTTTCAGGGTCTTTCTCTCTCTCTCTCTCTCTCTCCCTTCCCCTCTCTCTGCCTGCCTGTAAATGATATATTTGTATATGTTACCTATATATCTGTATGTATATCACACTCAACAGATCCAGATAAATCTTATATGTACCACATATGGATAGATGGGTGTAAACATGTCTGATGGGGGTGGGGATAGACAGTTAAGGTGTACATACCTGTCTGTATGCAGAAGGGATATATGTACATCCCAGTTCTGTAGTCAAATAGTTCTGTAGTCAAATTCGGGTTCAGTCATGGGATAAAGTTCTGTATTCAAATTTAGGTTCAGACATGGGCTGAAAGTAGCTAAGTGTAGGAGCATGCCCAGTATGACCATCAATAGTAAGAGTGGGACACCAGTCCAGAGCTACCTGTACTCTGGTCCAGGATTTTCTGTGCTACAGCTGATTAGCTGATGAACCTGTGTAAACAGTCCAGCACCTCACTGATATACCCCCTGAGGGATCTCTTGGCTGTGTGCTATTTTTATTAACTGAGTCATATCTAGGGTGGGTACAGAGTACATTGTACTGAGCAGAGTTTTTCATAATATGTGAGATACATTTTGCACAGCCCTGTGATGTCCTGGTATGTCAGTGGGAGATCAGTAGAGATT
This sequence comes from Protopterus annectens, assembly GCF_019279795.1. Taxonomy (NCBI): domain Eukaryota; kingdom Metazoa; phylum Chordata; order Ceratodontiformes; family Protopteridae; genus Protopterus; species Protopterus annectens. The sequence continues at coordinate 908,483,233 of NC_056735.1, forward strand.
AATGTGTGGAACTGATGACAGACATTTGTCTACTGACTCCATACACTGCTGGGAACCAAGCTACTGCACAAAGTGTTCTAGTCTGCACATTCTTCATTTGTGTGTCCAGTGTTTCCTCCTTCCCCTTATATGTGGCCCTTTGTCCTGCTCTGCTCCAGTTGCAGGCTTTGTCTACAGTTGCTGATCTTATGTAGCTGTAGTTGTGGTGTGACTGGAGTAGAAATCATAGCATCACACACAGCGTTACAAACTGCACACCTCTGACTGTACCTGTTTAGCAGGTTGGCCAGCATTGTGTCCTGTACATCTGCTCTCGTCCTCAGAAAGTTTGTGTTGCACTGGTCTTCTAAGGCTACATGTTGGCCATACCTCTCAAACTCTTACAGGTAGACATCTTGACAGTGCATTATATCACAGTCGGACACAGGCCCAGACATGGGGAAAGCATCTTAATAATATTGCTCTTCCAAACAGACAGTTGGTAGACTGGTTTTGATTTAGCTTGCACTATCTTATGGGTATAAAGTCTGCATCTCAACTGTCTGTCATTGATGTTTTCACATTAGCCTGTATTGTTTTGCCAACAGTTTGCCAAATAAATGCAATGTTATAACAAATAGAACAGATATATGAAGCATACATGTGGACATTCTGAGAAACTCTGACATTTGTGGGTTACGGATGGTGCCACTGACTTGTTGTGAGTACTGACACAGTTAGATGGCAGCCTTTGTATCCTGGCACTAGACTGACTTGTCACAACCTGCTGTTCTAGTAGACACCATCTAGGTTGCTCAGAGCTGTATAGTGTCCATATCTGTGGCCCCCTGTCCCTCCATTGTCCAGCTTTCCTGCAGTAACAAATATTGACTTCTGGACAGCCTGTAGAACACCTACCATAGGTGTAGCTGACATGCAAAGCAGTAGGCACAGCCAGTCTCAAACAATGGACCCTGTCACCCACAGTGAAGTACTTAGCCCAATAAACCACAACAGCCAACAGCCAGTGTTGTGTACTTCCTGACACACATGCATAGCACATTGACCTCTGCATATTGTGTAAATAGAACATGTTTGCAAGTTGATTGGGACAGCCCTGGGAATGTGTGGCCTGCTGTTATTACCTTACAAACATATCTGTTACTACAGTTCTATGGGAAGACAGGAGTTTTAGGGGTAGGTGACCATACCTCTCAACTGTAAAGATTTTCACAGAATGTCCAGATGTTTGCCTCACATTTTGGGTCCATCTCTCATAACATTGTGGTTGTATGGAAAATTACTGGCAAATCAATAAATACTAAAATTAGAAAGTAATGACAGACATTTGAATTTCAGACTTCTAACCCTTCAGAGAATTCATGCTACTACAAAACATGTTAATCTATCAACTTTCTACATTTGTAAGAGCAATATTTAACAATTCTCCCTGTTTTGTGCCTTTGGCTCACATTTCTTTATGGCTTTGTACAGATTTCTTGCTCTAACAGGTTGAGGGGTATGTATGGGACTCCAATATTGACATCCATGCATCTGTCCTATGACACCACTGTTTGTAAGTCCCTCACATAGTGCAATGGGTTTTGGTGGCTTGGGGCCTACTGCATATTCTGGGGCAGCCAGTATTTGGCAGACAGTTTCTGTTGTTTCACATAGCTGTCCATTGCCTGCTGCTATCCTGGTAGCCCACTCCATTCTCTTGCATACATGCAGTAATACCACACATATGCTACCACAGTCTACTACCCCATTCATTTGTTGTTAAGAAGACTGACATACCTTGTGCCTGCAGCAGTTGAGAAGACAGTGCCTCAGGGCTGGCTCTGTTGGATGCATGCAGTACACAGCCTACATATGGTAAGGTATAGGTAGTGTGATGTGTCTGGCATCCATGTTACTGAGTGTATGTGAGTTGGAATGAGGTGACAGTTCCTGGGTCCCAAGATTGTCAGTGTTTGTGCTACACATTGCCTCTTTGCCAAGACCAGGGCATACTGGGCATGCCTACATCTGTCTACAGGGACAGGTTTAGAGAGTTCCTCCTCCAAGTCCCACTGTGCCTGTGGGGACCTTAGCAATGGTTGGGAGGGGCTGTGTCTCCCTTCCCTGTGATGTTCCTACCACAGCTGTTTCCACAGGATCATATTGTGCAGCATGGCAGATACTAGGAACATGTGTGCACATGTGACTGGACAGTACTACAGGGCTCCACCAGATATGTCAAGGCAGTGGAACCATGACTTGAGCAGCCCAAACACATGCTGTATGATGTTCCTAGTTTGTGCATGTGCCTCATTATTGCGTTCTTCAGTTGGTGTATGTGCATTTCTGATGGGTGTCATCATCCACGGTTCCATTGCATAGCCAGCATCCCTCACGAGATGGCCATATGAGATGTCCCCCCTGGAAAATGGCTGGTACAGCTATGATGCATTCCAGATGTGGGAGTTGTGATAACTGCCAGGGCTTCTAGCACACACATTGGTGATAATGCCCTGGGCATTGTACATGATCTGGCAGTTGATGGTGTGATACCCCTTGTGGTTGACATAGACTCTACCATCCTCACGGGGTGATGCTTTGATGTGCACATAAGTGTAGTCTATGGAACCTAGTACCTCTGGGTAGTGTGCTACATAGTGGAAGAGACACATATTTCTGGTCCTCTCCTCAGGGGTGCTGGGGAAATAAATGTGGTCACTGGCATGTGTTAGCATGACATCCAGGAACTTATGGAGTACCCTGGATGCAGATGCCTGTGAGACCCCATTGGTGTCCCCAGTAGGTCTTTGGAAAGTATCTGTAGCTAGTTTTTAAAAGCTGCACATACCTTTGTTTCAACTGGGATGGGTTCCCTTCTGTTGGCTCTGGGTCTGAGGTGAGGGAGGCAGAGCTCAATGAGTTCCTGTAGTATGTCCCTATCCACCCTTTAGCAGTCAACTATCTCCAGCTCATGTAGCCCCTGAAAGGTTACCCTAGGCCTGAACACTTTTCTCCTCCTCAATCTGGGCCTATTGTCATCATCATCATCATCATCATTAATGACCTCAGCTTGTAGCGCATACAGATGTAGCAAAGCAGCAGCAGCCCCTATCATTTGTCAGTTAAAATTCCCTAGTCTGTACTCCAATGGTGCAGAATATGTGGGAAAAATCAGATTGAAGTGTGTATGTGTACGTTATACTGGTGTGCTGTAGATGCAGCCTGTGTGATTGGCTGACTATGATACATTCCACCTGCCAGCTATATTACTGAGGGGTTTGAATGAGCCAGTGTCAATGGAACAGGGCTTATCAGTCTGTTATACTTGATTGGCTTGCTCCGGCTATTTCCTTTCATTTTTTTGTCTTCAGTTTCATCCACTGCTAAGCCCCACAGCACTCTGTGCAAACCCAAGGAGCTAGTGTAAACATTACTCAGCAGCTTAGACCCTCCGCTGTACAAAAGCATGCTTAGCTTTTCTTTAATCAACTAAAAAATGTGCCATGGGGCTAAGTATAACTTAGCACCCCCTGCTTAGCTGTGCTTAGCTGAACACAAACAGGCATCGCTAAGCTCCAATCCACTTTAATATGCTGTGATAACCCCCCTTTTGATGGTACCTATCTGTTCTGCCTACAACAAAACACAGTTCTAGCCTGCCACAGTACCTATGGACACGGTGGTCATTTTGCGATTCAGTAACCCTGGCTCCTTTACATATACCTAATTCCTTATACCCTGGATACAGCACTACAACAGGGCCTGTCTCCTTAGTTACTACTATAACCTACCATTGTATGACTCTGCATGCTGGCCACTATAATGCAATAACTTAGCATACCTTTATATTTCATATTTTGCACATTTTATTTTTTTAAATAGCATGTTTGCATGCCACTGGGCGCCTCTTAAACGTGGCTTATGTATTAAAAAAAGATTAATTTTTCATATATTGCATTACTTTTTCATGTCAATGGCCCTAGATTTGGCCAGTTGCATGGCTACTGTCACATATACAACTTTTTAGTTGGGATGTTACAGCCCCTGTTTAACTTTTATAGTCATGTACATGGTTTGTAACCCCGTACATTTTTCCTGCAGACACGACAGATGCCTTTCTGCTTGCTGAATCAGACAGTCACCTCATTTGCATGTTTTTCACCAGCAGATGAGGTGATTTGCATTCCGCAGACACCTCCATATTTGCACAATGTCCGCACAGTTGTACACGCCCCCAGCCCTGTTTCCTGGATCACTCGGCAGCCATATTCCATGTTCAGGCCACAACACTATTCATATATGGAGAATCACTCCATGTAGGGTTATTGAATTACCTCTATTACTTTTCACATGAAAAAGAAATCACATGTGTACAATGCCACTTGTCACCACTAAAATGTTAATGTAATGGCTTTAGATGTTATTGGAGCAAAGAGCTGTTGCCAGTTGTTTTTCTTACATGGAATAAGGCTTGCACATGTAATGGCAAAGGATTCACTGTTAAATAACTTAATGGGGTTCCAAACAATGCTGTACAATGCCATGACATGTCTTATGTGTATTACAGGCTAGTGCACGTGTAATAACATCACACTGTATTATGTTGCGAAGCACAGCAATTCTGTACCTCAATACAATGTACCAGAAGAAATGCATAGCTGCACACCCTCCACACTGTAGGCTGACATATATTTCATACCTTACCATACCCAAAAAGCAGTACTTTGCTATTATTTTATTATCAAGTAAGAGGATCCCTGACCAGAGTAAATTCTAAAACTGAATCTCATAATTTTGAAAAATTAATATGGATCAAATAGAAAAATCAACATCAGCATAAAACAAAGGTGGGGATTTAATAAACTCCATGTAGGAATAATGGGAAGCCTACACAGAGTGTACTGTGACCGTGTCTGTGGCTCCCCCTCGGCAGTGCGCCTTGCATATTAATGAAGGTGGGCTACTGAGAGAGAGATGTGTAACATGGTTACAGAATCAGAGTAGGGGTGTGTGACAGTGTTCGGAGATGAGTAACACACCTGATGCAGTGTTAAAGTGCTGGATGGCACTGAAATGTAAAAGTAAAATATGTTATTTCCTTTTTTTGTGTGTGTGTTTACACGATGCTTAGCAATGAACACATGCCATACATCTAAAAATAGAAACCAGATGCTTTTAATTTTAACCACAAAGGTAATGTTTAAACATAGCTAAGTAGGTTTGGGTGGTGAGGCGCAGTGCTTAAACATAGTGGAGAGATATATAGAATTGTATAGTAGTTTTAAGACTATCTTTGTAGTTGAATGGTTAGAGTCACAGCCCTGTATGCAGTAGGTGCATGGTTCGAATGCAGAGACAAGCCATTCAGATTTTTCAGTTGATAGCAATATGTCATATATATATATTTTTTTTTTTAATTATGTATATATTGACATTTATTATCCAGGTTAGTCAGCTGGGCCTAAAGCCCATCTTCAGTGGAGACATGAGGGGTCCACAATACCTAAAAAACATACTCCAAGATAAAAAAATTAAAATATAGAAAGGCCAGGAAATATTGAAGTGCAATAAATACAAATAATAATAAAGTAGTAGTAATGAATAAATACTTTAATATTAGTATGATTTTGTTTTCTTTTTCTTTTTTTTCTTTTTGAAATGTGGTTTGCCTTAGCTAAGCTCTGGTAAGCACTGCTAAGCCAAGCTAAGCAGTGGTTAAACAGGACCTGTTTTAGCAGTGCTTAGCAATGCGCAGATCCGCTTAGCTGGTATGGGCACTGCTAAGCAATCATAGTTTAAGCAGTCCTCAGCTCAGCTAAGCTGGTTTGCACAATGCTAAGCATTGCTCAGCATTGCCAGTTTAAGCACTGCATGGCTGAGCTCAGCAGGTTTGTGCGGTATTAAGCTTCAATTAGCATGTTTAAAAATCATCCAATGGCAGCAAAGGGGGGAAGAACAGCCTTATTTAAGATGAACAGGCAGGAATACATCCAGAACCTGTTGAAAGTTGACCTGCGCAGGAAGTACAGCAAGAGTTGGTGAGGATGCATGCTTCCAGACACAGCAGTTGGGCATGTTGGAGTCCAGGTTCATGGTTGGGCTCCTCATGAAAGACAATGAGATCTGGCTGCTGCAGGATGAGTACCAGGGGTCTGAATACAAATCAAAGGCCTGGACCCACCTGGCACATAACCTCACTAGTGCAACTGGTATCCCCAGCACTGGTGAGCAGGTGCATCACCACTCTGACAACCTGATGGATAGGAAGGGGGAACTCTTGACCCAATGGATCCAAGATCCGTGAGATGACAATGCCTCACAAGTTTGTAAGTATAGGAAGCATTGATTTACCAAAGTCTAGTATGAATATTTGGTAGACAGGTACGCCCAGCTGCAGAGGAGAGAGCTCGCAACCTGGAGGCCCATGCAAGGCACCTGGCCAGGTTCCGCAGAGAGTGTGGTGAGTACAGGTATAGCCTGCAATATATACTAATATAATCAAGAAAGAGTACAGTAGTAACTGCCAGTAGGTATATTCTGTTTTGAGTGTACTGCAATGAATGTGTTTATAGACTTGCACTGATATAAGTCAGTAATGCCAGGTACAGTTCAATATACATGAAAGCATGAAACCTTCTAATGTGAAGGAAAGAGAGTTACTACTGCATTAATAATGGTAAGAAATAACGCATCTATATCACGTTATCGAAAGTTTACTTAATCGAATCAATAAAGGTCGAACTTTATTGACCGATTAAGTAAAACATCGAATAACGTAAAAAAAAAAATTAAAAAAAAAACTAAATGGCGTAGGCTGGGGGCAAGCTCCCCTGCACACCCCCTACTTAAATATATCAACTCGGAGACCACACTACATTGAGATAAATGAAAATCTCCCCTTACGTAGATTTCTGTTTACTTGTACAATGTTTTTCACTTTTGATATTGTCGTGCCGACAATTTCAGACTCGATATTGTCAGCTTATAGCAACGTGAAGTAGACCCAGGAATAACAAGTGTATACTGTATTATTAATAATGTACTGGTAATAAAGTACAACTGCATTCATAATGTGAAAGGAATAAATAAACTGCATTCAGTATTTTTAGGAAATAAAGTACAACTGCAGTCAGAATTGTTAAGGAAATAAAGTTAGTACTGCATACATTGTGAAATAACAGCTGTCTTTCAACACCTGCATTATTTACAGTGTTCAACAATAAAGATTGTTAGATGTATACAATCACTGTTTCATGTCACCCCTAATAAATCTTTCTTGTGCCAAATGTTGTGTGTATCTTCAGCTGTTGGTCAAGAAATTGATTATTACAGCTGCTATGAAGTAAACACGGATATAATACCATGAAGGTTGGCCGATAAAGAACTGTTTTGCTAAAGTGTAGATGTGGAGCTGTACTACAAGATATAATGCATTATGATATTTGTTCTGCACTAAAATCTGTACCTAGAATAGTAATGTCTAATGTATTATTGTGTGTTTATCTCAGGATTGTCTTGTGTTAACCCTTGCATTTCAGCTATATGCATTCTTGAACATAGTTACACTGCTGCAGACAAGTATGAAACTGTAATAGCTGTAGACTGCAAATATACCATCTTCAGCTGTATATGGGTCAGGTAGGCAACCTAGCACTCCGATATGGTCTGTACACATCACACATATTCCCATCCACTAGGGGTTAAATATGTACACCTGCATTCCAAGTACTAATACACAGTTCACCTGCTATCTCTGTCATGCATGAATCTCATGTATGTGTGTTCATCTGTCACTGCAGACTTGTGTGATACTCTACCTATATTATCAGGTCAGACTTTGCTACCAGGTTAGCTTTAGCACATATCTAGCACATATCAGTGGCTCAGTAGCTCAATTTGATAAATTATATGTATGTTGTTCATTTTGCCACACACAGACTGGGGTTCAAATCCAGGAACAAGTACTACTATATATTGATAGAAACAGGCAAGTCCTACTGAATATGTATAGAAACAGTTATGTATTGTTAACAGATTTTCTCCCCACAGGATTTACAGGTAAATAAACATCTGTAGTAGCTGTATGAATGGATTTCTGTGTCCAGATGTACTAGTGTGTAAACAACATTCCTCAGCAAGGTGATACAACTTCATTAAATAAACCATCAACAAGTACACTACTATTCCTAGTTAATAAGACAAATAAAATGGTTTATTGTTGGTATGGTTGTATGCCTGATGCGTCTGTGAATGTCTGCTGATAGTCTAACCCCATGCCTGCCAAGGTCGACAGGATAAGTGTAAACTGTCTTAACCGTGCATGATACATGTCTCTCAAGTGTTACACTGTCACAGATAGTGATCACTGTTGCCAAAACCCTTGGACACAGATATAACATCCAGTCAAAGTGTGTCAGTACCACACCCACACAACAACAGTGCACAGTACACCTCAGTAGTCATATATGTTCCCCTGACATGTAATAGTCATCTGTAGTTTTGTTCCTTTAGGTGTTATAGCTTGGTCCATACTGTCCCATGTGGATAGCTTGAAAGTATGTACATGCTACAGAAGTTATAAGGCACTTGTATACAAAAAACAAGGGCAGACCTGTAGAATATAGAACAGTACTATTATAAACAATATAACCTATACTGTTGTTAATGGAATGTCTATCTCTCTCTCCTCACACCCCTTATCTGCATCACAAAAAATTATCGTTATACTACAGGTATGGTTTCCTTTGCACATATGTTGTTCTCATAACCTAATGTTGGGCCTTGTGTTTTATTATTGTTATATATTACAATGGTTGCATACTAACATACCTTGTTGAAATACCAATGTTGTTTGCTTTATACTGTAACTGTTACTGCCATGCTGTTGCAATACTGACTGTTATTCCATTTATTCTTGTGTTCTGTATGCTATGCGATATTATAATTCTAAGTTAATTGGAACACCCTTGCATGCTGCTATAACTAACAGTTAAACCAGTTAAACATGCTGTACATGACTAACCTATACAATTTGAAAAAAACTCATCATCATAGCAAGAGTGGGTAGGCCAGTTACTGAAGATCCACCTACCCCACCTCAACTGGCCTTGGCACTGGGTCCCAGCACATCTGGAACCCAACCTGAAGCTGTCCCCTCCAATGTTCCTCCACCACCCATGGATGGAACCACGTAAGTGGACGGGGCCTGTCCCCCTGGGTATGGGCACAGAGAGGGAGTGATCACCAAGTGACAGCTCTGAGAGATGGTGTGCAGGATTGTCCAATGTGATATGGATAACTGACTGCACCAGACTGAGGGCAGACTGACACAACTGGAGGGGCAGGGTGGCCCCGGTGCCCATCCCCCAACACAGCCACATTCTGAGCCGTGAAGGAGCAGTGTTGACTTGCACATGGGTGTGGAGCTCAATCCCACTGCTGCCATCTAGCGGCACTTGGTTCTCCGATTGCACATCCTTGCTGTACAAGCTGTTTACCTCCCCCTCATGTGTCATACACTGTCCCTGTCTGCTGTTCAGTCTTTGTCTGTTTGCAAATGCTACCTCTCCTACTCAACCTAACTCACCACATGTACCTATATCCCTTCGCCAACATTCCAGTCTCTTCATAAAAAAAGGGACATCTGTCCCACAAAAAAATATCACTGGAAAATAGCTCTCCATTTTGCTCACACCTACACTGTCATCAATCAATCATCCCAGCCTATCAACAAATCAAAAACGTTATGTCACCCATACTCCTCCCTCTGGGATGTGATGCCTGAAATTCCAACTTGTCCACAACATGCACAGCTGTTGCTGTAGAAAAAATGGAGAGCTATGGTCCTTTCCTACACCCATCCTGCACATCCCTACCTGCCTTTCACATTGTTTTTCAACCTGCTTGCCCCAATTTCATCACTCTTTCTGAAACTGTTCTGCGCATCAACAAAATGACCCTCCTGGCAAGTCTGAAACCCAGGACCCTGCCAACTATGACATATAGCATTACCCCCACTAGACCACACAGCTTTGAAGGCTAACAGCTGTTTCCATAAACTTATCCTGTATATCAATGATGCACATCACAAAAATATTCAGCCCTGCCCAGTTTCAAATCTAGGAGCCTATCAACTATAGCATAGTGCATTAGCCCACTAGACCCCTCAGCTTTGAAGACTGGTAGGTGTTTCCATAAATGTATCCTGTTTTTCAGTGATGCACATCATAGAGATTTTCAGCCTTGGCAGGTTTCAAACCCAGGACTCTGTCAACTACAACAAAGTGCAATAGCCACTAGGCCACTCAGCTCTAATGAAGAAAGAGGTGATTCCAAAAACATATCCTTATTGCCAGTGACACAATGCTTGTATATATAATGGGGAAAATGACAACATACTTGGAACTGTGATACAGACAGCAAACCAGTACACAGACAAATAAATGTTGATGGATGTACGTGAGGCCTAGGATATCAGGTAGAGCTGACAACTGCACAGACTGTTGTGGAATGTCCACAGTGGCCAAATATATTTGGCAAACTTGTCACACAACGTATGCTGTGTGCTGACATACTGGCATGTCAGTACACATTCAGATTATGAAATCATGGCAGACAGTTCAGTGTCGCACACCATAACCATTTGACCACACATGTTCATGCCAATCCTGTGTAACAGACTGTATGCATGCACATATGCCTTGCAAATACACCTGATAGAGTATTGATTCCATAGCTCAATCTGTTACATTCCTGGCATGAGTAACATTTTGGACCAACAGTCCTGGCTTCCATTCCGTGTGTTGCATATCAAGTACATGGTTGTCGAAACAATTAAATGACTGAGCTGTGCAATATTAAGCACACATTTTTTCTGCTACTGCAGTCACTGCCACTTATATGGATTTGGGACACACATATATATTATGTATATCATGTCTAAATGTCACCTACTCTGGAGGGCAGTATTATATGATATATATATTATATGGATGCCTCATCTGACTCGTTATACTGTTATTGCACTCACCTTATTCTTGTGACAAACAGAGGCTGATCTACTACCTCAGTCACATATGCAGCTTGCTGTCCCACAATGTGTTTGCAATCCCTAGTATGACTCCTGGGCAGAATGCACCAGCTGCAGCCTGTAACATATGTATCAGTATGTTCAGCATCCTGGTACAGACCTAGCATACCTCCCAGACACCTAGAACAGGGAATCCACACAACACCCATACATAAAGGGTTGGGGGAATGGTCAAGTAAAAGGGTCATGTGTCAAAGTCTTCCTCTACAAACATACAAAGCTGATAGACCAGTGGCTACTACAGCAGCATTCATATTCCAATGCAAATGATGTATGACACTCACCTCTGCCTGGCTCCTTACTGACCTCAACCCACATTGTTAAACAGTAAACTGCCACATAAACAGAACATCTGTTCACAATGGCCAAACATAGCATGCAAAACTGTGGGTATACCACATAAATCCAAACAGTGGACAGTATTTCAACCGACCCTTTGTGATGTTGTAGTCCTCACACCTCGATAATGTCCTTCTCACAGGCCAGGAAAAGGGTAAAAGATTACATGAAGGCCTCAGATACAGTACTGTGGTCAGATGACTTTGACTAATGAAAATGCAACCCAGCTGTTCTGAATGCAATTAGCAAGTCTGCGCCACAGATTGGTGCACAGGCAATCAACTGTTAATGAGCATTACCTACAAAAGGCAAGATGCAGCCTATGTTACACGGGTCTGTGACTTTCTCTATGATGACAAACTGCACTATCCCAGCATTCTACCACAGGATTTCTGTACATAAAGGAGTACAGCACTATACAATATATGTAATAGTATTCCCCATTTAATCAGACACAGTTGGGTGATGCAGGCATGGGAAATAGGGATTACAGTAATAGAGGTCTGGGGTAAATGTCCTGGAATTACATGTCACTGTTAGTCAGCTCTCCAGCAGCTACAGGCTTCCCTTTTGGCTCTGTCTGCTGTGACATAGATCACAGCTCTGGCTCCAGAGTCTCCCCAGCAATGGTCAGCTCATGTACAAATGTGACTGGATTCTGTATTAGACAATAGTGACAGTGAGTAGTGGTGGATACAGCTGCAATTTCACATGATGTACTGTCAGTTTGCTCCTCTCACTTTGTGAATGTCATGCAGGCATAGTTCAAACATTGTCCAGGTGTCCCTGGCTGTTTCTTGCATACTCTGGATAGGTTGCTGTGTACTAAACACCTGTATATCATCACCTGAGAGCTATGACTAGCATACCTGTTGACCCTCCACAGCAGGGCAGCAGGTTATAGCCATTAGTAGTGGGATGACACAGGCTGCACTTCAACAACTGAGTGTACATATTGAGCATGCACTGTGAGGGGATGAATACAGTACCAGATATTAAAGTACCATAACTGTTTTCTGAGGTGTCTGGCGTAACAGCCAGATTCCCCACAGTCTGGTAACAGCCATTACATATTGTACAACTGTTTTCCAGACATCCACATTTGTCTGGCAGAGATTACACATATATCAAACACATGTACATATTCTGCAAACATTTGTGTACTGCGGATGTTGGACACCCACAAGGAGGATACCCCACAACATGTTTACAATGCTCTCTGTAATTGTGTTGCACAGATGTTGCTGGACTGTCCATATACACTTGTGATACCACTCACCTATTTGTCAGATGGTGGATGTATGACATGGTACTGGTATGTTGCCCATAGGGGACACACCGCAGTAGATGGCAATGATGGGAGTGGACACATAACACAGATCAGCACAGCAAACAGGCCCATAACTAGTATACCTAGGATCATACAAGGTTACTAGGCTATTGACCCTGAGGCTCTCACAAGCCTAGCCCAGAGTTTAGCCCATGTGTATGCAAGTCAGCAACCTATGCCTCAGTCCAACAGGGACACAGGTGGTATCCCAAGTGTGTATGTTCAGTCAACCATCCAGTTATCCAGGTCTCTCTTGAAAAGGTGTAAATAGCTACCCTGGATGATGTGGACAGGGTGTCCATTCCACAGCTAGGTGAGTGTGTGGGACACACATCTGACCCACCAACAAGTCCTGTTGATGTGACACTAGGTTGTGGTTGTGTGTGCATGTTAATAGAGTGAAACCTGACATGCAGTTGTGCAGCAGTCGCATCAAGGTGGAATCCATGATCGCCTTGTGTGTCAGACAGAGGTCACCTCTGAGGAGTCTATCTGAAACTGGGTAGAGGGCTGGGCTAATCTGTGTATAGTATATGTGTGAGGACATGGTATTCCCTGTTGCAGAACCTCAGTGATCTCCACAGCTGCTGCATGTGTTTTGCCAAGTAAATGACCACGGGGCCATTTTACTTAATAATGGTCCTTATTAGGGGGGAATACAAGGATGATGTGAGCCCCATGTCTCTCGATGACATACCATTATGTATGAGATGGGCCGTGTAGAAGGTTCTCCTTATAACGGAAGCAACATGGTGGGCAAATGTCATGTTGCCATCAACCTGTGTGCACATAACCCTCTTGACTGATTGCATAGTTAGGATGTTGTCAATACTGTGATAATATGTGGGGACGTCACTCTCCCCAAAGGAGATGATGCTGCATGTTGTGGTATGCAGCCTAAGGCCGTGTTTCTAGCACCAGTGGTGTGTCTGTGTGAGATCCACTTGGCAGATGTCCACATCACTAGGGAATCCGGTGACAGCACCCAGCATACAGTCATCTGCTAATATGGTTGGCCATAGGCCAATGGCTGTACCCTCCACCTCAGAAGAGTACATCTCACATAGAGGACCAACCACAGAACACCAGGTTATGCCACTAATTATGGGTCTACAGCTTGGGGGTATTCCCCTATGTGGACTAGGTGGGTCCTGTCAGTGCGCCAGTGTGCTACCCATCTGCTGACATATGGACTGATGCCTAGTTGGGAGCATATATATTTTATGGCAAAGTAAGGAATACTGTCAAAGTCTTTGGCCAGGTCTAGGTAGACAGAGTGCACTGTCAACCACTGTCCATGGCTTTGGTGACTGTGTCAAAGCAGTCAACCAATTAAACAGACATGATCCTCACCTTTACAAAGCCTAACTCTGCATGAAGGAGTGTGTGGAGGTCACAAATGTCCTTTTTAATGAGGTTCACTATAAACTGTGCCATGACCTTGCATATCAGCCTACTTATACTGATGGGTCTATAATGTGCCAGATTGGAGGACGCTCCACCTTAGTGTAAAGGGGTGACAGTGGGTGTCCTCCACTTGCCTGGGACAAAGGCGGTATTCAAACTTTCATTGAATGCAGTGCATTATGGTGCTGCAAGGTCATGCTTGGGGTCATGTAGGATGCATTCTGTGATGTGATAGGCTCCAGTGATGGTTGTATACCATGACTTTGAGGTGGCAGTGGTGACCTGTTCCCTGCATATAAGGGGAAGCGGGCAGGTACTAGGGATGTCCTGATGGACTGATGGGGGGGCAGGGTGTGAAGCCTACACTGAATCAGTTAGGCATCATGTATGCTATACTTACAGCACTTGTATATCTAGTGTCCTTGACCATCACTACTGAGCATGGCTAAGTGCTTCCTGTGATGTTGCAGATATATGGAAGGGGAGATGATTGTCTGTAGTGGATGTCACCAATGTGGGCTGGGCTTTGCTTTGCAGGATTCCAGTAGTGATGTTATTTGCTAGTTCAGGATAAGGTGACATTGAGTCAAATGGGCACCTGCCCCTACTTTGTCACAGACAGCAGTATGTCATCCCTGTTATAGACACAATTTATTGCATATAGTCTCCAAACAGCTGTATGTATCCTTGCAGAGAATTATGTAGTTCTGTCAGGTATACCTGACTCCATGCATCTATACAAATGCACATATACAGCTTTTGTGTATTTGTTGATATTGGTGCCAGTTCTTACAGATGGGGTGGAGGCTGCAAAGCTGTGTATGCGACCCCTCAGGAGGCTGTATTCAACTTTGGAGTTGTATGTATGTCTGACCCTAGCTAGATGAGTATTGTGAGAGATGTTGACTGCAAACGTGACCATTTTATGGTTGTTTTCACCACGGAAAATGATGCTGTTGGGATGCTGCAGAGGTTACCCATTTTGTCTAATATCAACTCCAACAGACTTTTACATCATGTGGGGTAGCACCTAGCTATTCCCAGGTGTTTGCATTTCCACTGTTGATGGATATCTGGCCATTTGTGTGCTGGCATGAGTATGTCTTACAACACATGTTTGAGTAGTTCAAGTAACCCAGGATCAGGGAACAGATCTAAATTCTGATACAGGTGATCAGGTCTACACAGGTAGAATGGGCTTCTTGGTCACATGTGGGGGCTGGTAGATAGCTATGATGTGGAAAGGTGTCTTGGCAATGGTGAACTGCCAATGCAGTGTCCCCTGTGTATGTTACTGGCTGTACATCCTGGAGGTGTGTATGTCTTTCATATATATTGACACCCCACATCCCATGGCTTTAGTGCCCGCACTTTGGGTTCTGACTGTATGATAGGATGGGTGACCATGTAAGGGTAGGGTGGTCTCTGCAGCTTTGAACAATGTGTCTGTGACTGCACAGTTATCAGCACTTCCCACAGTTATGAATGCTTGCAATGAGTGCAGATTCATGTTTAGACTCCTAGTGTTTAGCAGCATGGCCTTCAATGTCTGATGTGCTCACATGTGTATGTTGTTAGTGTTAACCTCAACACATCTCCTAATAAAGGCACTATGGGGGTGGCAAGAACCATTGCTAAATGCATGAAGGCCAGTTGAGACAGATGGAGGCCATCTCTGGCAATGCATCGTGGTCTGTTGATCATATCATCCCAAGATCTCAGGTACTGGATCCCCCTGGAATGGCACAGGATCACAAGCCAATTGGTAAGGTCAATCATTTGCTGACTGAATTGCAGCATCACTCTGGGTGACAGTGAAATGCTGCATAAGGCTAGGGACATACCCACCAGGGACACGTAATCAGCATGCTCAATCATGTCACACTGCATACAGCCAGGGGAGGTAAGTGTCAGGTCAGGTACGCCAACATGCCCTGTGACACACTCATGGCATTACTTGTCATTGAGAGACAGCAATGCCTATGTGATATGGCAGATTCTGGCATTTGGCTGACAAGTAATTGTGATGTTCCCTATATACAGCCTGGTGTGAGGCACATCTGTGTGTCTCACAATGGAGTCTTGTATGACTAATATGTTTTATTTATGGTGACACCTTTGTGTGTGTAGGACACAGATGTGGGGCTATGTGTGGTATGTGCTGTGGAGAGCTGTGGAGTTCATGTATGTCTTTGCCTCGGGCGTCTCCTTTGCTAGTGGATGTGTATGTTGCAGACCTACACAATTGTCGGTGTGTGTTGTGTAGGTGTGGGTGGTGTGAGGTGTGCTGATTGTGATGACAACCTGTTCAGTGGCAGATATGCAGCCTTGACAGGGAGAGAACATGGAGTGCAGATTAGTAATGTCATTGCATCTCTCTCAAATTGTGTTCCTTGGTGGTGTTTGTAGATAGTTGTCTGTGTGCATGAGGCAGTTGCTACACTGTGCCAGGATACCCATGTCAAAAAGACTGGCAGGGAGAGCTACAGAACATTGTGCAGCCATATATTCCAGACTCTGAGAGATGTAGGCGAATGAGACCTAAAGGGTGGGCCTACAGCCCAGGTGCTTAAACCAGGAGTAGGAGGCTGACACCACTGCATAAAATGTAGATAGGCTATAAATAAGCAGTAATAGGTGCAACAGAAAAATGCAGTGGAACACCTAAGAGAACATGTAGCAAGTAGCAGGAAACAGCAAGATCAGGACGGCAACGCATGATGTATTGGCACTATGTTGCTGATAGCCACATACATAATGTGATGATAGATGGCAGGGTATGATGTGGGAGTGAGAGGAGGATATTGCTGGCAAATGTGAATGTGCAGGGTGTGTGTATAATGGAGAGCAATGTTTGTGGTCCTGTGATGTGTTCTCCTCTTCTTGTCTTTTAGGTGTGATGTACCTATGTAGGAACCAACCATTTTCAGATGTGGGAAATGCTGCCATACTGGACAGACTGAGACTCCATCACCCGATCCTGCTGTGGAGGAGTCGTCATAATCAGCAACAACATGTTGCATTGTGAGCAGACTTCATGGCATCAATGAATCATGCCAGGCAACATGAAAGGAGCTATGAGCAGGTCTAACACTGTGCCACAAACATGATAAATACTGCATGTAAAAGGGCCGCAGCTTTGCCTGGGAATGTGCTGGCACCGGTGGAGGGGCTGCAACATTACAACCACTCTCAGCCACAGAGTAGTTCCTGGCAAACCTGGGTCCAGCCACCAGCTCACAAAGATCCATCGCACCATATGTTGTGGAGGTGGGTGACACAGCTTCCACAACAGAGAACCATCCAGGTAAGCCTCCTGTGGTCATTGCATTAATACTGTAGCAGTCATAGTGGCAGCCTCTGCATACCTGTACATGAATGTCAAGTTATTCTGCATTTGTGGGGGGCGGGTTTGTAACACACATGTACACACATGTTGAGAATGTCAGGAATGTGGGCAAAATCACAGTTAATACTGTACATGTTGATATATGCATGTATTATCCTGCAGCACTGCCACATTTGTGTTTGCTGACAGTACCTCTCCCCCACAATTCCATAGGTACCTCTATTGTGGCCGGAGTCCATCATCCTGTAGCCGGTGAGTGTGTAATTGTATTGTCATGGCTCATCTATACCCTAGACATGTTCAGGACTGCCAGTTTGCCATGGACAGAACTGTTAACCTTAGCCATATTGCAGTATTTCTATGTTCAGTTGATGAGGGGTTCACTGTAGTGCATTACATTGGTAATCACAGTAACTTATTTGCAGGAACTGTAACATATTCACACATAGTTTTGTGACTGTCTAGGCAGTCTGCTCTACAGAGGGACATGGTGGAAAAGGGTGCACTGTTTTAAAGGTGAGTGTCCATAACATACACTGACATGTCACATATCTCACAGGTGTACAGTACTAGCAACATTAACTGGGCATAGCTGCACTGCATTTGTTAAAAGCCTGTCTTGTCTGTGTCACTTGTGGTCTGCTTGTGTGTTGTGCATGGGATCAGTCATACTGTGTGGTATGTATGATGCAGTTGTGGCACATCATCTGCACGTGTGTGTGTTTTTGGAGCAGCAGACATAATAGAGCAGGGAGTAATTTAGTCATGTTGTCTTCTTCCTCAAGGGTGACCATGGGGTTTGGAGTGTGTCCCCCTCACGACCTGATGTTAGTGTCTTATTAGACTCTGGTGATGATGGTGGCCATAGTGAGGCACAGGTGGTGTTGTTGGGGGTGAATCTGTGCCATGTGTTGACATCCCACTTCCTCCCCCAATGTCCCTGCACAGAGTCCGTATGCCCAAACACACCCAATCCCCTGCAACTACAGATATTGGACAGTCTGAGCATGGTGGCATTGAACAAGAGATTGTGGTAACTATGGCATATGTGACTGTGGACAGTAGCCATTGCCTGGAAGCTGGCAAGGTCCCACACATGCAGATTGACAGGGGTGCTCAAAGGAGGACGGCTGGCCATCCAGTACATGTCAGAAGTGTCTCAGCATATGTCACCTGACACATGTTTTGGTCCACCTGGAGGCACAAGCACATTCTGAACGCAACACCAGATGGATGCTCAGGAGCATGGGTGCATCACTGCCTGGCATCCATGACTCCATCCATGGCATTGTTGATGCCCTATATCATTTCACCAATGTAGTGGATAGGTATGGGGTGAGACATTTTCACTCTTTAACTGTGCAGTGTCTGTTCTGGAAATGTGGTGGGAGTAGTTTGTCAGACACATGGACATATGTCAGTAACAACATCAGCTGAGAGCCCACATGGCTGTACACAGTCACACTCTCTTAGTGGCAGTACCAACAGCAGTACCAAAGGGGGGTGCTGTATGCACTGCAACTTGGCAGGCCATGGGTATGTGGTCCTGTGCAGTCCTGTGAGGGATCCCAACCCAGCAGACACCAGTAACCATCAACAAGTAGTACCTCATCTGACCCTGGCCATGGTTGTGCAAGTAGTATTCCTGGCAGGACCAGTTCCTGTGGTCATGTCCAGAAATGGTGAACTGTACATTCTGCCATGTATGGCCCACAGCTGTCCAACATACCCTTATGTAGGGCTAGCACATGCCTTAACTGTGTACATGCACACACTCACACATTACTGTCACTTGCAGGTCACCACCAGACACACACAGCTCCTCTCCATGACCCAGCTGATCAGCACCGCTCCAGACACACACACACACACACACACACACACACACACACACACACACACACACACACACATGATGTCCACTGTGTGGCACAGCCTAGGCCTCTGGCAACCCCACACCACAAACTGTGCATGTGATGATACCTGTGCCACATTCCTGTCTTCCATTCCATCAATGCAGGTACATGCTAATATGTGTCTGATGCACAGGGTGACTATAGTACAGTTACTGACAGTTAGTAGTGCAGTACTGTTATCCCCTGTAAGGTGGTGTCTGCTGGCATGTCATGGGTATACATCACAGTGTATGCACCTTTGTTCCATGATGGTGCTTTGGTGTTAGTACTGCAGACTGACCGTTGTCTCCCAGACCATTTCTGTTTCTGCTCTGGGTGTCTGTGTGTCTAAGCCACTGGGAACTGCTGCCAATACAGTGGCTTAGGCTGGCATGGTGGCAATGCAGGGATGTGACATAACCAAGGTACAACTGTACATGTGCATGGTTAACTAGGTGCATATGTGTAGGGCAGTGTGTCAGGGACAATGGGGGCAGACAGAGTAATCTTGCATGCATACCCCTTGACACAGCATGTTACTCTTGATACGATACATGTCACCTGAGAGTTCTGTAGGATCATAGGTTCATAGGATCATAGAAGGTTACTACAGTAATGACCCTGGGTCCCTAACAAGCCTAGCCATTAGTTTATCCCCAACAGAATCATCTATCAGCACCTGTTGCCCCTGTCTTTGAGGGACACAGGTGGGACCCCTGAGACAGATTTGTGGTATCCCATCCACTCATCACAGTTGCACTTGCACTTGATGAGGGTCTGCCTGGTACTCTGACATGTATGGGTAGTGCATTCCTGAGATAGGGCAGCCTCTGGGAGGCAAACCTGTCTCTCCAGCAGGTTTTGTTAATCTCGCCTATCAGATTCAGGCCTGTTGTGCTGGTAATGCATGGGGAAATAGACTCACATATATGGGGCAGCTGTTGAAGGGTAGGATCCAACACTGGATTGTAGGCATGCCACAGGCCACCTCTGGGCAACATTTCTGATACCAAGTGGGGCACTACCGATTAGAGGCTGTCTGTATGGGACAGGTGTTGGAGGCCATGGATAATCTTTGTGGGTATTACCATGGCCTTTCCAGTTGTTGCAGATGTCTGGATAAGTACATATCAAATGGGCCATTGTACTAAATTATTGTTCTACTGGCTGATGACTATACAGAAGGAATGTCTACCTTTTTTTCTGGATGCACTCCCTTTACCTATGAGCTGCACCATGTACAAGGCCTTTCTGATCCCTTCCACTACATGATGGTTGAATGCGACATTGTTATCAAACTGAGTACCCAGGTCTCTCAACACAGGTTGTGTGTTTATGGGGTTGCCAGTGATGTGGCAAACATTTAGTTTGAGGCCAGAACCTTGGCGCCAGTCTGTACCTGATGTAAGACCCTGTTGCAGTGTGTTAACATAATTTGTGGGTCAATGACAGACAGCACACAACTTATAGTTGCTACAGCCTTAGTCAGTACCTTCATATGTGGATGGTGGTTGTTAGCATTCATGTCTAGATACATGCTGGTCTCTTATTTTAATAAGACATTTTTGCAAATTTTAGACCACCATGCCCCCTCCCGTAGGGTCAGAACTAGGAACAAACCTGCTCCCTGGCTTTCAAAAGGGACCAAGCAGAAAATACTGCTGAGAAATAAAATCTGGGACAAATGGAGAACTACCAAAATCCCAACTGATCATCAAAACTTTAGGCAACTTAGAAATTTGACAAAACAATTAATACTCCTTGACAAAAAAAACTATTACCTAAAATTCCAACAAACCTAAAATCAAAACTCTCAAAAATTCTGGTCAGATATAAATAAACTACTCCATCCTGGACATGCTAAAACTCCCACCCCTTCTAATTTTACTCAGAACTCACCCAACCAAATTGCTGACACTTTTAACAAATTATTTTCTGAAACAGTGCAATCTTTAGCAAAGTCCCTCTCACATACTAACACTACTGAGCCACTTTCTCTTATCAATAAATCCCCCGTATTTCAGCTCCAGCCAGTTCCAACTTCTTTTATCCTTTCCATACTTTGTAAACTCAAACCATGTACTCCTTCAGCTGATGCCATTCCTGCTGAATATTTACAGATGGCAGCTTGATGAAGATGAAGATGAAGCACTTGCCTATCCTATTTCTATTCTAATAAACAGAACCATTACTGAGGATACTATCCCAGCCCGCTGGAAAGTCTCTCATTATCGCACTGCATAAGGAAGGTAACTCAAAAGATCTATCAAATTTCCGTCCCATAGCCCTTTTCTCTCCATTAGCAAAAATTATGGAGAAATGTATCCATCGGCAATTACTTGATCATCTCCTCCAAAATTACCTACTAGCTGATTGCCAACATGGTTTTAGGCCTTTTCATAGCACCACAACTGCACTCTTAAGCTTTACTGACTGTATTAATAAGAATCGTAACAACAACCTACTTTCCTCAGCACTCTTCTTAGACCTCTCCAAAGCCTTTGACATGGTTAACCATCAGTTATTGTTAGATATACTAAAATCACTGTCACTTGATACTCAAGCACTCAAATGATTCAAATCCTACATAGAGAATAGAAAATAAGCAGTTCTCTGGTAAAGTAGCTTATCCTCTCAACTCGCCATCACCCTGGGAGTCCAACAAGGATCAGTCTTGGGGCCTCTCCTTTTTTTCATTTTTATTAATGATCTGAGTGCTTCCCTTCCTCTAACCACCATCTTACAATATGCCGATGACTCTACACTAATCTGTGCCACTGACTCCACTACCGAACTGCAGACCAATACCCAAAAAGTTTTTACCTTAGTTGCAAATTGGTTCCACAACCGCAGTTTCCTCCTCAACCCTAACAAAACTAAGTTATTATTGTTTACTCCTACACAAAAGTCTTCCCCTATCTATTTCACAGTTACATCCAAAAATGGAACTATAATAGCACCAGACACAACCACCAAACTTTTGGGTGTAACAATTGACAATAATCTTACTTTGACTCACACATTAATTTGACTATTAAATCAGTAAATAGAAAACTTGTCTCCCTTTACAGGCTTAAAACCCTTCTTACTCCCTCAGCTAGGACCATTATTGCCCAGACACACCTTATATCCACCCTTCTCTGTGCTTCTCCCATCTACTCTAACCTTTCTAAAAACAATCTGAACAAACTATCAACCTCATATTATAATATAGCTAGATTTGCTACTGGTTCCACATTTCGTACCCATCACTACCAAAACCTTAAACAACTAGGATGGCTGAAATTACACAATCAGTTTCTTCTTCAGCAACTTATAATTACCCATAAGATCTTATATCATACAATAAACTCTCCCATACTCTGTAACATTATCAAACCTTATAAAAATCTTAAAACACTGCATTCAGCAAGCAAGTTACTAGTAGCCTCCATTAAATCCAACAATAAATCTGGGGACTGCCAATTTATTAACTTTGTTGGAACTAACTGGAACAAACTCCCATCTAATCTTACATCACTTACATCAACACCCCTTTTTAAGAAACAACTAAGAACTTTCCTTCTATCCCAGTGGCTATGCCCTTGTATGAATCCGGACTGACCTGCTGTTTCTTTCTTGCCTATCACCTCTGTGTCCTTATTACTCTTATCAACTTCCTTTATACTTTTTCAGTATCACCCTGCAAGTATGTGACTTTTTCTAGTAACAAAAAGTACTTAAACTCTCTGTTTCAATAAAATACTTCTACTCCCTCTTTCCTTACCAACTCTGACTCATCTCTTATGGCCTTCTCTGAGGGCTTTAGTTAACAAATTGCTTAACAGACATACCTCTATGTATCTCCTTATTCTACCTCTCAGTGATATCCTGTTGTAATTCTGCTTATTTAAGAAGTTTTTAAGCTAAACAAATTGTCAACTTTGTTCTCAATGGAAATGTCTTGTATTCTTTCTCACCTGGCTACACCTATGTAATGGAGCTGTTTTTCTCCAGTTTGTTGCTAATATAGTTGTTTTTTTGCTTATTTTAGATTCAGTTTAACATATTGGAAATTGAAGTATGCTTTAACTATGTAATTTTGGAGCTTTTCTCCCCGGGCCTATACTGAAAATGGACATATATCCAGTTGGACTAGCCCGGTCAACAAATGTAAAATAAAAATAAATAAAATAAAATAAACAGTGGGGCCATGTCCTTGCTGTATGGTATGATGGTACTGTTTTCTGCATTTAGTTTGAGGCCAGAACCTTGGCACCAGTCTGTACCTGATGTAAGACCCTGTTGCAGTGTGTTAACATCATTTGTGGGTCAATGACAGGCAGCACACAACTTATAGTTGCCACAGCCTTAGTTAGTACCTCCATATGTGGATGGTGGTTGTTAGCATTCATGCCTAGATACATGTTGGCTATGTAGGGGAACCTGCTACCCACAAGGCCTTGACATGTATACATATTGCACACACATAGGCAACACAGAGTAGGACTGATGAATGTCAGACACATATTGTAGTATTGTGACAGTTGGCAGGACAAACAGTACCCACAGCAAGTGCAAAGTATAGGACTTCTCTTGGTCTGCCAATATGACATCTTATTTTTGAAGCATTTCCCTAGGTTATGCTATGTCTCAGAACATTCAGGTGTTTCTGATGTAAAATGACTGGTTTATGCAACTATTACACACGTAGGAAATGTTTGTAATCCTACACTATTGGGACCTATGTATTGTTTTAGTTGTTTTCACAGGACACACCTGGTCAAACATGGACTGCATCCTGCTTGGTGCAACAGGTGTTGGGCTTAACACCATCACAATGCTGCAAAGGAATAAACACACACACACACACACACACACACACACACACACACACACACACACACACACACACACACACACACACACACACAAATCGCCCTTGTTGAGAGTAGCACTCCTACCTGTCTAGTTGTACATACTACAGCACTACATTTATATCACATACACCATGGAGCTTATATGTTTTTGTAGTGTTGGATGCTACTATTCAGGGGGATGACATCTGCAGGTGCTGTAAAGGTTGCCACTGGGGGGAATAACAGGTTTGCACAGGCCCTTAAAATGGTATAACCATTACACCCAAACATATGGAAGACAGCCACACTGCTGCAAGGGGATATACATGCACACAGAGTTGCCAGTTTTGTGATTAGAATCCCCTGTCTATCTAGTTATATGTACTATAGTGCTACACACTCTTGCATGCACCACAGATCTTATGTACCTAGAGAGTGTCTAACTGTGCATCTAAGGTAGATGATACCTACAGGCCCTGTAAAGTAATCCAATGGAGAGATTAACAGGGTGGAACAGGTCTTAAATGTATTGGCATTGCACACACATATTCAAGACATACACACAACTTCAGGGTGATATACTCACACATACGCATGGAGTTGCCATTGTTGAGACTAGAACCACTATCTATCTAGCTGTATACACTACAGTGCTACATACTTACTGCATGTACCACAGAGCTCATGTTTTTGGAGCATGTGTAACTGATCATCTAAGGTGGATGACATCAGCAGGCCCTGTAAAGTAGGCCAATGGGGGGTTCACAGGTAGGCACAGGCTTTAAAATGTATTGGCATTGCACACACATAGGCAAGAAATAAACACAGCAGCAAGGGGATATACTTACACACATGCACACAAATTCACTGAGTTGCTATTGCTGGGATTACAGCCACTGTCTATCTAACTGTATACACTATAATGCTACATAGTTATCACATGCATTTGGATAGTGCCTGCTACTGATGATGGGGTGGATGACATCAGTAGCTGCTGAAAGGGAGGCCACTGTTGTGGAGGAGAGCATTCACAGGGAAATAAATTGAGGGACCATTGCACAAACGTAGGCCGGTTGGGTGCGTGTATTCTGCTGTATGTGGAATACACACACACACACACACACACACACACACACACACACACACACACACACACACACACACACACACACTATGGCTGATGTGAGATAAAACCCCCTACCTACCTACTATTACACACTAGAGCTCATTGTACTATTTGCATGCACCACCGGTTACAGTTGGTGTACAAATGGCTGCAGCACTACATCACTCTATGCCTTTCTGGGTCTCCCCCCCACCTGTTTGCCTCTCTACATATGGTATATATATATATATATATATATATATATATATATATATATATATATATATATATATATATATATATATATATATATATATATATATATATATATATATATATATATATATATATATATATATATATGTGTGTATCTATATTAAACTCAGCATATCCACATATATCTTATATGTGCCACATATAGGTTCATAGGTTCATAGGTAGGTACTAGGTTATTGGCCCTATATAAGCCTAGCCAAATGGTACCCTGGCTTTTGCCACCCAAGAAAATAATTTTCCTGTGCCCCTGTCAAGCAGAGCCACAGAAGTGATCCCGGGGTGAATTTCCTATCTCCCATCCAATCATCAAGATTTTTCTTGAAGAGTGCTAATGAGGAGCTTTGTTTGATATAGACAGGTAGTTTTTTCCAGAGTATGGGAAGTCTCTGGGACAGGAATCTATCCCTCCAGCATATTCTGTTTATTGTGGTGACAAGGTTTAGGTCTCTAGAGCATGTAGGTCGGAGTGATTGGGATTTCTTTAAGTGGAGCATGTCCAACAGCTCTGGGTTTGACATAGCTTTGCATGTTAGGCAGAGATCGCCTCTGAGTAGGCGATATGTGACAGAGTAAAGCTGGAGTTTTTTGAGATGGTCTGCGTAGGGCATCTGTTTGAGGACAGTAATCCTCTTTGAGAGGTATTTCTGCAGCCTTTCCAGCTGTTGCAGATGCCTTGTGAGGTACATATCAAAAGGGGTGTTGGCACTCTATAATGGGTCTAATGAGTGATGAGTAGAGGGGAATAATGACCTCTTTTTTTCTGGATGAGAAGCCTTTTGTGAAGAGGTGTGCAATGTAGAAGGATTTCCTGACTATTGTGGTGATGTGATTATCAAAGGAGAGACTACTGTCCACCTGTGTCCCAAGGTCTCTTATCATATGTTTGGTGTTAAGTAGACTATTGCCTATGTGGTAGTTCATGGGTACAGAGTTTTTACCAAAAGGGATGACAATGCACTTTTTGGCATTGAGCTTGAGGTCATGGCTTTGACACCAGGCATGTCTCAGTGAGGCCCTTTTGTAGGATGTCCACATCGTTAGGAGTTTTGATTATGGCTTCTAGTTTGCAGTCATCTGTGAACTTTGTTAGCCAAAGACCTTCTGTGTTAGCCTGTACTTCAGAGAAGTAGATACCAAACAGGAGAGGACCCAGAACTGAACCCTGTGGTACTCCACTTGTCACTGGTCTGAAGTTGGATTTAGAGTCCGCTACTTTCACAGTGTGGGTTCTGTCAGTGAGCCAGTTGGCAACCCATCTTGTGACATAGGGATTTATACCGAGTTTAGTGAGTTTATCTATAATTCCAGAGTGGGGGATGGTGTCAAAAGCCTTGGTGATATTTAGATAGGCTGTGTGAACCACCTTACCCACATCTACGGCTTTGGTGACCACTTCAAAGAAGTCTATCAGGTTTAGGAGACATGATCTGCCTTTTACAAACCCGAACTGGGTGGGGTCCAGAGTTTGGAGATTACCAATGTCATTGTTTATAAGTTTCATGATGATATGTTCCATAGCCTTGCAGACCAGGCTATTCAGGCTGATGAGGCAATAGTTCCCAGGGTCCATGGTGGCTCCCCTTTGTGGAGTAGGATAACCATTGTTGTGTGCCATTCAGTGGGCACAAATCCTGAGGTGAGGCTATGATTGAACATGGTACTTAGGTGGGGTGCCAGTTCATTCTGTAGTTCGTGTAGAACACAGCCTGGGATGTTGTCAAATCCTATGGATGCTGTGTTCTTGGCTTTGGAGAATGTGTTTTTTACCTGTGCAGCCATGATTACAGGAACTTTGCATTCTTCTGGTATAGAGATGGGCCCTTTAGGGGGTGAGAGAGGGGTAAAGTTAGCACTGAACCTTTCTTCCAGGATGTTGGCAATATCAGTTGGTTCTGTATATTTAGTGCCATTGTGCTGTAACTCAGAGCAGATCTGAGTGTTGCCATTAAGATTCTTGAAATACCTATAGAATACTTTGTGGTTGTCTTTAAAATCAGTGGCAATTTTGTTTTCGTAACTAGCTTTGGAGGATTTTATGAGGGATCTCAGCTTCTTACTGAGGCTGAACATGGAGTTGCTCCAATCATGGGATTTTACTCTTTTTTGCAACAGTTTCTTTCTTTTGTTGTAGAGTTTGTTTATGGCAGGGGACGCCAGATTGGCTTCCTTTTTTTGGAAGATAGCATCTTGGTTCTGTTAGGGATTGCATGATCCATGCACTCATATAAGTGCTTATAAAGTGCATTTGTATAGGATTCAGCAGTCTTATTGTCGTCCATCAATATGGGTGTTATGAAGTTTGCTTCTGTCTTAAGAAGCATGAAGTTGGCTTTGGAAAAATTTTTTATGGTGGTTTCCCTAATGGGAAGTGGGGGGTGTGGATGTCTAGGGTGATTAGCTTGTGGTCAGATCTGACCAATGAGGAACTGACCTCTGGTGTGGAACACTGGTTGCCCATGTTGGTAATAACCAGGTCTAGGATATTGCTGCCCCTTGGTGGGGGTGTGGATAAGTTGATCCAAGGCATTGGAATTTATGAATTCCAGAAAACGTTGAGCACAAGAGTTGGTACATGAGTAGTTTTCCCAGTTAATGGTGAGGTAGTTGAAATTGCCCATTATTAGGGTGTTAGGTTGTACCCTAATATTTTCCAGTGTATCAAGAAATGAGGAGTGTGAATCCTGGGGCATGGTGGGAGATCTGTAGCAAGCTACAATTTGAATTGTGGTCTTGCTCAGAGTTAGTTGCACTTGGATAATCTTGGATGCATTATGCTGAGCAACTAGCCTGGAGGTGTGGATATCCTTAATGAATATGGACACGCCTCCACCTTTAGTGTTTCAGTCCAGGTTAGGTGGCCGAAAAGTGTGGTTTGAATTATAGCTTGGTAATGCAGGGGTTCTCTAGGGAGCCTTGAACCAGGTCTCTGTCACTGCATTGATGTCGATGTTTTCCATTTTAAGCAGTGCCTCGAGTGAGTGCATTTTGAGGTTTAGACTTTTAGCATTAAGTAGCATTACCTTAAGATTTTGCTTGCTTGTACCTGTTACAGTGGTGAATTTGTCATTTGAACCTTGCCTAAAAAAGGCACTATAGAGGTGGCAAGAGCCTTATCCAGTATCCGGAATCCCAAGGGCGACAGGTGCAGGCCATTGCTGGAAAGCATCATGGTTTGTCGATCATGAAATCCCAGGCAGACAGATACTGGATCCCCTTAGAATGGCACCAGAAGCTTAGCCAATTGTTGAAGTCAATCATTTTGTCTTTGTACTGTGGTATCATTCTGGGTGATGGCAAGATGCTACTCAGGGCTAGGGTCATACCTACCTGGGCTACAAGATTTGACAGCTCCTCCATGTCTCTTTTCATGTAGCCCAGGGAGGTACGTCTCAGGTCATTCACACCAACATGGACAATGACAGAGTCATATTTGTACTTGTTGTAGAGTGACCTGAGTGCATGCAATAGATAAGGGTAATCATGTCTGATAGGGATAGGGAGAGACAGTTAAGGTATACATAGCTGCCTGTATGCACAGAGATATATGGGGATCACAGTTCTATAGTCAGATGTGGGTTCAGACATGGGCTGAATACTTACAATGGGATTCCAGGCCAGACCTACCTGTACTCCAGTCAAGGATTTTATGTGCTACAGCCAATTGTCTGCTGAACCTGATGAAACCGTCCAGCACCTCCCTGATGTAATGCCTGAGGGATGTCATGGCTGTGTGCTGGCCATACTATCTGACCCATATCTAGCTTGTGCACAGAGTGTATTGGATAGAACAGAGTTTTGCATAATATGTCTTGTAGATTTTATATAGCACTGTGATTTCTTGGTCAGTGGCAGATCATTATAGCTTGATGTGAGGAACTGCTGACAGACATTTTGGTTACCAACTTCATACACTGTAGGAAAATCATGCTACTGCACAAACTGTTCTATTCTGCACTGTCTACATTTGTCTGGGCAGTAGTTCCTCCTTCGCCTTATATGTGGGCCTTTGTTCTGCTCTGCTTAAGTTCCTGGCTTTGCCCACAGTTGCTGCTCTATGTAGTTGGAGGTATGCTGTGATTGGGTAAGAGATGTAAAGTACAGTTTTGTACCTACCATAAATGTAGATGTTCGAGTGCTAATACAGCTGCAGTAATCACAGATGGGTTCTCTGCCGTCAGGCGGTCCCTCGGTCGGCCGAATTCCAAAGTCTTGGTCCGGCGTCGGATGTCGTCGCTCTCTCTTCTGACGTCAGTGAGGCCAGAGTATATAAGACACAGCCGACGCCATGTTCTTCAGTCTTTCTTGCCCCAGATGTCAGGTGCCCCCAGAAGGAAGGCAATACATAAATAATGCCTATATGCATATACAAGCAATGCAGTATAATCCAAAATCAGTGGTTGCAAGCAAATAAAACATAGCAGGATAACCCAGTCAGGTAGTATGAAGAGGTTGTTAGGCCCCATGCCTTTACCAAGTGGGGAAGGAGGGAGGGAAACCTGTACTGCAGCTGTATTACCACTCGAACATCTACATTTATGGTAGGTACAAAACTGTACTATGTTCATCGTGCATACAGCTGCAGTAATCACAGATGGGTAGAGTCCCAAAGCTATGCACAGGGTGGTAGGTACTAGGAGGAACTGGGTTGAGCCAGAATGCCCTGCAAAACAGCAGTGGCAAAGCCTGCTCTTGTTCTAGAATATAAAGGCAGATGGTAGTGTTTAGTGAAGGTATGTACAGAACTCCAAGTGGCTGCCTCCAAAATATCTTTGGTAGGAACTCCTCTGAGGAAGGCTGTAGAGGTAGCTGTGGCCCTGGTGGAGTGTGATCTGATACCTGTAGGAACAGATTTCCCATGATAGGAATAACAAAACCGTATGCAGTGGCCTATCCACTTTGAAATAGTCTGTTTTGTAACTGGCTTCCCTTGAGCCCCTACAGCATAGGACACAAAGAGTTGTTCTGATTTTCTGAAGGACTTTGTTCTGTCCAAATAATAACATAGCTGCCTATGGATGTCTAAAGAGTGTAGCAGCCTTTCCCCTTTGTTTTGAGGATTGGGGTAAAAGGTAGGTAGGTGTATGGCTTGATTTAAAGCTACCCTGGATACCACTTTAGGCATAAATGATGGGTTGGTACGAAGGGAAACCCTGTCCTGATGGAAAATGAGAAAAGGCTGCACCGCCATGAGGGCCTGTAGTTCAGAAACCCTACGAGCTGAAGTGATAGCCAGAAGGAAGGCTGTTTTCCAGGACAAATACTGCAAATCTGTTGAGGCAGCGGGTTCAAAAGGAGGCCATGTTAATTTTCTAGTATGTAATTAAGATCCCAGGCTGGTATTGGTTGTTTCCTTGGTGGTCTTATATTCTTAGCTCCTCTGAGGAACTGTCGTAAGAGTGGGTGAGAAAATAAAGGAGGATCCGTGTTGAATTCTGCAGAAATGGCTGAGGCATGGATTTTTATGGAAGAAAATGAAAGTCCACTGTTCAGCAGCTCAGCTAGATACTGTAATACCTGAGGCAAGTTCAGTTTTCTAGGGTCCTGGCCTCTTTTCTCATTCCAAGCGCAAAACCGCTTCCATTTTGGAGTAAGCTTTCTAGTAGATGGCCTTCTGGCCTCCAAAATGACATCCTGCACCTCCTTGGAGAGTAGGGTCTGTTGTGGTGTTAAGGAATTTTCCATGCAGCGAGATTGAGTGTTTTCAGGTGACTGTGAAGAGTTTTGTAGCTGTGCTGAGTCAGCAGAAGAGGTATTAGAGGCAGGGACCAGGGAGGAGTATGTGTTAGGCTCCTCAGGAGTGGGTACCAGTGTTACCTTGGCCAATCTGGAGCAATCAGTATCATCTTCGGTTTGTCTGTTCTTGCTTTCAAAAGCACCTTGGGCAGAAGAGGCAGAGGTGGGAATGCGTAAACTGTCCATGCTGTCCAACTGAATGAAAGGGCATCCACTCTCCAGGCCCTTGGATGAAAGGTCCTTGAACAAAACTTTTCCAATTGATGATTCCTGTGGGAGGCAAAAAGATCTATGTCTGGCCTCCCCCACGCTTGGATTATTTCTGCAAACACCTGGGGATGTAACTTCCATTCGTGTGGATCTGTCATATTTCTGCTTAGATTGTCTGCCAGTGTGTTTTCCAGTCCTGGCAAGTACTGTGCTTGAAGTTTGATTTGCCTTTCCAGAGCCAAGTTCCAAAGAGTCATGGCTAGTCTGCACAAGGGGTATGAATGTGTTCCTCCTTGTTTGTTTATGTACCACATTACTGTGGTGTTGTCTGTTCTTATCAGTAATTGTCCTGGATGCAGGAAGTCCTTGAAAGCTGTAATTGCATTTATTACTGCTAGCATTTCTTTTTGATTGATGTGAAGGTGCCTTTCCTTTTGGGACCATTTGCCCTGAATGCACCTGTCCATCATGTGCGCCCCCCAGGCGTAATCTGAGGCGTCTGTGGTGATGACTTGCTTTGCTTGAGGCTTGCAGAATGGGAGGCCTGTGTTTGCTTGACATGCTTGGGCCCACCATAGAAATTCCTTTTGTAAACATGGAATTATTGGTATTATTGTTTCCAAACTGTGACTGTGTTGAGACCATAGGTTTTTTAGGTACCATTGAAGTTTCCTCATATGCAGCTTTGCACATGGGATTAAAAGAATGCAAGATGCCATGAATCCCAGAGCCTGCAGGATTTTCCTTGCAGCAAGCCTGGTACTTTTTGCTAGTATTTTGAAGTACTGAGATAGTTGCCCCTGTTTTTCTGGCGTAAGGTAGGCCATCTGGGTGTTTGTGTCCAAGTTGGCACCCAGGAAAGTTATTTTCTGAGATGGTGTTAGCCTTGATTTCTCTTTGTTGATTGTATATCCCAGAGAAAGCAGTAACCTTGTCACATATGCCAGATGTTCCAGAAGTATGTGCTTGCTGTCCACTTGGATCAGGCAGTCATCCAGATAAGGGTATATTTGTATCCCTTGAAGTCTGCAGTAGGCAATCACTGATGCCAGGCACTTTGTGAATACTCTGGGCGCAGTAGATAAGCCAAAGGGCAATGCAGAGAATTGATAGTGGAGTTTTTGAGATGGTCTGCGTAAGGCATCTGTTTGAGGACAGTAATCCTCTTTGAGAGGTATTTCTGCAGCCTTTCCAGTTGTTGTAGATGTCTTGTGAGGTACATACCAAAAGGGGCGTTGTACTCTGTAATGGGTCTAATGAGTGATGAGTAGAGGGGAATAATGACCTCTTTTTTTCTGGATGAGAAGCCTTTTGTGAAGAGGTGTGCCATGTAGAAGGATTTCCTAACTACTGTGGTGATGTGATTATCAAAGGAGAGACTACTGTCCACCTGTGTCCCAAGGTCTCTTATCATACGTTTGGTGTTAAGTAGACTATCGCCTATGTGGTAGTTCATGGGTACAGAGTTTTTACCAAAAGGGATGACAATGCACTTTTTGGCATTGAGCTTGAGGTCATGGCTTTGACACCATGCATCTGTCTCAGTGAGGCCCTTTTGTAGGATGTCCACATCGTTAGGAGTTTTGATTATGGCTTCTAGTTTGCAGTCATCTGTGAACTTTGTTAGCCAAAGACCTTCTGAGCTAGCCTGTACTTCAGAGAAGTAGATACCAAACAGGAGAGGACCCAGAACTGAACCCTGTGGTACTCCACTTGTCACTGGTCTGAAGCTGGATTTAGAGTCCGCTACTTTCACAGTGTGGGTTCTGTCAGTGAGCCAGTTGGCAACCCATCTTGTGACAGGGATTTATACCGGGTTTAGTGAGTTTATCTATAATTCCAGAGTGGGGGATGGTGTCAAAAGCCTTGGCGATATTTAGATAGGCTGTGTGAACCACCTTACCCGCATCTACGGCTTTGGTGACCACTTCAAAAAGTCTATCAGGTTTAGGAGACATGATCTGCCTTTTACAAACCCGAACTGGGTGGGGTCCAGAGTTTGGAGATTTCCAATGTCATTGTTTATAAGTTTCATGATGATATGTTCCACAGCCTTGCAGACCAGGCTATTCATGCTGATGAGGCAATAGTTCCCAGGGTCTGTGGTGGCTCCCCTTTGTGGAGTAGGATAACCATTGTTGTGTGCCATTCAGTGGGCACAAATCCTGAGGTGAGGCTATGA
This sequence comes from Protopterus annectens, assembly GCF_019279795.1. Classification (NCBI taxonomy): domain Eukaryota; kingdom Metazoa; phylum Chordata; order Ceratodontiformes; family Protopteridae; genus Protopterus; species Protopterus annectens. Next base: position 908,516,968 of record NC_056735.1, read on the forward strand.
TTGAACATGGTACTTAGGTGGGGTGCCAGTTCATTCTGTAGTTCGTGTAGAACACAGCCTGGGATGTTGTCAGATCCTATGGATGCTGTGTTCTTGGCTTTGGAGAATGTGTTTTTTACCTGTGCAGCCATGATTACAGGAACTTTGCATTCTTCTGGTATAGAGATGGGCCCTTTAAAGGGTGAGAGAGGGGTAAAGTTAGCATTGAACCTTTCTCCCAGGATGTTGGCAATATCGGTTGGTTCTGTATATTTAGTGCCATTGTGCTGTAACTCAGAGCAGATCTGAGTGTTGCCATTAAGATTCTTGAAATACCTATAGAATACTTTGTGGTTGTCTTTGAAATCAGTGGCAATTTTGTTTTCGTAACTAGCTTTGGAGGATTTTATGAGGGATCTCAGCTTCTTACTGAGGCTGAACATGGAGTTGCTCCAATCATGGGATTTTACTCTTTTTTGCAACAGTTTCTTTCTTTTGTTGTAGAGTTTGTTTATGGCAGGGGAGGCCAGATTGGCTTCCTTTTTTTGGAAGTTAGCATCTTGGTTCTGTTAGGGATTGCATGATCCATGCACTCATGTAAGTGCTTATAAAGTGCATTTCTATAGGATTCAGCAGTCGCATTGTCGTCCATCAACATGGGTGTTATGAAGTTTGCTTCTTCTGTCTTAAGAAGCGTGAAGTTGGCTTTGGAGAAATTTTTTATGGTGGTTTCTCTAATGGGAGGTGATGGGGTGTGGATGTCTAGGGTGATTAGCTTGTGGTCAGATCTGACCAAAGAGGAACTGACCTCTGGTGTGAAACACTGGTTGTCCATGTTGGTAATGACCAGGTCTAGGATATTGCTGCCCCTGGTGGGGGTGTGGATAAGTTGATCCAAGGGATTGGAATTAATGAATTCCAGAAAACGTTGAACACAAGAGTTGGTACATGAGTAGTTTTCCCAGTTAATGGTGGGGTAGTTGAAATTGCCCATTATTAGGGTGTTAGGTTGTACCCTAATATTTTCCAGTGTATCAAGAAATGAGGAGTGTGAATCCTGGGGCATGGTGGGAGATCTGTAGCAAGCTACAATTTGAATTGTGGTCTTGCTCAGAGTTAGTTGCACTTGGATAATCTCGGATGCATTATGCTGAGCAACTAGCCTGGAGGTGTGGATATCCTTAATGAATATGGACACGCCTCCGCCTTTAGTGTTTCAGTCCAGGTTAGGTGGCCGAAAAGTGTGGTTTGAATTATAGCCTGGTAATGCAGGCGTTCTCTCGGGAGCCTTGAACCAGGTCTCTGTCACTTCACTGATGTCGATGTTTTCCATTTTAAGCAGTGCCTCGAGTGAGTGCATTTTGAGGTTTAGACTTTTAGCATTAAGTAGCATTACCTTCAGAGTTTGCTTGCTTGTACCTGTTACAGTGGTGAATTTGTCATTTGAACCTTGCCTAAAAAAGGCACTATAGAGGTGGCAAGAGCCTTATCCAGTATCCGGAATCCCAAGGGCGACAGGTGCAGGCCATTGCTGGAAAGCATCATGGTTTGTTGATCATGAAATCCCAGGCAGACAGATACTGGATCCCCTTAGAATGGCACCAGAAGCTTAGCCAATTGTTGAAGTCAATCATTTTGTCTTTGTACTGTGGTATCATTCTGGGTGATGGCAAGATGCTACTCAGGGCTAGGGTCATACCTACCTGGGCTACAAGATTTGACAGCTCCTCCCTGTCTCTTTTCATGTAGCCCAGGGAGGTACGTCTCAGGTCATTCACACCAACATGGACAATGACAGAGTCATATTTGTACTTGTTGTAGAGTGACCTGAGTGCGTGCAATAGATAAGGGTAATCATGTCTGATAGGGATAGGGAGAGACAGTTAAGGTACACATAGCTGCCTGTATGCACAGAGATATATGGGGATCACAGTTCTATAGTCAGATGTGGGTTCAGACATGGGCTGAATACTTACAGTGGGACTCCAGGCCAGACCTATCTGTACTCCAGTCAAGGATTTTATGTGCTACAGCCAATTGTCTGCTGAACCTGATGAAACCGTCCAGCACCTCCCGGATGTAATGCCTGAGGGATGTCATGGCTGTGTGCTGGCCATACTATCTGACCCATATCTAGCTTTTGCACAGAGTGTATTGGACAGAACAGAGTTTTGCATAATATGTCTTGTAGATTTTATATAGCACTGTGATTTCTTGGTCAGTGGCAGATCATTATAGCTTGATGTGAGGAACCGCTGACAGACATTTTGGTTACCAACTTCATACACTGTAGGGAAATCATGCTACTGCACAAACTGTTCTATTCTGCACTGTCTACATTTGTCTGGGCAGTAGTTTCTCCTTCGCCTTATATGTGGGCCTTTGTTCTGCTCTGCTTAAGTTCCTGGCTTTGCCCACAGTTGCTGCTCTATGTAGTTGGAGGTATGCTGTGATTGGGTAAGAGATGTAACACCACATACAAGGTTACAGACATCATACATTTGACTGTCCCTATTTTGCAGGTTGACCAGCATTGTCCCTTATATGTCTTCTCTGGTCCTCAGACAGTTTGCATTGTACTGTTATTATATGGCTACATGTTGCCCACATCTCAAAGTCTTACAGCCAAAAATCTGGACAGGACCATATATAATGGTGGGACACAGACACAAACATGGGGACAATATTTTAATATTGCTCTTACAAATGTAGACAGTTGGTAGAATGGTTTTGTATTAGCATGGATTTTCTCATGGGCATGAAGTCTGCATCTGAACTGGCTGTGAATATTTTCTCATAACAACCTCTATTGATTTGGCAGTAGTTTGCCAGACAACTGCAATGTTATGACAAACAGAACAGATAAATGAAGTATAAATGTGGACATTCTGCAAAACACTTTACATTTGTGGGGTATGGATGGTACCCACTGACTTGTAAATACTGACACAGTTACATGACAGCCTTTATATCCTGCTGCTACACTGACTTGTTACAGCCTGCTGTTCTACGAGCACCATCTAGGTTACTCAGAGCTGTGTACTGTCTATATCTGTGCCCCACAGTCCCTCCATTGTCTCTGGCTTTGTACAGCTTTCTTGCATTAACAAATACTGACATATGGGCATTATGTAGAACACCTACCATGGTTGTGGCTCACATGCAAAAGAGTAGGTGCAGCCAGTCTTGAATCATACACCTTATCAACAACAGTAAGCCACAAGAGCCACCAGACAGTGCAGTTTACTTCCTGACACTATCAAACACAGACATACATAGCACATTGACCCCTGCATATTGGGGAACTGGTACATTTCACCAGGTTGATTGGGACAGTCCAGGAATTGTGTGGTCTGCTGGTATTACCTTGAAACCATACTGTTACTGCAGTGGTATAGGAACATGGGTGTGTTGGGGATAGGGGATTCTAGCATTGACAGTCAAGCATCAGTCCTGTGACTCCAGTGTTTGTAATTAAATTCACATAGTGCAGTGGGTTTTACTGGCTTGTGGCCTACTGCATATTATGGAGTGGCAAGTATTGGACAGAGGGTTCCTGTTGTCTCACATAGCTGTCAGTTGTCTGTGGCTATCCCAGTAGCCCACTCCATTCCCTTGCATACATGCAGCAGGTCCATACATATGCTACCACAGTCTACTACCCCATTCATTTGTTGTAAAGAAGCGTGACTTACCTTGTGCCTACAGCATTTGAGAGAGAAATGCTTCAGGGCTGACTCTGTTGGATGCACACAGTACACAGCCTAGACATAGTAAGGTACAGGGTATGTGGTGTGCCTGGTATCATTTTTACTATGTATGTGAGTAGGAGTGAGGTGTCAGTCCCTAGGTCCCTAGGTTGTCAGTGCATGTGCTATGCATTGCCTCTTTGACAAGGCCAGGGCATACTGAACATGCCTACATCTGCCTACAGACACAGGCTCGGGGTGGTTCCTCCTCCGAGTCCCACTGTAGCTGTGGAGAACTTGCCACTGGTGGGGAGCTGTGTGTCCCTGCCCTGTGGTGTTCCTGCTGCAGCTGTTTCTGCAGGAACATATTGTGTAGCATGACACATACTGTGAACATGTGTGCATATGTGGCTGGAGAGTACTGCAGGGGTCCACAAGATATGCTGGGGCATCAGAACCATGACTTAAGCAGCCTAAACACATGCTCTATGATGTTCCTAGTTTGTGCATGTGCCTCATTATGGCATTCTTCAGTAGGTGTGTGTACATTTTTGATGCATCATACTCAGTTCCAGTGCATAGCCAGTGTCCCCCTGTAGATGGCCATACGGGATGTCCTCCCTGGCAAATGTCTGGTACAGGTCTGATGCAGGCCAGATGTGGGAGTCATGATAACTGCCAGGGCTGACAGCACACACATTCATGATAATGCCCTGGGCTTTGCACATGACCTGGAAGTTGATGGAGTGATATCCCTTGTGGTTGATGTAGACTCTACCCTCATCACTGAGTTGTGCTTTGATGTGCACATGAGTGTAGTCTGTGGCACTCAGTACCTCTGGGTCATGTGCTACACATTGGAAGAGATGCATATTGCTGGTCCTCTCCTCAGGGGTGCAAGGTAAATAAATGTGCTCACTGGCATGTGTTTCATGACATCCAGGAATTGGAGTACCCTGAATGCAAATGCCTTTGAGACCCCCATCATGTTCCCTGTTGGGCTTTGAAAAATGCATGTTGCAAATATTTTTAAGGCTAGACATACCTTTGTTTCCACTGGGATGGGTTCCCCTCTGTTGGCTCTGGGTCTGAGGTGAGGCCAGCAGAGCTTGGTGAGTTCTAGTAGTATGTCCCTGTTAACTCTGTAGTGATCTACAATCTCTAGCTCATGTAGCCCATGAGACTTTACCCTGAGCCTGAACACTCAATTCCTTCTCAGTCTGGGCCTATTGTTAGCATCAGCATCATCACTGTCCTCAGCCTCTAGCACATACAGATGTAGCAGAGCAGCAGCAGCCCCTATCATTTTTTTTCAGTTAAAATTCCCAAGTGTGTATTCCAATGGTGCAAAGTATGTGGGAAAAATCAGATTGAAGTGTGTATTCATATTTTATACTGGTGTGCTGCAGATGCAGCCTGTGTGATTGGATCACTATGATGCATTCCACCTGACTGGGTTATCACTGAGGGATTTGAATAGACCAGTGTCAGTGCAACAGGGCTTATCAGTCATTTAAAATTGATTGGCTTTCCCAGGCTATTTTCTTTTCTTTTTTTTTTTTTTTTTCACTGCTAAGCACTGCGGAGCACCACACAAACCCACAGCACTAGTGCATAGCAGTTTGGACCCTCTTTTGTACATGGGCATGCTTGTATTTTCTTTAACCAGCTAAAACATATGCCGAGGGGCTAAGCAGAGCTTAGCAGCATCAGACACACACCCCTGCTTAGCTGTGCTTAGCTGAGCACAAACAGATGCCGCTAAGCTCCAATCTGCTTAAACATAGAATGACATACCCCCTTTTAATGTGAGCTACCTTGTCTACTACTACCTACATGGTTCTAGCCCTACCACAGGTTGTACCTGTGGACATGGTAGCCCCTTTTTGTTATTCAATAACCCAAGCTGACTTACATACACCTAATTATGTATACCCTGGATACTTCACTAATCCAAGCCCTGCCTCATTAGCAACCACTAACATCTACCATTGTAAGACTCTGTACACCAGTCACTACAATGCAATACTTTTGGAAATGTCTAATTTTCATGTTTTTACATTTTTATTTTATTTTATTTTTTTCTTTTGCCATTACTGCATGTTTGCGTGGCACGCAGTGCCGCACAAACATAATATATGTATAAAATATTTAATATTTATTAATGATTTGCATTGCTTTCTGGACTCACTGGTCATAGTTTTGGCCATTTGCATGCCTACAGTGCCATATCCACCCTTTTTTAGGGCTTTTACAGCCCCTATTTAAAATTTACTGTCCCGTACACGGTTCCTATTTGCGTACATTTCTTACACAAACACGACACCTGTGTAAACACCAAAATCACGAACCAGATGAAAAACACAAAAGCGCTACGGAAACCTTGCTCCAGCCAAGAAAAACAGTTACAAATCTGAGAACTGCTCCAATAAGAATTCTTAACGTGAAATTTATTAATAAACGTTTTCGCCTTGTAAAAACACGGCTTCTTCAGAGAGTAAAACAATATTACATTCCTTTTTCTTTTTCTTTTAAAGTGCTTTGTAGGAAGTGATGTCAGGAAAGAAGGTGTGTCATGAACGAAGTTAAAAAATTCTGTTGTTTTAGCTTATGCTACAATATATGTTTGTTAAAGAAGCCTTCTATTAAGAAGGAAGTACACAAGCATATAATTAGAGTGTTTACAATAAAAATTAAAAACAGTGATTTTAAATACCTATAAATGCACTTTCTTGCTAAGAAATACTTTTACTCAAAATGAGTCAACATGCTTATAAAGGTTGTTAAGCATATTACTACACTTTGCATAATGCCTTGGTGTTACATAATACAAAAAGTGGTCACTGCTTGTAAGTGAATATATAAAAAAGTATCTAAAAATACAGTTAAATAAAGGCAAATAGTATTACATGAAAATATGCAACATAAAAATTATAAAAATCTATAAAAAATTTATAAAAAATTCTTTTAAAGAACAATGTATAACAAATCTATAGTAATCGTTAGACTTATTAGCGCAAATAATTTCTTAATTTCAATACTGGTAGAATGTTGCAACTTTCATTCAAACCAGGGTAATAAAATGAATCAGTCCTAAACTGCCATTCAAGTTCTAAGATTTCCAATAGTAACTTGAAAGGACCGCCTCTAACAGGTTGTTTTATCTGGTCAATTGCCATAAATGAAAAGCTATGACCTGGCTGATCAATAATGTGTTTAGCAAGTGCGTTATTTTCATTCCTGTTATTGATTGCGTAAGTGTGTTCGTACATGCGATCGCGTAATCTGCGGTCCGTCTTTCCTATATAGAAAGACGGACAACAATCGCAGATCGCAATATAAACCACAGACTTGCTTTCACAATTAAGAGGTTTTCTAATGTCGAACTTTTTTCCTTTTACTGTAAATGTCTGCCCTGACTTTGTTTTGTAACATCTGTTACAAAAACCACATGGATACATGCCTAGTCTCTTGTTATAAAAGTTACTCGGGATGTCTCTTTGTAGTAACTCTTTTAAGTTGTTCCTTCTGAAAACAAATGTCGGAAATTGACCAAATTTTTTAATTAAAATAGGGTTACTAAGTATAAAGTCCCAATTCTTCCGAATTATAGCTAATATTTTGCCTGAGTCAAAACTGTATGTGGTGACATAACTAAGTGAAGGGTCAGAGAGGTTTTTAGACCCCAATAAGTTATCACCAGTGGTTGAATTTTGTCCAATAGTTTGTAAAGGGCTAGAGTCATCTATAAGATTGTTCATAGCCAATCTGGGCAAAATTGGGCTATAAAACCCATTAATTCTCTTCAACTCCACTTCCTTAAAAATGGTTTCAATAAATTCAAACGGGTATTTTCTTTTCAAAAACATATCGGTGAGTAAATCCCTTTCCTCATAAAATATTTCCATTGTACTGGACATTCTTGCAGCCCTAACAAACTGTCCTTTTACTACAGCTTTTTTCTGTTTCATAGGGTGGTGGCTAGAAAAAAACACGACACCTACATGGGTGCCTTTCTGCTTACTGTATCACAAATAAATCTCATTTGCATGGATTTCACCAGCTTATGAGGTGATTTGTATTCTGCGGACACTACCATGCCCGCACATTTGTGCATGCCCACCTGACCTCTTTACTGGATCACTCAACGGTCATGTTACATGTTGAGGATGTGCCACTATGCCGACACAGAGAATCGCTCAGTGTAGGCTTTATTAAATTCCTCTAATCTCATTAATAGAATTTATACTCAAAGTAGTATATTACTCTGTGAAAATATACAAATACAGTTTTTCTGGTTCAGTGGTGAGGATATTATGTATCAACTTGGATGCTGCACAAACTCTCCGGACAGTGAATTTTAAAGGTTTTGAAGTGCTTATTTTGGCAGAATTAAAGCTTATCTTTGTTGTACCAAAAACAATGTCTCCCAAACAATAACACTGATAATGCAAACTTGACTTTCAATCTGACTAGTAAATCGGTCTGGATACCCTGTAACCTCATTGTTCCCTTTTGTTTGGAGTTTTATATACTGTAAAAAAATGTCTGATTTGCTATGGTTATGCCAAACTTCATACACTTCAGCCACCTTAGTACACTTCTTATTAGTATCAAGTACCATTCAAAGTATACTGGTGATCATTATGAATGAATGGCTCTGAGTAATTTGTTGTCTCATACTGAGTAAGATAAAAGTTATTTTACTACTTATCTCACTGGGAGAATTGGTAGTAAGAGGTGCTGTGGTAGACTGATTTCAGTTTTTACAAGACCAAAATAATGTTTGACATTCCCTTCACCCTCATTTGCCTACTGTGTGATCCTGAGCAAGTTCCTTAACTATGCATTGTACCCAGGCCACCCCAGAAAAGACCGTGTGTACAAAGACCATAGTTTATTAACAAACCATTTTTGTTATTATTCCCAACATTGATCTGTGCGTATCCTATGGGGTATGTCTATAGCTTGTTCACATCAAGATATAAACTGATACAATCGTAATATTGGATTTTCTTGCCAGGTTGAATGTGGTATACAGGAACAGTACACATGTGTACACACCATACTGGGATCCCATTTATCTAAGAGGGTGGGAAAGCTAGAAGTAGCCAAAAGGTCTGCACAAGAGGGTTATTGCACATCATCTGTTTCTACTCATATTTACATAGGTTTCTTGCATCCATGCCTTTTTTCTTACATAAGATTCAAGTTCAGTTTTTTTAGTTAGGTGATATAAATGACTGTACAAAGTGTTAAGAACAGGGTTGATTAGTACTTCAAAGCAGCATTCAGGATAAAAGTACCCCCCACCTACCCAAAAAAAATAAATAAATAAAATATCATGCAAAATTTTACAAAATTGTTGAGATTACTTGACAGCATGTATTTCTCCAGCATTTAATATATTCAGCATAGCAATATTTTTATGTTTATCAATGTACAGCAACTATTATACAGCAAGTATGGAATTCCACTTGAACCGGTAGTGGTAATTGCCATTTAGGGCAATTTCCACAGTGTCAGGCTATAAAAATGTAAACTGGACCATGATTATGCAAAATGATGCAAACGTATAATACTGAAATTAAAACAATGCACTCCTCTAAATTTACACTACTGGGAATGGTGACAGTTGCAATTGTCTTAACAGTACTGCCATACCTATCATGCAAGATCACAAAGACAGGTTGTAATGACCCAGAGAATTAGGCTAGAGGAAGCTTAGTAAATGACCTAATAGCTGCAATGGTTAGTCAAGTTGATGTGGTCGTAACTATCTGACCTTTCATCTTAGAAACAGTCATGATTAAAGACAAAAGTGGTCATATGTTGATGTTTAGATCCTCACCATCAGGCAGTCCCAGTAAAACCAAAGCTTTTTTAACTGAAATCTTATGATAAGAAATTTAAGCTCTAGGTGCCCAGCATACTTGCATTAAAATCTGACAATGCTGCACATTCCTAGTCTATATGCTACCAAGTACTACTACTGATTTATTTGTACCTCCAGTTGGTATCTGAAACTGAGAGAACATCTATCACACCCTCAAAGGGATGAAAAAATATCAGTGAAGGCATTTTTAGGCTCATTTTCTTCAAGCATATACAACATAGATAATGTCCTAAAAGTACTTGTTTTAATTAGATCATTCCATATTTCTTCTAAGTCAGCATAGAAAAAGCTTAAAAATGTTAATTTATAAAGTGTACTGTGAGGTGGCTAAGCTTATGTTTTAACCAATCAGAAATCAAAATTGCTTGTAAACACCAAGCAAAATAATGGAAAACAGGATATGCAACAGTCTTCAAAACAATGCCTCATAGGAACATCAAGAAACCGTGCAAAACTTAAAGCTCTCTGAAAGACAGCTGGCAGTACAAGTCCAAGTTTTTACAAGGTCTAATGATAAATTGTGACTTTTGACCAAACACATAGACGTCCTAGGAAGGACAATTATTACATCAATCAAAGGCAGATTCAGTGAAAGATGGAGAGGTTGATGCTTTTACAGATGATGGCAGCACTGAATCTAAACCTTTTGAATTTTGCCACTAAAACATTTTGCATTATACAATTTGAACTGCTGAGCATGGAATTCACGTGAGTGCCTACTGGAAGAAGTTACTTACCATGTACTTTATTCTGAATCCGATTTTTTGTTAAACAACAGTTCATAAACCAAGTACATTCAACACACCCTTAACAAACATCTTACAGACATTCCAAAATGATTTTTTTACCACCTTAACTAAGACGATAAGGGTTGCTTTGGTAAAAGTGAAATCTAATGAATGATGTGCACTTTAAAAAAACTGACAAATACTCTAAGCTTTTTATTATGGATACAGCAGTTTATAAGCAGCCAAATGATTTTGCAATTATAAATTAACATATAGATTTTTCACTTATTGATGTGCATGTAGCTTATTTAGCTTAAAGAGATATTAATTAAAGATTATTAAATATGTTGCATCAGAATGTTTTATAAGATGATTCATACATTTTTCAGAACAGAACATCCAAAAATACAAACCTTTTTTTGAATTCCAAAGCAGTATAAGTCAACTGAAGATCTAATATTTTGCCCAGTTGTGGCTGCCAAAAATCCTAAACCAAACCTGAAGCTATATTTCCTGATAAGCAAATGAACACTGTTGTATAAATCACAGTTTGATGTTAAAAATTCATGGGATTTTTAAACAAATCAAAAATGTTGATATAACCATTACAAATATGTTTGGATTTGAAGATGCAACATTGTATACATTAATCTTGCATGACATTGGTATAAATGTGGTACATTCATTTCTTAGAAAAAATTTCTGTGGTTATGAGAAAGATTGAATTAATTTATGATATACTAGGGATAGTAGTAATGATTGATTTTTTTCTTTTTTGGTGACAAATATGTTTACCAACTAACAAGGGCAGGAAAGGGGGCTGTCATGGATCAATCATCAGCAATAGGAGTTCTCAACGAATGGGAACATGCCTTTTAATTTCACAAACACTAAAGATTATATGCACTTTATACAGGCTATGGGCAGGATTACAATAGCTGTTTGTGGACAGTGTGGCATGATCAGGAAGACTGTAGTGCATCAGATGTAGAAGCGATTTCTGAAGACAAACTGAAACCAGTCTGAGTACTTAGTTATTTAACATAGGATAATTACAGATTCAGCATGCACCCACTAGGACAGCTGACCTTTATTTGGGGTTAATCAGAGTCTCTTTAATTGATGGCAGGTGTGTACCCAAGAAGACTGAATGTTGTAATTAAATCAAAAGGTGCTTCAACAAAGTATTAGTTTAAGGGTGTGCACACACAGCAAAGTATTAGTTTAAGGGTGTGCGCACTTATGCAATCAGTGTATTGTACGTTTTTTATTTTTTATATCTTTCCCCTAACAGATTTGTTTGTTTTTCAATTGAATTGTACAGGTTATAGGTCACATTAAAGGTGGGAAAAGTTTTCAAATGATTTACTGTGGTCTCAGTTAAAGGTGGGAAAAGTTTTGAAATGATTTATTGTGGTATTAGGTTTTTATATCACCAAAACCTGGCATTTTAACAGGGGTGTGTAAACTTTTTATATCCACTGTATCTATAACTAATGAACAGATTGCTGCTGGCAAACAACTTTACATTTCCCATGTAGAAATTCAGTGACAGCTTCCCTTGAAGAATAAATTGTCCATATTACATTAATAAAACTGTTAAGCTGGTAATATTGGCCTAGGAAATGGCTGTCAGACTGGAAATAGGTTCATAATTACTAGGAATCTCATTCAAAGGAGGACAATCAAGCATGCAGCATTCCCATCACCCCCTTAAAATGTACTGTGATATCAGCACTACATCTACATGATGAAGGAGAAGAATTTACAGTTTTCTGACCCAGAGGCAAGTATTTTACCTGTTTGTGTGATTAACATTGCTTTCAAATTCTATTGCACAAATGCAGATGATGGTAATTTGCTAAACTAGTTATACATTGAAAACAGACTTATCATGAACACCAGAAAATTCTCTTCCCTTGAAATTTGACATTACCTGAAAACAGACAAAAACTCAGCATTGTTTGGAAATGCGGAGAAATTAAAATGCACAGAAACTGAACATTCTTTGAAAATGTTTTGGCTTAGTTGGTGTAGAGGATTGAAGCTCTAGTCTCCTGTAGTTTAAGTACTGGGTTTGAGCTTGAATAAATTTACTAACCTGCTATCCCTAACTTGGGCATTTCACAAACACCCCTCTGTACATATGATGCTGGTCATACCAAAAGTACTCACTGATTTTGTGGGCTCGATGTGGTAGTCTAATCCTGCTAGGCATCAAATCTCCCTGCTCGCTGTAGTACTTTGTGTTATCCATCAAACCCCCCCTGTTTTAATCTCAACCTGTTTTGTGCTGGCCAGCAAATCTCCCATGATGCTGGCATGTAACATCCTATGCTCTTCTAGACGTTTCTGAAGCTTGTTGCTTTCTTCGTATTGAAGTATCTGATAAGGTCTTAAAGCCTTCCAGTTTCACAGACATCTTTAATATATGTCTTCAGACTTTTTATTCATTAACAATTTTATTTTTTATTGGTCCTCCCCAAGCCAACATGGGGCCCCAAAGCCAACACAGGACCACCCCCCAGCCAATATGAGTCATAGGCAATTGCCTAGGTCACCTAGTGCTAGATCTGGCTTTGTCTACAGCACCTTTTATGTCTCTGTTAACAGATGCTATGTGATACATCACACAGTCCCACTGCTTGAGGGATGAAGGTTTTCACTTGCTGTTATTTGTTGTGACCACAGTGACCACAGAGCTGACATGAATTCATTCTTGCAAATGATTCATCTACATGCCCAGCACATTGTCCGTTTTTGAAATTCTAAGCTATAAACCATATTAGTAATCCATTCCTGCCCATTCATAACCCCAGATCTTTTCACTGCAATCACAACACATGCTCTCAAGCAAGATGGATTTGCTAAGCAGATAGGTGTTAGGGTTAGAGTGTAGAAGTATATTAGAGTTACAGGTTTGAATCTCAAGTCTTTTAGCCTGTGTTCAGTTCTGTTCAAAGATGCAAGTATAACTTTGCAAAATCTATATGGTGATTCTCTGATATTCTTCAAAAGTAAAATTTTTAGAACTTGATCTGAGCAATGTTTATCTGTTATTTGAGGGCTACATCATATATCATTCATAGTTGCTCCTTTCTTTTTGCCGGCGACAAGGACAGGACCCAAAATTATGTATTGTACATTGAGCAGATTCACAGGCTTGAGGGCAGCAGAGGAAGAGGAGTATGTTGCTTAATGTTTTTTTGTTTTTTATTTTTAAATAAAATGTGTCTGATCCTTGTTACAGGCCCATATGTTTACATTACTATGTATATTGCTTAGAATACCAGAATACCAGTCATGCACCAGTATGGTAAATGCAATAATCACACTGTACATGTGCTTACGAGTCTGGTTGAAATACAAACATGTTTAAATTTCAGTTAGCAACAAGCCAAGTTTTGTGAAGATAGTTTTTGAAATCCAGGCCACAAACTAAATGACAATCAGGTTTGTGTAACTTTCACACATATTGTGAGGAGGATGTGTTCCATGTAAGTCTATAGTGTTTTGATTGCTGCTTATAATGCATGTGATGGCATACTTATATGTATGGATGTGGTTTCAGTGACTGATCTGTTGTGCATAGCCTGCCTATTCACATACTGAATGCGTGTCTGCTATATTAGTGTTCACGCTGTTGTTGGCAGACTGTGTGGCATGCCCTTCAGTTCAACATTGGAATTGTAGCTGACTACAACACCTTGGCTATTTTTGTTACAACATATTTGTATCCTGTGTTTGTGGAAACGTGTACAAATTGACATTTCTTTGCACCATTTCATACCCGTCAAACATCATCAGGTAATTTGCATTGTGCAGTCTTGATTGTTAATGCGAGTATAAAGGTCATGCATACAGTTGTAGACAGGCAGTAATGTTTGTGCAACATATACTACATTCTCTATTTTACAAAATTGTTGAGATTACTTGACAGCATGGTTGTGACTGTTTTCAACTCTAATCATTTTTACTACTTGTTACTGTTGTTTTCCTTGTATTTGTGTGGGGTCAACCCATTACCATGCTGCCAGGCTCAGATGTTTCTCGTATGGTTTGAATAGTTTCTGCAATATTGTCATCTCACTTTGTCTTCATTTTACCTATGTTAATTGGTGACTGTTCATATGACCCATTACATGCACAGATTACAATTTACATTCGCACACAGACACAACTGCTCAGGGAACACATGCAAGGAAAAAAGAATGGAAGAAATGACATCCTGTCATTCACTCAGCTGGACAATTTCCTGGGGTGGACACCGTTATTAAACAGTGCAGGTCTAATAATAATGTGATGTCATTTACAAGCTTTCATTTGTCAAATTTCAGTTATGTTAATGTGGCATGAGGCAGCGTCAGGCATGATTCCATTCAAATGTCAGAATATGTTAACATGTGCTTGCTTTGGGTATGCTTGGCATGCTTCATGCTGGCCAGTATTCAAAGGTTCAGCTGATGTCATGATTTCCACTGGTAAGCTATGTTATTATGTAGAGCAATTTCCAAGAAATATTCAGTCAGGTCCACTTCTGGGGGAGAATATGTCTTTAAATGGTTATTAGGGGAATTGATGTAATTTTATTTGAATTATGTCTTTTATTTATTTATTTATTTTCAGTTTGATTACCGGGGAAGTCCACTGGGCCAAGAAGTGCCCATTTTCAGTGGAGGCCCAGGGAGAAAAGCTCCATGTGCAATACAGTACAATAAAGGTTACAAAATACAAAGAAGGTTACATAATGAATGAGATGAAATACAAGAGTAAGATTCATACATTCAAAAAAATAACAACCGTAATATACATCATGAGACAATTTAAAAAAGCAAAACACAATTTTTTTTTTTTTTTGTTACTCTTAGGAAATTCACAATATTTACAAGCTTGGAGTTTATTTAAAGTCAGCTAGTTCAGGTTCTTTAGAGAAATTAGAATAAGGTTAAGAGTAAAGTAGAGCAGGAGGATGGAGAGCTTAGTGTGAAGAGTTATGTAGGGTGAAAGCAGGAGCATTTCCATTTGGAAGATAGGTGTAGGAAGAGTTGGTTTTTGAAGGATTCAGTGTTAGGTATAGTCCTAAGAGAAGGAGGGAGAGAGTTCCATTTTTTACCTAGAGAGAAGGAGAGTAGAAGCTGGCCGGCGGGATGTTTGGATTTGTGAATGGAGATTAGGTTTTGGTGTTCAGATCTCAGAGATCTGTTTGGGATGTAAGGTGGAAGAATATTCTTTAAGGCTGGGCATTTATCAGGGGAGAATATTAATTTGTGAGCGCAGGTTAGTTGAAGATAGTCTAGGTGGTTAGGGAGTTCTAACCAATTCAGAGATTGAAGGCAGAGGCAGTGGTGAGTTGATGTTTTGGATTTAGTGGCAAATTTGGAGATCTTGTTATAGCAAGCTTCAAGTTTAGAGGCATTGGAAGTGGACAGATTGGTTAGTAGAGGGGCTCCATATAGAAGAGAAGGTAGGAGGTAGGTGATTGCCAGGGTGTGCCTAGAGGAGTTGGAAAGAAATTGATTGTTCCTATATAGCATACCTAGCTTTTGGTGGGTTTTCTTTATGTTATGTTGAATGTGAAGATCGAATTTGAGGTGTTCGTCTAAGGTAATGCCAAGGAGTTTTGCAGAGGGGACTACTTCTATAGCAGTGTTTGATTGGCTTAGGACATTGAAAGTGTTTTTGTCAAAGGAGGAAGCCTTGGAGGGGAGGAAAATTATTATTTTAGATTTATTGGAATTGAGGGAAAGGTGGTTTTGGTGCATCCAATTCTCTGTAGTGGAAAATGCTATTTGAGTTTTAGTCAGTAGTTCAGGAATGTTGGTGGCGGCACAGACCAAGGTAGAGTCATTAGCGTATTGGATGACTGAAGTATCAGGGATGATGGTGTGAAGGTTATTTATAAAGATGTTGAAAAGCATGGGTCCGAGGATGGATCCTTGAGGGACGCCAGTGGGTGTAGGCAAGAAGGAAGAGGAGGTGTTCTTCCATTTGACAGCTTGAGATCTGTCAGATAGGTAGCTGGAGAACCAGGATACAGTATTAGGGGAGAGATTAAAGTTGGCAAGATGAAGAAGAAGGTGTGTATGGGAGATGGTGTCGAAGGCTTTAGAAAGATCTAGCAGTACTGTGGATACAAAGAGTCCAGAGTCTTGAGCTAGATTGACAGTTTCTAGGAAGGATAGTAGGGCAGTTATGGTACTGTGGCCAGGACAAAAGCCATGCTGGGTGGGAGTTAGAAGGTGATTCTGAATTAGGTAAGGCATAAGTTGGTGGTGGACACATTTTTCTAGGATTTTAGATATTGGTGAGAGGAGGGCAATGGGGCAAAACTTAGAAATAGAGATATTTTTGCCTCCTTTGTGTAGAGGAAGAATGTAGGCTGAACGCCAGAGTTTGGGCACATATGATTCATTTAAGGATCTATTAATCAAGATACTGATTGGGAGAGCAATACCTTCAGCTGCACATTTGAGGAAGGAGGAGGGTATGTTGTCTGGAGCATTCGAGCAAGGCTTTAATTTGGATAAAAGCTTTTTTATAAAAATGGTGGATACAGGTTTGAAATGGAAATTTAGGGGATTGTTATTAGGGTTGTTGGGTGTTGTGTGGTGGGAGTTAGGTGGATTCTTATTTGGGAATGTTTTGGTTAGCTTAGCTATGGATTCGGTAAAGAAGGTGTTGAAATGGGAGCACAGTTCACTATCAGTTAAACTAGGATCAGGGCAGGGGTAATTCCTAGATCCAGGATGGAGAAGTGAGTTGACTGATTTCCAGAATGGTTTAGGGTTCTTGTTGTTGTTGGACTGAAGTTTATTATAATATTTTTTTTTGTCCTTGGTAATACGTTTTTTTACTTGGTTGCGGAGTTGTGTGTATTGGAGCAAGGCAGAGGACAGTTTACTTTTCTGGTAAAGCTTCCAGTATTTGTCTCTGAGATGCATAATTTGTTTAGTTTCTTTGGGGAGCCAGGGAGCAGAATTGGCTTTGATTCATTTGTTTCTTAGAGGGGCTAGGGAGTTAAGAGTATTTAAGAAGATAGAGTTAAAATGCTCTACAGCGTTGTCGAGAGGGAGAGTGTTTAAGATTTGCCAGTTAATTTGTTTAAAGATGTTAGAAAAAATTAAAGGGTTGAAGTTGCTAAGGTTACGAGTTTGAATATAGACATGTTGGTGTTGAATGGAGCTTGTTGATCGATGGATGAAGGCAGGGAAATGGTCACTGAAGGTGTCAGGGATGGTGTCAAAGAGAATGATTTTGTTTGGATGAAAGACTAGTATCCAATCTATGATGGAACCTGGGGGATGGTTTTTATTAGGATGAGTTGTTGAATGGATTACTTGGGTGAAGTTATTAAAGGTTAATGGATAGTGAAGGAGATGGCGTGTTGATTTTATTCCAGTCAGTATTGACATCGCCTAGAATAAAGGTTTCATATTTTATTTCAGTTGAGGCCCAGTGAAGAATATCTTCAAGGGTGGAGATACTGTTGCCAGGGGAGATGTATATGGAAATTATGCAGATGTTTTTATGTTTATTCAACCTGAGAAGGCCTGTTGTGATTTCAGAATTTTTGAATTGAGGGGTATGGATTTGAAGAGGAATTAAGGAGAGAAGATTGGAGTAGATTAGAGCAGAGCCTCCACCTTTTTTATGTATGCAGTCACTTCTGAGGATGTGGTAACCAGGAGGTAAGATTTCTGAGTCAGAAATATGGGGTTTTAGCCAGGTTTCAGATATGGCTAAGATGTCAGGTTGGTTGTGATTAATCCAAGCTTGGACCTGGTGAAATTTGTTGTTAAGGCTTTGGGCATTGATAGTGAAGATCTTAAGAGTGCTAAGAGGGGTAGTGGGTGGAGAAGGGAAAGGGGAGGAAGTCTTATTTATAGTGGGAGAAGAAGAGGGTGGAGGGATGGAGTAGTCTGTGCTGAGGCAGGGGCCAGGGTTTGGATGAATGTCTCCAGATAAGGCTAGGACGTTACAGGTGATAGGTTTTGGCATTTGGTGTTTACATGGTAAGTATTTATCAGAGGTTAGTAGAAATTTAAGAGAGAGTGTTTTTATAGAGATAGGGAATAGCTTGAGATGGAAAAGGTGCAGTGGGTTGGGAAGGATAAGGGAGGAGGATATGGTGTGGAAGTGAGATAGTAGGGAGGATTGAAGTTGGGTATTAGGGATAGTTTGAGTAGGAGGAAGGAATTGGGGAGCTTTATGGGAGTAAGCAGTAGCAAGATATAGAGGTATTAGTAAGAAGATAAGGAAGCAGGGGAGTTGGCTAGTGAAGGGAACTTGGGAAGGCATGTTTAGAAAATGGGTGGGGTAATTAATGAGGCTGAGAAAGGAATTTAATATGCTAGTTGAGAAGGGAAGGTGCAGAAAATGGATGGATAAAGTTAAAATAGAGGACAATGACAGGGGAAGACTAAGTGTATAGAGGTTTTGGAATTTGAGTGGGAGGAGTAGTAGTGGGTGTGGAAGTAAGAGGAGGAGTATTATTTGATGAAATAATTGGGGAGGGGTAGTTATAACAGGACTGTGATTGGATGATAGAATGGGGAGGGGTAGTAAATGAGAGGGCTGAGATTGGATGATAGATGTGGTAGGAGGGGTAAGTTAGGAATAAATGTAGAGGTGCTGGGGGCGGGTGGAATTTGGGGGCAGGGTAGGGGAGCGGAGTGAGCCCATAGGGCGAACAGAGCGGGTTGAGACAGAAACGTATGTTGTCAAGAGAGACAATCAGTGAAGTAAGGAGAGTGCAGGTGAGTCAGAAGGTAAGAGGTATGGAAGAGTGATAAGAGGCTTAGAAAGAATGGAAGTAGTATATGTGAGGAGTAGCCTGTGATGAAGATGCCTTAAGACAGAGAAGATTTAAAAGCCAGTGGGACAAGAGAAGCAGGGGACTTAGTCGGGTTGATAGAGCAATGAGGGTGTGGAAAGGTCATTGAGCCTATGTAAGGAGATAAGGAAGAAAAATGTGTAGACTAAAAAGGCATGAAATCTAGTATAAAGGCGCCACCTAGTGGTCAACTACCTAAATACAAGTATGTAAGTCAGCTATGGGGTATCTAGTTGAGGGAGAAAGGGAGATGAGTTTGTGAGTACTAGGAATCTAAGAAAAGAACAAGAGTGGGGAAGAAAAGGGGAAAGGAATAAATGGCTAAAAATATATGAGTAGAGGTAAGAGCAATGCTAGAAGAGGGGGGTAGTTTGGCTGCTGGTTGCCCTGACTGGCGTCTTGCCTAACCTATCAGTATATATAACACAGTGTTATGGCTACAGTCTTTTAAGTAGGGACCACATACTTTCACTTTCTTTTCAGGGAGGTCACCCAGGGAGCTGGTAGTGGAATTCTTTGCTCGGTATTAATTCATTGGGCAGTAGGCAGAATACATTCAGTAGGTTAGGTGCAGGGACATGTAGGACCTTGAAGGCTGGTACAAATGGAGAGAGAGAGAAACAGCTAGTGAGGAAAATAGTACAGTAGCTAGACAGCATATGCAAAAACAAAACGTTTACTTAGTCTCAGAATCATGTGAAGGTTCAGTAGGAAAAAATACAGTATTCTATTTGTGCAGCAGAACTGACAACAATGTAAACTTGTAGCAGGTATGTCTAAGAAATTACAAAATAGTAACACTTTAAAATATAGTTAAAGCCAGTTCTTTACACATTAAGAATATAGCATATAGTTAATTCCAGTTCATAACTTAGCCAGTACTGACTCTTAAAGAGGGTGCAGCAGGGTAAAGATAAAGCTACTGGTCTTTAAATGTAATGTAAGCTTTAAACTAGGATAAATATTCAACTACTTCAACTAATGTACTCACTGTAGAGGTAGTAAAGAAGATACACAGTGATTATGTGATAAGCTAGCTGCGTTCTAACTAAAGGGAAAGAGTAGCTCCAAAGGTGTTTCTCGGCTCTGTAACAGTGGAGGCTGTTTAAAGCTATGGCTCTAGCACTACATCATTTGGAGCTAATATATATGTACAAAAAACACAGTCAACATAAAGGTGATTTATCTTCATAGGCAGTAAAGGAAAGGAGAAAAAAAATTAAATAAATAAATAACTCAGTGAGTTAGGAGCCTTCTTATACCCTAGACTTTAATAGCTCCGCGGCAAAGCAGTCGCCGGTTAGGTTGCCACGTGTGGAACGCCAGGTTAGCGTTCGCGGCAAAAAAGAAATAGTGTATTCCGGTCAATCCGTAAATAATGACAGTAAACTAGTATTGGGTATTAGGAAATCCGTTAGAACAGAGCAGTTCACGTAGAAGTGTGGAATCCTCTATTTGTGCACAGCACTAAAGTTACTATGTGGGTAGCTGATTTAGTCTATTACAAGCACTACGCTATCCAGCTAAGCAAACTCTACAAACAGGGTAATAAATAAAGATCTTTGTATTCTGCTAAATTAGATCCTTTAAAGCTAAACGCTATCCTGCTGAACAAACTTTAGAGTCAAGGTAGCACATAATGAACGCGATAAGCCCAGTACGTAGGGCAGTTTCCACAAAGGTTACAGTAGTCAGTCGCAAGTGCACAGCTCAGATTAATGTGCCACAATACAACAGTATGAAACTAAGCAATTCACGGATACGCAGAATGATCGACAGTTTTTAACAATTATCAAAACAATCAATTTGCAGATAACATTATACTGGCTTTTTATGGTTTGTAATTGTCTGATGAAGTTCTTTCATTTGGTTTGGACGAAAGCACTTACTTTGATTGTATTAACCTGTCTTCATTGTTTCTTTATGGATAAACTGTGTATAAACTGTGGATGTACCTTTGTTGAACCTTGCCTTGAGTCTCTAATGTGCACACCAGTTTCATTTTAAGTTCAGCAATAATCTTCATGGAATGTGTGGCATGATAGTTGCTTTTCATTATTATGGTTTTGTCTAGGGACATACATCGAATATGGTGGTACATTGGACTATTGTCATAATGTATTTTAACATTTCATGAGGGCTGTTCTCTACTTCTTCATCATGTCTTAGTAGGTATGTTTTGCAGACAAGTAGTATCAGGTATGCAAATGTAATTTCTGTGCTATGTTGTGATTCATCTTGACAGAGCATAGTACCTGTGGACAATCACCAATCAGATGTAGACAACAAGTGAATGCCAGACCACTAGTCCTCAGATGATGACAACCATGATGATAATGAGGATGATAATAATGAAGAAGCTGAACCCACAACTGCATGAGCCATCATCCCTGATTCACCCTGGAGCAGAAGAAATCAGAAGCAAAAGAGAGACTTCATCAGGATCTGATCTGGAAGGCTGTGGCCGATGTGTTTCAAATACAGATGAAGGACATGATGGGGAATTATTTCCAGGACATGGCACGGGCTATGCACAACTTGTTCAGGAAGAAACCCTGAGAGATCATTCATGATGTTCATCCTCATCAAGGTAGTCCCTTAGATCTGTACGTATTGTCTATGTGCTTCAGTTGGGTAATGTGCCAACATGCTATTTCCCATATAATTGATTGGACTGTATATGCACTATTGTGCGTGCATACCATACTTAGGTGCTACATGGGCAAACATATAAAGTATATATTGTCGTGTGATATTTATGTTTCAGTACTTACATGACACACATTACACTTTCCTCCCACATTCAGCTGTCCATGCACTGTGGCAGTTATCCTACAGCTACTGCTGCAACGATTACCCTGTAAACACGTTTTACTGAGGGGAAATGACAGACAACACACGTTGTCCATAGCCCAGCAGTAGCACAGTGGTATGGCTAAGATTTGTATATTGTCATATCATGTATGTGCAACAGAAGGATGCATCATTGCCCATGTATTTTGGATGACTGTTGCCATGTTGTCCAACTGGCATGATATATGTTTGTGTGCCATGTGTTGGCAATGCTGATGCCATGTAGGGATATATAAAAATACCTCATACCTATGGGAAGGCCTCCTTTTCTGACTGCATTGAATGTAAATTCAACACTAATGTATACACCGTGGTAAGGATAATTTATTCAGCAACAGAACAGTGTGCAGTGCTTGTTAATGCTACATTTCCATATACATATTCACATATGTGCATACCTTCCAGCAATATTTGTAGGCATTAACTAATGATTGTACATGTCTCTGCAAATAGTCTGATCCATACTGAAACAACATTGAACCTTTGACATCTGAGCTTTCACTGACTTATCATCGATGTGCTATAATGATATGGGAGTGTCCTCTGCTCAGTAATGAGCAGGGTACATGGCAAACACCTGCAGTTCTTTATTTCTCATTGGCATGAAAGTATATATGTATGTGATTGAAATTATTAGCTTGCTTGCTTATGCCTGTTGATGTTACATGATTGCACATTGCTGTCTGTGTGTGATTTATATACACCCATTTTGAAGGACATCAGCAATGCAGTCTGCCCATGTGACATACACTTGTCATTTGCTTAAATGTATTCTGTTCAGCAGAATGTAGTAAAAGTTTACATTACTATATTGGCCAAATTAAACTTCAAATAATGTAACCTCTGAAAAAGAGATATTAGGTTTGCATGCATACTTTTCATACTAAAAAAATGTTGGCACTTCAGAAAAAAAAGCAATACAGATTCAACTAGTGCTATTGTACTTGCATGTTGTATGGATGCAGCAAATATTAAGAAAATTATAACTAGAAACTTGACTATTCTTCTAGGTGCAAATATTTGATAGAAGTGTTGGTAAAAGTGACATTTTTGTAAATTATGTCTCTGAATTTAAAACTTGTTTAGAAAAAATATATATGGAGCCAGATTCCATAAACTTTGTGGAATCTGGCACAATCTGCAGAATTGTGCACATGATTTGTTGGCTAATCAAGTAATATGCAAATATGCCCCATTCTATGTAGAATACCTTAGTGCAAGTCAGCCATAAACAGCAATATCAGTGCAACCACAATCAGTCATATCACATGCCATCATGCCTGAAAAGTGACAAATATCTGCAAACACAGAATTCATTGTAATATGTAGATGGGAATCTACAAATACATCTATCACAATTTGCAGAATATGACATAATTTCTAATAAAAAAATAATTAGTTAAGGTGACGAGCAATCACAGGCACTTCATAATGGCTAATAGTACCTAACAATGAGTGTGGGAACTTGGGGAACACAAGTAACCCACACACTCAGGGAAATAAGGTGATAGAAAAACAGCTATGAGGTGAGGGTGAAGCAAAGGGGCATAGAAGATATATGATAGAATAGGAAGGTCAGAGGGAGAGATAGAGGAGCATGGACATTTCTTTTAGTGGGAATAAACCCCATTTTTTTTGTTTTTTTAGAGAATAAAAGGAATGGAAAAGACACAGAAAGAGGAGATGGGCAAAAGAGCAGGTACAAACATATAACAAATATCCCAAGATATGATGGACAAAGGTCGGAATTATATAAAAAGTATATGTAAGTTACACAGACAGCACAGGGAAAATGGCAAGCAGGGTTTGGATGTATACCAGCCATGGTGCACCACAAAAATACACATGTACCAATGCACAATTAATGTCTGAGATTTTGCAAACTATGTGGCAGTGATACTAGAACAAGTGTGACTGGTATAGGTATGTGTGCCTGAGTACACTAAATGAGGAGTGCCATCATTGCAGTACACAGTAGATATTGAATATAATCATTCACTAGACTGTCAGCCATGCAAGTGTAAGCTAAGTAGCAGCAAAGATGATCAAATCCAGCCAAGGAAATGTAAGCACAGAGAAGCAAAGAGCAGACTAGAATCTCTGACCACACATGCAAATGGCAAACTAAGGATAGTGTCAAACACCAGAAACAAAAAAAGATCAATGTGGCTGTGGAATAAGCAAATGAGTATATACACCACCAACACAGGAGAAATAGAATCCAGATTTTGAAGACTCATTCCATGCCAGAGGCAACACATACGAATGGTGTTCAGGTATACAACGTATATGTGTGGTGTGCAATGACATTACAGAAACAGAAAGGTTTATTACACATACCCACACCAATGACATGGAATATGAAGTAAAGGGTGATACATATATGATTAATGAAAGTTAATAAATGCAAGTCCATGCATAGACAGGAAGCAAAGAAAATGTCTGAGTAATGCATAGCACACAAGTACAATGTAAGCGCTGATGGAATCTTCTCAAATGTCACCACTTTGTGTGTTTATGCCTTGCATGTGTATGATACCCATCATAGTGGTACAAGGACATATTGTACTAGTGCACCTACCTCACAGTGATGATATATTACAGCAAGGTAAACATGCACATAGATATATGACAGGTAAATGTGAAACATGTAGACCAAAGCTGTAAGGAGAATGAAGATGGACAACATAGGCCCACATCAGTGAGGAAATGCCAGTAGGAAAATGTAGGCATAGAATAAAGCAGGACAACCATAGCTAAGAAGACACATGCATGTGTCCACTACACAAGATGGACTGCGATTCCTCACAATGTATATGGAAGCAAATTGCTGATGTCTAACACATGTGCATATTGCATTAGAGATGGCTATAAACATGTCTGTGTAGAAATGACACAAATAACACAGTAATGTGCAACATTTAAACAACAAATGAAATGGATACACAGAAAAAGTAAGTTTGAATATCATATACTCATAGACTGCCATGCAAACATATTACAACAGGTGGTACAATCATCATTACTGATATAAATATCACAGTACATGTGTAGGACTGATCAAAGGCCAGGCCTGTGTACATAAGTAGAGCACAACAAAATGGAATAATAGCATGTTTCAAGTTATATATTATAAGGGCGGTTATGTTGCTCATATTACAGTCACACACATGTACATCCATGTAAATCAGCACATATGTACTATGATTGTGTAGGCACTGTTAATACATACCCTAATATAAGCTATATTCAAAAAGATGGGCTATTGCAATAAGCAAACTACAGACAAAAAAGGGAGTCAAGAATGGAGCAAAACAAAGCATCAAGTCCATATATTCAATTAGAGATCAGTTAACGTCAATACAGTATGTGAAAGGTATTTGGTCATATATACCTGCCACACTACTCTAAAACAACATGTCATGATACTTGCTAGTACATAGCATATGCAAGGTCATTGTGCATGTTGGAAAGCATGACTCAACAATGTTATATAAGGTAGAAAAGCCAGGATATGCCATGTTGTTGAACGGACATAAAGCAACAACTATACTCAAATGAGTGCAATACATGTACATGGATAACGTGTGTAAATAAACATACCTGACTGACCTCAGTCTGTTATGTGAGAAGAATGGGAATAATGTAATATGTGAGTTGCTGTCATCCCTTCTAGGTAGGTACAGGAACAACATAAGTAGAATAATCATGTCCCTGTCACATTATGCTAACTGGAACAGTCATATTTGTCATACAGGGCCAGAATGTATTGGATAGAATAATATTATACTGCACTGCATGCATAGGAGTAAACATACATACAGACTGAAGGAGTAGCAACCCTGTTCATGCAGAGCAATGTATGCAGTAATAGCATATGAGGATCATGTAAATAATAATGGTAAAACATGTATCATTTGCTAATGTGTGCCACACTGCAGCAGGAAGATTAATCCACGTATGGCCTGATATGTGCAGTATTCATTATGATGTATGTCTGTAAAGCACAACAGCAATATCAGCTGGGTTACAACTGCATCTTGATGGTAATAAATGTATTATGGAAAATACCACTGTGGCAGCATTACATAGGTGAAACTTACATCTGTGCAGGATCACACTGATTGGGTTGAACATCTTAAAAGATCTCTATTGTGATCTCTCAAAAGGAGTTGCATATGGCCTGCACCATGTCCTAAAAGAAATTACCCAACAAGTTCCTCAAATGTATTTGGTACATGTCTACCACTAAGTCCCACATCTGGTCCTGAAATTCATCTTTCTAACATGTTGATATACGTCTTCTAAAATGAGCAGCAGGAATAAGGGCATGTGCCAGTCCAGGTCTTTTGTTATCTTCAACATTATCACCCAATCAGATTCACCTTACTGGTCCTCAGAGTCCATTTCAGCTGGCAGTGGCCTGGGACATCGTAGTCTTCATTGTCCGGTTGGTGAGCTGACATGGGTCCCGCACTCTGTTAAATTTCAACAAAGGAAAAAAAACATTATACATACATAATAGGTATCAACCTATAAACAAATAAATGGAAATTTAAGCAAAACATACACAATTTATGTTATAACTGTTATGTATGTGATGTTTCACTGCTGTCAGACCTTGTCCAACACTAATATTTTATGTAATGTCAAGCATAAATCCATCCCATGCTCAACATCTGAAATAAAACACAATCATTGATAAGGCATGCACATAAATGCATATTCCAATTAAATGCATATTGATTAGGTATATATGTATATATATATATATATATATATATATATATATATATATATATATATATATATATATATATATATATATATATATATATATATATATATATATATATATATATATATATATATGTATATATATATATATATATATATATATATATATACATATATATATAGAAGCAGAAATCGTACACATTGTGTGACTCTGTATAACGTGTTGCTATGACAGATCTGATACAAAACATGACAGAAATATGTCTATGTATAACTAACTAGAGTTTATAGAATGCAAAATAGATGTTGCTGAAGTATTATGAAGGTCCTGGAAAGGAAGTCGCTCTCAAAATAGTTATAAACATGTCAAAGCAATACACATGACAAGGCATTTTATGTTGTCACATCTATCTACTGTTGTACAGTATGTATTGACATGTGTCACTTAACACAACTGGCCTTGAAAGCAGACATCTGAAACAAGTATTTATCACTGTAATGTCAGATAACTGTTTTAACAGCATCAACACTTATAAAACAGGAGATATGTAATATACTCTATGACCAAGTTACATTCAAGTCTAGCACATTTGTTGTGACATAAAGGTCACTGGAACTGGTCCATAACATTTATTTATACATTGCATAATAAACATCACAATGATACAATAATAATAAGGATAATGTCATGATTATGTAACATTTTAAATGTCATAATATTCATATGTTGATAATATAGTCAGAAGGCCATGAATGAATCAATGTGCCCCTTTATACATTTTCACTACATTACTCTGGTACATTACATAGCATACCACACTCAGTTTATCAAACATAGTGCATGCGAAACACCCACATGTATAATTAAATTTCAAGATAATACGCATATAACACTGACATAGTGCTCAGTTCTAGAAGAGATGGTCTAGTGTAAGTAAATACTGACATTAACAGCAGACAGTTGCTTATACAGTCTCTAGAGTAAAGATGCTTTACAACTATGTCATTAGGAATGTGACCTTTATTCTTTAATCAGTATGTGTCTTACCCATATATATTGAGGTATCAATATAACATTAACATTTCCAATATAATTCATCAAGTTCAACTAATGTGTCATGTTTACATACTATGGTTAAAAAAAAAAATATATATATATATATATATATATATATATATATATATATATATATATATATATATAGATATATATATTTCGAGATTAGAACAAACAACTAATTCTTGGCTTTTTGTGGTATATTTCAAGATTAATAATCAATGGTATACTCAAAGTTTATATGCAAATGAGATAACAATACATATTTTAGCCAAATGTGAATTTGTGTGTATATTACATGACAAAGTAAAAGAAAATGACAAGTGCTGCCATTTGCACACGTTTAATATAACATTGTACATAATATGCCTACAAAGTGTTATATTATATGAACTGCTAACATTCATAACATAAATGAATAATAGATTTAGAACAAAAGCACTACCACTAATAACACATTTCCTGTCAGTAAGGGACTGGTAAGATCAGACCATAAACTAATCTCACTGAATATTCACATCCCGACCCCACCCCCTGCCCAGAAAACCACAGTGAAAAACTTCTCTAAAGCAAATTTCACTTCCTTTCCTTCCTTCAAAGCCCCCGGGCCTGTGGAAAATACGGCCCAGACTGCAGAATCCTTTATAAATGCATTCTATGAACACCTTCAGGAATGCATGGATCATGCAATCCCAAATAAAACCAATACCCAATCCTCCAAAGGCAGACGTCCTGTCTGGTGGACCCCAGCCATAAACAAACTATACAATAGAAAGAGGAAGCTACTACATGATAGAGCAAAATCCCAAAAAGGGAAGGCATCTCTGATCAGTATTAGCAAAAAACTACGGGCACTCATAAAATTGTCTAAGGCCAGCTTCGAGAGAAAAATTGCACATGACACTAAGGATAATCACAAGGCTTTCTTTAGTTATGTTAGAAACCTGGGTGGGAATTCCCAGATATGCTCAGAATTAGTCCAAAATGACAAAAAATACACCAAACCCACAGACATTGCCAACATCCTAGTTGACAGGTTCAGTGCAAACTTCTCCCCCCTTCCCCACCAAAAGGGCAAATATCTATCCCAGCAGAGTGCTGCCCCCCTCACATCTCAGATGCTCAGGTAAGAGCCGCCCTCTCCAAAGCAAAAAACACAGCATCAATGGGACCAGACAGTGTCCCGGGCTGCGTCCTACATGAACTCCAAGAAGAGCTAAACCCAAACCTAAAACTACTGTTCAATCTCAGCCTTACTACAGGATATGTACCCAAAGAGTGGCGTACAGCAACGGTAGTCCCTCTCCACAAAGGTGGTGCCTCAACGGATCCTGGAAACTATCGCCCCATAAGCCTGACTAGCTTGGTCTGCAAAGCTATGGAAAGGATCATCATGGACCTTATAAATAAAGATATTGGGGACCTACAGACACTGGATCCTACCCAGCTCGGCTTTGTTAAGGGCAGATACTGCCTCTTAAACCTGGTCAATTTCTTTGAAACAGTCACCAAGGCCATTGACAAGGGGAAGGTGGTTCACACAGCCTACCTGGACCTCGCAAAAGCCTTCGATACAATACCCCACTTGGGCATTATAGATAAGCTCACCAGCTTAAATATAAACCCCTATGTCACTAGATGGGTTGCAAACTGGCTCAAGGACAGAACCCAGTCCAAACCAAATGCTATGCACGTGGGGGATGCACAGCCTGACCAAACCATGAAGAAACCAAAATTTTACAATGGCGTATTCCCTGCTGCTGTGTAATACAGATACCAGTAGCAAACAAGGTACAATATGCAGGAGAGGAATATTAAAATATGTATGAGTGTGTCTGAGTGAAACTGTCAAGAAAGTGCCATGTCAGGGCTACTGTAACAATTAGAAATGAAAAGCATTCCCCTGTGCAGATCATGCAGGAATAGTAACTGTGGATTTCTGAGTTGTACACTGATATGTATGTCAAAACTAATAAAGGTGATCCCAAACACTGGTGTGTGTCATCTCACTTGTACCTGAAAAATAGAAATGTGCATGTCCTGCAGAATGCATTAACTGAGGTGAACTGATTTAGCACTGCTTGTCTGCATACTTTAGAATGGGCATGTCAAATAACTGAAAAAAGCAACAGTATATATTTCCATCAGAATGTGTTTTACTTGTTTGTCTGACAGTATTGTCCTGTGTTAACCTTTCAATTTCAGCTGTATGTAGCTGTGAATGTACTGAAAATGTATAAGGCTAAAAGGTGCAGACTTAAAACCTACACTGTGTACTCATGAATCTAAATTGCAGTATGTAGTTGTAAAAACAGTCAAATGTGCAATCCAGCTAATGTGCATGTTTCACAAACAATGACACCAATGTCTGTTGTGTATGCATAATTTGTACTGAAAATGGGTAGCAAATAATGCAACATGTCATAATAAAAGTACTGTGCACAAAAATATGTACTAGATAGAAATGTTGCAAGCAATCCACAATACCTTCCCTGTAGGTTAGTCTGATAAAGACTAGACCTGTAGTTAAATTTTATACACACACCATGGTTCAAATGCAGGGATCATCACTAACATCTCAGTCTGGTAATACAGTTGTAAACTGCAATCTGAATAGAAAAAAATATTGTACTGCAACACATACATTTTCCATAGAGGGCACACAGGTAAAGAAATCTGAATAGAAATACTAGTATGATGTATATAACTATGTAAGGTGTACAATTTCTGTGTTGATCAGCCCCAGTCCTACAAAGAGATGCAAGCTAGACATCCACACTCTGCAGTCTGGCCCAGACAAGCCATTCAAGTGTCACTCTGTCACAGATAGTTTCCCCAGTCCCCAAGAAACCTGCACACACAGAATGTCACAGTAGATGTATGTGAAAGGCACAACACAAACTCCAGGGCCTGCAACTAATATGTGAATCTGAAATATGTGTAGAAACAGCAATGTAATGTGCACACAGTTCATCTGCACAGGCCCACAGGTAAAGAAATTGGTAAAGAAACAGGCATGATGTGTATAACTAAAATAATGGTGCAATTGCTCTGTTGATATCTACAGCTGTTGGTGTGCTGTAGCAGCCCCATGGCGCAGGTCGAGTGTAAGTGTGGTCAGAATGTAGAGTAGTGAATAGTAGTGTACTGACAAATATACTTGATAGCAGTTGTCAATTGAATCTGTTCCCTTTCCCCACCACTCAACTGATCCAACCATCATACTAAAACCAACATGGGGTATGTTCCTAAACAAACCTCTACTGTTGGGACCATTGTTTAAACTGTGTGCATACTAATATTCCCTGTTGAATAATTATTTTATTACCTGCCTGACATACCACTAATTGGCATGCTGTTGCAACCTTGAATGTCGTTCCATATATGCATGGGTTCTGTTTGCTATGGCATTGTTATAATTGCACTGTTTTGGGTAAATCGGAATATCCACGCATGCTATTTTGACTAATGTTGTAATGTGTTGTGCATGACTAACCAATATTCATTGTCCCACAAAAACATCACACCCCATACATAGCTCTGCATTTCACCCAGCGACATGTACCCATCACACAATCTAACCCTACCAATCATCCGTATTGTCTGATGCCAACACACCTCCCTGTAGGGTGTGAGGCTACAAATTTTAAATTGTCCACATTGAAAGCAGCTGTTGCTGCCAAAAAAATGCAGAGTTATGGTCTTTTCCTACACCTGTCCTGCACATCCCTACTTGTTTCTCCTATTGTTTGTCCCCCTGCTTGCCCCAATTTCACCACTTTCCTATCTCCCTTTTTTCTTTTCTTAATTTGAAATTAGCGTGGCTTTAAGCAGCCGTAAGCGGGCGTTAGCTAAGCTAAGCTCACGTAAGCGTCACTTAGCTCTGAGCAAACCCACTTACAACGGCTTTTAAGTGCCTTAATCACTCTGTCTCCAACAGCCCCTGTTCTGCCCAGCAACAAAATAAGCAGCCTTTGCAAGGCTCAAACCCACAACTCTACAGACCATTGCCAAAGTGATTTACCACTAAACCATTTCGAATGCAAATAAACCTGATGTTTTCTGAAACATATCTTCCAGCACAGTCATTCAGCAGTAGGGGAAATGTATTTATTTATGTAGATGTATGTATGTATGTATGTGTATGTATATGTATATAAATAGATATATATATATATATATATATATATATATATATATATATATATATATATATATATATATATATATATATATATATATATATATATATATATATATATATACATATATATATAGACAGTCTGGCTATGTCCATGCCTAAATCCCAACTAACTATATAAAGTAGACTGAGATAATCAAACTATACTCATGCTCATATCTCTACCCTGACTAACCTAAAAACTCACCAATAAACATTTTAGACCAAACATAGCTCTCAATTGTGGTTTCCCTTTTCTCCTTCTTAGATGACTATACTACCATCTCTATTTCTTCTTCATCACTCGCTAACTGAAAATTCTTATCCTTCAGACACACCTCTCTAAAACTGGTTTTCCCTGTATATTTACTGCCTAAGCGATAATGTTTTTATCTCCTATCTATTTATAACGAATATATATCTTTTGTCCTTGCCCAACTGTTAACCTTATAGAGATCCTTGTAACCTGCATTTTTTAAGTAGTATAAATAGATTCATTGTTAAATTTTACATATGCTATTACCTAAATTTTTATTGTTACAACATTTTTCATAACTTGGAGCTTTTCTCCCCGGGCCTCCGCTGTAAATGGATATATATCCAGTCGGACTTTTCCCGGTTAACAAATGTAAAATAAATAAACAAATAAATAAATAATTATATATATATATATATATTCTATATCTATATAAAAAGATATATATATGTATATTTATATATATATATATATATATATATATATATATATATATATATATATATATATATATATATATATATATATATATATATATATATATATATATATATATATATATATAAACCTATGGGAACACTTTACCTGCTCGAAATACTAAAATATCGAATTTTAGAATTTCGAGCCTGTAAAGTCAAATGGGCTGAAATCACGAACCAGGAAATGTCGAATGCAGAACGTGGAGAGTTTGTGTGTGCCTGAGTGTGTTGGAATGTTTGAGGTGTGGGTTAGGGTAGGTGTTGTGCAGTGTGAATGTGTTAGTGTTGGGATTGCTGGTGTTCGTCTCTATGTGATGTATGTTTGTGCAGGGGTGTGTGGAATGCGCGGTGCTGGGTTGTGTGTGCTATGGAGTGTTCTGCGACCTCGGAGTTAGTATATATAAGTAGGGGTGGCTTGCCCTCCTGCATATACTAATGGTAGGTATGTTTATGTATTTGGTTGTGTGCATATGTGTTATGTTTTTTGTAGGGGAGTGTTGGGAGGTATGTATGTTAGTTTATGTATGTATTTTGTAGTGTGTGATGTGTGTTTTTCAGGATTTTTCATTTTCACGATTTTGCGTGTCGGGTTTATGTATGTTCGGTGTTTAGGGTATTCGACTTAATGGTTTTGAGATACTGCAATTCGACATTGCAGTATTTTGAGATTATGAAATGAAGCCATATATATATATATATATATATATATATATATATATATATATATATATATATATATATATATCTATAAAACACAAAAAATAAATATATGACCAAAGGCACTGTTAATGGGGGTGAAGGGGCCCAAAATAAGTACCTCTTGTAATTACTGATATCATCCCCTCCTCCACAGCTGAACAGATCTGCCTTGCAATACAATTACTAACACTTGCAAGTCTCATACCCAGAACCCTACCCACATAGCCACAACAAGTTAACAGTAATCCATCTCAGCTGTACGATGTCAGGATGATATCAATAACATATCATGCAGAACAGTCTGTTTACCATAGGGAATGTACAATGTGGAAGCAGTAAACATTCCAATGATACATATACACAATCACGCACACACACATACACATATATATATATATATATACATATATATATATATATATATATATATATATATATATATATATTCTACACACACATATATATATATATATATATATATATATATATACACACACACACACACACACACACACACACACAAACACACATATATATATATATATATATATATATATATATATATATATATATATATATATATATATGTATATACACATATACATATATTACTACTTATAGATATGTATAAGAAGATATATATTTAGTGGGTGCACACCATATCGAACAGCCAGTATTCCTACAGTTGCCACCTTTTAAAATGGCCAGTGTTTGATTCTTTCATACAAAAGACAATTATTGCATGAAACATATACCCACAGACAAGTCAAAGGATATGATATCACACACAAGTATGCATACATATAAATGTTTATTTGTGTACTATTTCAGTTGTATATGCCATTTTATATAGCAGTTAGGTGTTTGAAATACATAATAACTGAGTAATGCAACTCTCAAACAAAACATTTGATAGAGTAATCTGAAAGCATAACATATGTTGCTGTCCAGACCAAGGCTTTCAAGTAGTACAACAATAAAACAAAACACTAGCCTGGAAGATAAGAATCAGTCAACACTAATTAATTACAGATGTAGTTCAGCAGCCTCCAATTACACTCTGTACTCAACCCCTAGGGGAAAAAGAATTAAGTTGTCACAATGAAAATGCATCTGATACATAACAATGCTAAACTTAAAACATCACTATCACTCTGACTCCACAGCAATAGTGAAGGCACTGTGTGACCTCCAAGGGCTGTCCACATGAGTTGACCTTGCAATCTTGCAGAGTTGGGGGACATTTGTAGGGCAGACTGACCAAATACTGGCAAGTGCAGATGGCCCATGCTAGTATATCCCTTCCAGGAATAGTGACTGTTGTAGTACAGTTAACCATTGGTGCAACAAACCGTCATGTTAAGGGTGTGCACAATTATGCACCCACATATTGTATGCATCTCAATCAGCATCTGCACAACTAACACATTTGTTTGATACTACATTTGATTGCACAGGTCATAAGTCACATATCAGGTTCATGTAATTTTAACATATGCAGTACTGTGGCCCCATGGCATATCAGGGAAGAGAGTGCCATGTCAATAAGGATGTGTACACTCCTCATAGCCACAGTAAGGTTTGAAGGTTGGCAGTGTAATTGTATTTTATTGGTCATACATGCATCGCTGATAATGAGATCTGCAAATCAGACATCAGGCATCCACTGTTGACATCTGTCCACATATCATCCCAGGTATGTGTCGGACAAACACATAGGGCCAGTGAGCAGCAGAGCAAACATAACTGACACACATATACACATTCAGCAATGGCGGGTACACCTGTGAGGTATCGTGCACAGTACATACCAGGGTGCTGAACAGGTGCACAGCAATACTGTCTACATGGATGCAGTGTGTTCTGGGGAAGGGGTATCACCAACTAACACAACTCATGCATCACAGAGATGTATAATGTTGGTAACAGGGATTGACTATAGCTGCAGTGCATGTTGTTGAGTGCCATATGCCATGCATGTTGACAGATGGGTAATGAGAGGTCTGTGTGTAATATCTTTGTGCAACCTCACCTGTAAGTGTGTGTGCATGTGTGCATGTGTGTGTGTGTGTGTGTGTGTGTGTGTGTGTGTGTGTGTGTGTGTGTGTGTGTGTGTGTGTGTGTGTGTGTGTGTGTGTGTGTGTGTGTGTGTGTGTGTGTGTGTGTGTGTGTGTGTATGTGTATACAGTTAAGCAATGAGGTACAGGTCTTAAAGTGCATTTCTTGTTTTCCCCTCACAGGTGGCAAGGTGGGTTAGGGTCCCTCCTGCAGACAAACTGATGTTAGTGTCCATATAGACTCTGACAATGATGATAGGTTGGTGAAGCAGAGGCAGGGTTGTCTGGGGCTGAAACTGTGCCATTGTTTGACATCCCACTGTTATTCACCCCATTCCCAAACACAGACGCATTACCTGGGTAGAGAGTGGTATCTGGGCATTATGACGGTTGCCTATATTGTGTACTAATCCATACTGTCACATGGTAATTGCACATGGCTATACACATTTATGTCTGAGGATTGTTGACAACAATCTCTACAATGATTGGAAAATGTTGGCCTTGTAATGTTGACAATGGGACATGTAGCTCCTCAATATAATGATGTGGCAAAACCCACAATGCAATGAATGCTGTTATTACACAACCACCCCAGCAGAACACTGATATCACACACAAACACTTACCAGTACTGAATTTCAAACCCCTAACTGACTATGTTTTATTATTACATTGATATGCAGTTATTGCATGCACCATGGAGCTTACATGTTAGAGAACTGTCCAAAGTTATCTTTGAAAGTGAGTGACATCAGCATCAGTGATAAAGGAGGGATAAGGGATAGAACTCTGACCTATGTTCTGTGACATGTGGATGTATACTTGGGGTCTCTGGGGCATGTTGTGTGGACAGATTGTTATCATCCAATGTGGCATTCCTGACCTCATGTGGTGAGACCTGGCTATGGAACTGAGGTCGTGCCTGCACCTACAAGTATGAATAGGACATGCTGGAGGAATAGATTCATAACCCAGAGGCTTCCCATGCTTTGGAACAGGATCCCAGTTCGTATTAGAAAGAGCCCCTCGCTGACTCTTTTCAAGAGAAATCTTGATGAGTGGATGGGAGATCGTAAGTTTACCCCAGGGGTCACATCTGTGTCACTGCTAGACAGGGGCACAGTAAACTAATTCTATTATATAAGGGGACCTTCCTTGTGTCACTACTAGACACAGGCACAGTATTCTAGATTTATTCTGTACATTTTTGTACCATTTCATGGGGTGGCAAAAGCCACGTCACTATGGCTAGGCTTACAAATGCTCCAGGCAGATAGCCTAGTATTTTTTATTTATTTATTTATTTTACATTTGTTGACCGGGATAGTCCGACTGGATACATGTCCTTTTTCAGTGGAGGCCCGGGGAGAAAAGCTCCACAGCAATAACAATATACACATAGTTTTACAAAATACATATTTGAGAGTGGAGAGACAGATGCAGAGACAAAAAAGGCTCCACAGACAAAACAATATGCAAGTAGGTTTACAGATCTATGGAAGAGATGTAGAGACAGCTGTTAATTCACATTATTTAGTTTTCATTGGATGAGATATGATTAACAACTAGGCAAATAAGGGTCTACACAGTTATACTAAGATACAGTAAAGCAGCAATAGATTTTAATACACTCTGGTACAACATCACAGCCATTATAACATATCAAGGATGGGTGAAGGATCAAAGAATACTGCAGCAGAACCAGGAGGATTAGTGGTCAGCTAAATAGTGATTGGATACAAGGCCAGGAGGCCCAGATTAGTACTAGTGAGGTAGGATAAGTGGTCGCTCAGGAAGAAACTAATCAGATTTTACACATGAACATAGCCATTGTGCCTTTAAGAATTGAGTTAGATTTTGTTTGAATTGAGAAGGGGAGGTGGAAAGTCTAAGGTTGTTAGGGAGGGAGTTCCAAATCTTACCTATAGAGTTGGCAAAGAGAGCATCACCTCCCCTGTTATAAGATTTGATGGTTTGTATCAAATGTTTGTTAGAGGAACGAAGACTGCTTAGGTTAGAGTAGGGGGTCAATAGGTTATTGAGTGAGGGAGTTTTATCAGGTTCCTTAATGATTTTAAATGCTTCAGTGAGTTGGTTCAGTTTGAGGAGATTGGGTAATTCTAACCAGCCAAGTGTTTTAGGTTAAGGCAATGATGTGTTCTATAAGGAAGTCCAGTTATAAATCTGGCAATATGATTATAGGTCATAGAGAGTTTATTGATGTCGGATTTGTGAAGAGAATAAAATACAGGAGAGGCATACAGTAGAGTGGAGAGGAGGTGTGTACGTGCAATGGTTAGTTTAGCGTTGGGGGTTAGAAAGTTCTTAATTCTATACAAGGATCCAAGTTTCTTATTTACGGTCTTAATTGTCTGGCTGATGTGCAGGTTAAATCTAAGCTTGTCGTCAATGGTGACCCCTAGTAGTTTAGTACTGGTGTCAGGCTCAATAATGGTACCATTATTAGATTGGACGGAGAAGGTAGTATTGTTGGGATTTGAAGTGGAGGCAGAGGTAGGAAAGAATAGTAGTAGCTTAGTTTTTTGGATTTAGGATGAGATTCCTCACTGAGAGCCATTTTCTATCGTAGTAAAGCAGTGTTGGGTTGTAACTTGTAAATCGGGAGAGATATCTGAGCAAATAAGGGTGGAATCATCCGTATTGGATGCAGGTAGCTTTAGGGATAACTGTGTGAAGTTCATTAATAAACACGGAAAAGAGAAGAGGACCTAGTATGAATCCTTGGGAGACTCCTATGGTGTTGGGTAGCAGGTGAGAGAGCTTGTTTTGCCATTGGACTGCTTGTTGCCTACCAGAGAGATAAGCAGAGAACCAATTGAGAGATGAATAGTCAAAGTCTAAGGTTTCTAGCGTATGGAGTAGTAGCTGATGATTGACCATGTCAAAGGCTTTGACAGGTCGAGAAAAAGGCAGACGATATTTTTGTTGTTACGATTTTTATTGAGTGAGTCGGTGAAAGAAAGGAGGGCAGTAGTCGTACTATGGTGGGGTCTGAAGCCATGTTGCGATTTAGTCAGTAGATTATTTAGGGTGAGGTAGTGAAGAAATTGCTTATGAACACATTGTTCCATAATTTTGGCTAGAGGAGACAATATTGCTATTGGTCTGTAGTTAGATGGTTCAGTGGAAGGGCCACCCTTATGGAGTGGTATGACATAGGAAATTTTCCAAATGGAGGGGATAGTGGCTTCAGTGATTGTTCTATTAATCAGGATAGAGATAGGGTAGGCTATGGCATCTGCTGCAATTTGCAGGTATTCAGCTGGAAGTACTATACTATGAAACTATGAAACTATGTAGTACATGTAACTGTCCATAACAGCAGGTGTCAAGGAAAACACAACCGCACTCTCTCAGGGAATCACACACTTTATCACTGCTGGCAGGGTTAAGATTAGAACTCTGACCTAATCATTTTGCTACACTACAGTATGATGCAGTTATCACATGCGCCACAGAGCTTATCAGGCTGATATATGGCCAAAGGGTTATTTCAAGGTGACTGACATCAGCAAGCATGCTACAGTAGGGAATGGGAGGGGTAGTGAGTGTGAATGGCTTCAAAATCATTAATATCTACACATACTGACATGCATGGGTTCATTGCTTCACAGGTGTGTAGTAGTTGACTGTGCCAGAAGGCTACACAAGGTTAGGCAAAGGGAATACCTTGGCATCAAGCCACATGACAATGGTCTCCAGTGTGGCTCAGGGGTGTAGTTCCTGGATTGGCCCACACAGCTGGGTATTGTATTCACCATCCACTCATCTGGGTTACTATTGTGGGTGGCAAGTGCTGTGCAAAGCGTTGCCATGTATGTGATCTATATTCCATAACATGGACAGTGTCTGGGTTGTATCCAAAAACACAAAAGAGGCACACCACGATGATTCTTCAGGCTTTAATAGAGAATTAAAAACATCAAACGAACAGCTGTAGGAAGGAGTAAGCTTTCACGCTTTTAACAACGCTTCTTCAGACTTAAAATACATCTAAAAATGTGTTCTTATATACTCATAGTTAATTGAATAATTAAAGCAATTAGAATAATTAAAACTCTATCACAGTCATCCCTTGTTAAAGGTGTATTGCTATGTTAGTAGCTTATATAAAAGACTATATCTTGTAACTGTATATATAGTAAATGCAATATACTTATATATTATACAAGACATATCTACTAAAATTAAGAATAGAACAATTTAAAATGATAATAATTAGCAGTACTAATATAAAGTAACCTACAACTTATAAGAACAAACTAAAAAATGGTGTCACATGTTTAACACTATCATATGTGGCATAGCTAAATTAATAACTAGAATAGTGTGTGAAGATAATAATAACAAAATTATTGAACATACATATATATATATATATATATATATATATATATATATATGAAAAATATATATATATATATATAAAAATATAAAAAATGTGTATGTTCGTACATACTTACAGTAAATGTTTGGCTAAGTATACATGTACAGAGATAGTGTATACAAGTTATATTAACTTGTTTACTGTACATGTATGGATATTAATGACTATAGGGCCTCCCTTTTAGAAAAGGTTTAAGTGATATTTTATCATTGAGGCCATGGCCTGTATGTGCTTGTAGCCTTAATATCCATTTGTTTTCCTTTTCTTTAGTGAAGTTCTTTATATCACCAAGTCTATCTGTTTTATTGAAAAAAATTAAGGCTTTTTTAAGTACTTGAAAGCTTTGTTTTTTAAAGGAGCTACCTTTATATTAAAATTTCATAGCAAGAAAGTAACCTCTTGAGGGATTTCCCCCCCTTTTGTTTCCCTTTTTTTTAATTAGCACAATATTATATCATTCAATCATTAATAACATTTGTTTGATACTACATTTGACTGCACAGGACATAAGTCACATATCAGGTTCATGTAATTTTAACATATGCAGTACTGTGGCCCCATGGCATATCAGGGAAGAGAGTGCCATGTCACAAGGATGTGTACACCTCATAGCCACAGTAAGGTTTGAAGGTTGGCAGTGTAATTGTATTTTATTGGTCATACATGCATCGCTGATAATGAGATCTGCAAATCAGACATCAGGCATCCACTGTTGACATCTGTCCACATATCATCCCAGGTATGTGTCGGACAAACACATAGAGCCAGTGAGCAGCAGAGCAAACATAACTGACACACATATACACATTCAGCAATGGCGGGTACACCTGTGAGGTATCGTGCACAGTACATGCCAGGGTGCTGAACAGGTGCACAACAATACTGTGTACATGGGTGCAGTGTGTTCTGGGGAAGGGGTATCACCTACTAACACAACTCATGCATCACAGAGATGTATAATGTTGGTAACAGGGATTGACTATAGCTGCAGTGCATGTTGTTGAGTGCCATATGCCATGCATGTTGACAGATGGGTAATGAGAGGTCTGTGTGTAATATCTTTGTGCAACCTCACCTGTAAGTGTGTGTGCATGTGTGTGTGTGTGTGTGTGTGTGTGTGTGTGTGTGTGTGTGTGTGTGTGTGTGTGTGTGTGTGTGTGTGTGTGTGTGTGTGTGTGTGTGTGTGTGTGTGTGTGTGTGTGTGTGTGTGTGTGTGTGTGTGTGTGTGTGTGTGTGCATGTGTATACAGTTAAGCAATGAGTTACAGGTCTTAAAGTGCATTTCTTGTTTTCCCCTCACAGGTGGCAAGGTGGGTTAGGGTCCGTCCTGCAGACAAACTGATGTTAGTGTCCATACAGACTCTGACAATGATGATAGGTTGGTGAAGCAGAGGCAGGGTTGTCATGGGCTGAAACTGTGCCATTGTTTGACATCCCACTGTTATTCACCCCATTCCACACACAGACGCATTACCTATACACATACCCCACAACAACATCAGATAGAACAGGACCAAGAACAGTGACATCTACCACAGTCTGTACAAAGGCCAATGTACATATTCACAATACACACTCTGTCAACAATCACCATAAGTACACAGACCTCACTACTGTACACACTACAACAGAACGTCCAGGTTTTGTCCTCAAATATAAGCCCTACTATATCTAACATGTCTAGCAGTCTGATATCTCACTGGCTTGTTATCAGGTATAATGTCAGTAAATAATGATGTACTGAACATATGCACCTCTTACTGCATGACATATGTACAAAGGTTGACAGAGTTGTGGCTGGAGGCATAAACGCAGGGCCAGTATTGACATGTTGCTGTGATAAACCCATACATTTACTGGTGTAACACAGTTTGTTGTGAAATATGTCTTCTGAGGGATATGAAGTCAGTAAATCACATGGCTATCACCAAGTACTGACTACAATCCTCAGAGCAGGCTACTGAATTTCTAAAGATAGGAAATGTGTGAGTAACGGAACATATGCAAGACTCCAAACACCGGCCAGTCTGCAGATAGCACAACAGGTGAGAGTTTCCTCAACCACATAACACTGTCATGACAGATATTAAATCATGTAGAACAGCCATATCCTCACAAACCCTGTTAAACCAACATTACATCAAATGTAGAAGAGCAATACTTACATTCTGTCCTCATGTCTGGAATATCCCCCTCCTGTTTGTTGCCCTGTCTCCACAGTGTATGTTGTAAGAGGTATATCCAACTACTCTCTGTGAAGGAAAAGGGCCAACACCCACATGAAGTGCTTCATTATAGGAGTGTGTTTTCATGCAATTAGCTATAGGAATGATACAACACCTGTTCCACATGCAATTATCTAGTGGGGGACTGCAATTCGTGCACAGGCCATCAGCTGATCATCAGCATCACTTACAAAACTCAAGCTGCTGCCTAATCAAAGCAGGTGTACTTTTACACATCCACTAGAGAGGGACTGAGACAGACAGAGACAAAGTAAGAAAGGAAAGGAGTAGGAGAGTAAGAGCCAAGCATGTTTGTGTATGATCCATGGGTAGAGAGTGGTATCTGGGCATTATGACGGTTGCCTATATTGTGTACTAATCCATACTGTCACATGGTAATTGCACATGGCTATACACATTTATGTCTGAGGATTGTTGACAACAATCTCTACAATGATTAGAAAATGTTGGCCTTGTAATGTTGACAATGGGACATGTAGCTCCTCAATATAATGATGTGGCAAAACCCACAATGCAATGAATGCTGTTATTACACAACCACCCCAGCAGGACACTGATAACATACACAAACACTTACCAGTACTGAATTTCAAACCCCTAACTGACTATGTATTATTATTACATTGATATGCAGTTATTGCATGCGCCATGGAGCTTACATGTTAGAGAACTGTCCAAAGTTATCTTTGAAAGTGAGTGACATCAGCATCAGTGATAAAGGAGTGATAAGGGATAGAACTCTGACCTATGTTCTGTGACATGTGGAAGTATACTTGGGGTCTCTGGGGCATGTTGTGTGGACAGATTGTTATCATCCGATGTGGCATTCCTGACCTCATGTGGTGAGACCTGGCAATGGAACTGAGGTCGTGCCTGCACCTACAAGTATGAATAGGACATGCTGGAGGGATAGATTCATAACCCAGAGGCTTCCCATGCTTTGGAACAGGATCCCAGTTCGTATTAGGCAGAGCCCCTCACTGACTCTTTTCAAGAGAAATCTTGATGAGTGGATGGGAGATCATAAGTTTACCCCAGGGGTCACATCTGTGTCACTGCTAGACAGGGGCACAGTAAACTAATTCTATTATATAAGGGGACCTTCATTGTGTCACTACTAGACAGAGGCACAGTATTCTAGATTTATTCTGTACATTTTTGTACCATTTCATGGGGTGGCAAAAGCCACATCACTATGGCTAGGCTTACAAATGCCCCAGGGCAGATAGCCTAGTACTATACTATGAAACTATGAAACTATGTAGTACATGTGACTGTCCATAACAGCAGGTGTCAAGGAAAACACAACCACACTCTCTCAGGGAATCACACACTTTATCACTGCTGGCAGGGTTAAGATTAGAACTCTGACCTAATCATTTTGCTACACTACAGTATGATGCAGTTATCACATGCGCCACAGAGCTTATCAGGCTGATATATGGCCAAAGGGTTATTTCAAGATGACTGACATCACCAGGCATGCTACAGTAGGGAAGGGGAGGGGTAGTGAGTGTGAATGGCTTCAAAATCATTAATATCCACACGTACTGACATGCATGGGTTCATTGCTTCACAGGTGTGTAGTAGTTGACTGTGCCAGAAGG
Organism: Protopterus annectens; assembly: GCF_019279795.1. Taxonomy (NCBI): domain Eukaryota; kingdom Metazoa; phylum Chordata; order Ceratodontiformes; family Protopteridae; genus Protopterus; species Protopterus annectens. Next base: position 908,560,674 of record NC_056735.1, read on the forward strand.
CTACACAAGGTTAGGCAAAGGGAATACCTTGGCATCAGGCCACATGACAATGGTCTCCAGTGTGGCTCAGGGGTGTAGTCCCTGGATTGGCCCACACAGCTGGGTATTGTATTCACCATCCACTCATCTGGGTTACTATTGTGGGTGGCAAGTGCTGTGCAATGCTTGCCATGTATGTGATCTATATTCCATAACATGGACAGTGTCTGGGTTGTGCACATGTCCCACATACATGTTCTGTGACATGTGGAAGTATACTTGGGGTCTCTGGGGCATGTTGTGTGGACAGATTGTTATCATCCGATGTGGCATTCCTGACCTCATGTGGTGAGACCTGGCTATGGAACTGAGGTCGTGCCTGCACCTACACTGACAGCATAATACAGATATTCAGTGGAGTTAGTGCCATCTTTCCATACAGGGCATGTGTATAAGGCATGGTATTCCCTTTGTGGGTTACATTTGCAGACACAACACTTGTTGCAGGCGTCCAGTGGAGAATATAGCAAAGGACCACTGTAAGCATTTATTTGCCTATTGTAAGGATGGAACAGGGTGCCATGTCCTTTTACTTGCTAGATAACACACACTCAGTCAGGAGATGTTACACATCACAGTACATTCTGATGTCAGCAGCAGTGTTGTGGTCAACAGGCATGTAATCCACTGCAATCACATTGTGGTTACTATCTGTAGGATATATGCATGTAACTAGCAACATAGTGGTTGTTGCCCAGCCAAGTGTGTTTGTGTATGAGACATGAGTGGAGAGTGTTCTCTGAGTAATAGAAGGGTTTCCTATATTGTTCACCATTCCATAATGTCACATGTAGGGCTATGGATTGTCTACACCAGCCTCTCTGCTGTTTGACATCTGTTGTCCTTGTAAGGTGGACATTTTGACATATAGTAGGTTATCAATATATGACTTTAGCAAAACCCACCCCACAATGCATCCTGTCATTACACAATCACAGCAACTTCCACACAGGATACTGATGACAAACAAACACACACTTTCCAGTACTGAAATTCAAACCCCTACTTAGCTATGTATTGTTACTACAGTGTACTGCATTGATCATACATGCCACATAGCCTATTTGGTGGATGTACTCCAAAGGTACTTCTAAGGTGAGGAACATCACCAGCCCTTGTAAATACTGGTGTTGGGTGATGTAGTTGGTGAGAGATCCCAGAAATAACTTTACCCTAATCACACATTTACATTTGCCAGGGGTGAGGTTCAAATCTCTAACAGCCTCTAGGGACCATTATGTTACACATTACCACATGCCCCACTGACCTGAGATGGCATACACTTCATAACAATAATTATAAGGTGGATGATATCTGCAGGACTGCTAAAGGCAGGCTCTGAAATGTGTACTGGCTGTAAATGGGGACAAAATCTTTAAGGTACACACACTTGACACAGATGAGATTCAAACCCATAGCTGTGTAGTTACTGCTACTACATTGTTCCGCATTTATGGCACACACCACGGATCTTATAGGGATAGCACTTCTCCAAAGGTATATTTCAAGGTAGATGACATCAGCAGGCTTGCTAATGTAGGTTAATGGGAGGTGTAGTGTCTGTGAATAGCCTCATAAGCATTGATCCCTACACACACAAACACACACACAAACACACACAGTTGCCATGTCTGGGGTTAAAACTCCTACCTAACTAGTATGCTACACTAGAAAATTAGGCAGTTATCGAATGCGCCACAGAGCTAATAGGGCTACACTTTATCCAAAGGTGTATTTCAAGGTGAATGACTCATTGATTCCTACACACAAAAACAGAGTTTTACAGTTTTCATGTCTGGGATTAGAACTCCTACCTAATTAATACATCACACTATAGCATTATGCAGTTATTGTACATGCCATAGAGCTTACAGAGATGATTTATCTCGAAATGGGTATTTCAAGGTGACTGACATCAGCAGGCTAGCTAAATTAGGACAATTCCTCTGGAAAAACACACACAACAGACCTCCCAACCATTCCGAATTACTCGTTTTTTACCGAGTTATGGGGTCCAAATGAAGGGGTGTCACGATTCCCGAGTGGCACCCCTTCATTTCTGATTTTTTTTGCTTTTTTTAAAATTTTTGCACTGTCGGAGCTAACGTCATCACGTGCGCAATGACATCAGCTCCGTCAGGCTACCAGCCAGTCAGAATTGAGCTCAAGGAGCTGACATCATCATTTCCGGCTGGCTGAATTGGGAACAGCAGAGGAACTTGTGAGCGGCGCTGAAACGGTGGGAATGGGGAACAGAACAGGAACTTGTGTGCAGACCAGGAAGCTGAAACAGCAGAGTTCACCGAGCCGGGAGCTACTCAGGGATTAATGGCAGCAACGACAGAGGAATGTGAACTACTCAGGGTAAGGAACCACTCGTTATTGTGTGTGTGTAAATTCCCCCATATAATACACTTGATGGCTAGAGGTATTCAGGCTCAAACCCTGTACCTTTGGTACAGGGTAAAAAGAGCCTACTATCCCTAGCCACCACCATTTCTGAGTGAGGTGAGAGCTATGATGAGAAGTGAGAACATTTTTTTTCTGCTAACAGTTGAAAGTTATGCTCTGAGCTTTGTCCAGATTTTTGTTGTACTAAGAGTTGAGAGAGCTATGATGAGAAGTAAGAACATTTTTTTGTGCTAAGAGTTTAGAGCTATGATAAGAAGTGAGCACACAATTTGTATTCCCCCATTATTGTTTTTGTGCTAACAGTTCAGAGATATGGTGAGTGAGAAGTGAGAACTGAATTTGTATTCCCCCATTATTGGCTTTGTTGTTTGTCCATGTTTTTTGTGTTGAGGTTAAGAGCTATGTTGAGACGTGAGAAATGAATTCACTAAATTATGGCTATTAAGTTTCAGTCTTCCTATTTTTCAGGCAGCTGCTGATTTGGCATAGTGGTATGTTGTTCTGACTGAAGTGCATGGAGTCCTGGGTTCAAAACCTGTAAGTGAAATGCATGATGGTAACACAACATTTTATTCTAGCAACTTTACAAAATTATACAAGCAATGTTTAAAATGTGTCCCTGGTTTTTGACCTTTTGTCCCCCTCCCCCCAAAAAAAATGAAATTGAAAATAAGTGCGAGACGCTGTGCAAGATGCCTATGGCTTACACTACTGTCATTCTATTTATAGTGTGGGTGTGGAAGCAGACTTTTTTGATGGAAACGTTCTGAATTGGGCAGTTTTGTCATTATTGGTTCATGTGTTTTGTTTCATTGCCTACAGTACAGATTACTGGTAAAATGTTCAAACAATAAATTTAAAATGCGCTCTAACATGTGTGTTGTATTATACAAGGAATATAATTTAATAAAGTCAGGAAGGTGTATAAAGAAAAGAACACATGTATGTTTCTTGTTTCGTGTGCAAGGGGCCAATGATTTGAAAATAGCCCAAAGGTAATCTTTATCCACCACTGGCCAGATGCATTTTCTTTGGATGTGGTGTGGGTTTCAATGCTGTTTCAATGAATGTGAGTTTCAAGGGCAAAGAAGTTTTAATGTCAAGCCTATTTTCATTGTGAGACAGTATTGCTTTGTTTACCAGATGATGTCTTTTAGTGTTTCTGCATTGTTGTGCTGTAAAATGTAAAAATAAAATCCAAATAATTGTAGAAGTAAAGCAGTATGCATACATTAGTGTTTATGGTAAATGGGGCGAAATGGCCAGGTAACGGGACATTGGAATGGCTGCATGGGGACTCAGGTGCCATGTTTTGGTTCTCTGTTCTTCAGTTTGCATTCGAAAGTTGGTATCCCACAACTCCATTGTAGTGGGTGGGGTTACATACTTATGTATGCAAATTAGATGTTAATCAGCGTACGGATTTGTACCTATTTTTCATGGGCCTTGTCCAGATTTTTGGTGTTTCCATGTTGAGAGGTATGACACACAACACTCAGTCACACACAACTTTTCATTTGACAGGACTGTGTATACAACTGCTAGATGAATAATGACTTGTACTGTCATGTCACACAGTTATCACAAGCACCACGGACACTATAGTGCTGAGGGTTACCAGAAGCAAATGTCTACAGTGATAGACATTGGCACATCATGTGATATTGGCCAACTGGATGTGTGGTGGGTGGGTGGGACAGTCCTCATGATGGGAAGTTCTTTGTCACTGTCTGTCTCTCTATCTCTTCCCCACATCTCTGTTTGTATATGTTTGACATATTATAGTCTGTTGTCCTTGGATATATGTGTGTATTCCTATCTGATGTGTGTGCAAAGCATGACTGATGTGCAATGTAGTGTGTGTGCACAGACATCTGCGACTGACAGATATGTATAGTCCACTGTTATTGTCAGACATGGGCTTCATATAAGTGTGGGAGCATGTCCAGTATGACCCTTCTGTATTTTGTTGTCAAACATAAGCTTCATTTCTCTAAGTGTGGGAACATTCCCAGTATGACCTTCTCTACTGAATGTGTGAATCCATTCCAGGTAGGTTGTACTCCAGTGCAGACATTTGTGCTTTACACCTACAGCTAGCAACCTGTTTCTACAGGATATCTGTAGGTAGGTTGACAATATGGAGTCACAATGGGCAAAGGAAAGTGGGATACTGTAACTAATTGTGTCTGTGCTGCTTCTGCTACATAGTTTTGTTGTTAGCAAGGATATTCAGACATATGTACTGTTTTATACTGTGATGTATTATGTCATCAACTACTGACATATATACTTATTTGCTCACAGTAATTTCCTGGGGAATACAAGATGAATGAAGCTGTGTCCAGTATTGTGGTCTGCAGCCTACATATTCTTGCACACTCATGCCATTCTGGAGGGGGAGCTGCAGACACTTGCTGGTGGGTCTGTGTAAATGGTCCAGCATCTTGGTACTGTGGTGGCTGAGGATCCCATGCTTGTACATCTATCGACGTGACAGAATGGCCATATCCTGCTGTGACCATACCTCTCAGCTGTACAGATTCACACGTTACACACAGGCAGGGCTCTTATATCTGGTCAGTTCCCCTTCACATTGTGGTTTATGAGAGCAGATTTGTTGCCACCCATTCCTAGTTTTGCAGGCAGGGATTGTATGGGCACACATCAGAGTTTCAGACTTCACACACTCCATGGCATCCATGCTTCTACCTCCTCCCTTTCTTATTATGTCCTCTTCCTAACACTATGCAAGCAATATCTGATAAGTATCCCTTTAGTTATCTCTTCATCCCAGCAGTACTTAGAGGTGGGTACACAGTTCATGCAGTAGGACATGGTGGACATGCTACTGGGATTTGTTGAAACAGACTTGCATTTGTGTTCTGTGGACTGTGTTATGTTGTTATTTGGGACTCCATGATATAACATACATTGGCAGTATGGGTGAGACACAGGCACTTGACAGAAGACTGTAGGGCATTTGGTAGTGATACAGGCCATCTGTAGCAGGCCAGTGCATTCTGTCACTCCTACAGTCCCAGGTTGCAAGCCACTGAATTCCCCTGGGGTGACAGGGGTAGGTGTGCAAGGTGTTAATGGCAATAGTTTCTGTCCTTATTAATCCATTGGTGTGGATGCTGGCAGGGTGCTGCATAGAGCTAGGGACACACCTGCATGGGACACCTCTTCAGCATGCTGCATTCTGTGGGTATTCCCATACAGATGTGGGGGTCATATTGTACTCAAACACAACAGCAGAAATATGACCTGTGATAAACTTGTGGCTGATGGTGGGGTGAGCTGAGTGCATGTGTGGTATGGAAGCTTCTTGCAGCTGACTCACAGATATACTGGGGCATTCCCCTTTATGCTGGCTTGTGCAGGGACATCAGTGGTTTCTCATTACATCATAACTGTGCCTTTTGTGGTCTGCCAGTGTTTGGCCAGACTACATCAGTATTCCATACTACAAAGACAACTAATGTGCTGCTAACCTGTATGTACAATTCCAAAGGTGTGACCATTTGACAGTAACATCTTGTACACTCTCTGTCTAGGGTATTTCCACCTGTGTACTGTGTGTATGTCCGGGCCCACAGTCATGCCATCTCCATCTTTAAGATGGTGACAGATATTACATCTGAACAATTAGTATGGATTACTGCTGTATTGGGTCTTGCTAGGATGCACTATGTTTGGCACTGCAGTTGTTAGAACTTGGTCCTGTCATCAATAGTACTGGCCATAGGCCACAGGACACAACCCTCAATGCCTACATGCTGACCACTTCCACACAATATACAACACACAACAACCTAGCACACAGAGCCCTGCATATTGTACACGTGCAACAATCTATCCTGCTAATTTGGCCAGCTCAGTTAATCTGTGCTCCACTGTTTTATAACCACACGTACATGTTACTACATTTCTATGTAGGATTGTGGGGGAGGGGGCACACCTGACAACTGTAAACATTTGCTATGACTGTACTGGTATTTTAGTTACTCTGTTGGCTTCCATTTCATTCTGTATTCTGACCTCTCATTCAAACTAGAGGCAATACAGATCTGAGGTTTTATTGTTCTACATTTCAGTTTTAGGTTTCTTACCCTTCAGAACTAACATCCAACTGCCTGACCTGTTGTACTCTGTCTGTGTAGGTCTGGAGGAGGGCTGTTCTCCATTGCCATCAATTGGAGGCCTTAGCACAGCCTTTCTTTGTGGTCATCTACACCTGCCCTGCTGGCTGAGACGGTTGTTGGGTATGTGAGCCTCAATGACATGCATGTCTGTGTCCTATGGACACACATTTTACCCACTATTTGACTATTTGCTTGTGTTATGAGAGTGGAAGAGCATTTCGGAGCTCAATTACCATTGGACAACTTCAAAATTGATATTTGTTTTCTGAATTGACAAATGCAAATGCTGCATATAGCCCCATTTTTTGTATGTCTGAATTAAGCACTGTGTGCTGGTGACCAGTATCCCTTACAGACAAAAAGATCCAGTTCTTCTGAAAGAATGTGATACTCCTAGGGCTTTTTAATTAAATGTGGAATGGGAATATAAAATGTATACTGGAACACTGTACATATGATATTCTGTGATTACTTAACAGGGAAGCAATGACTGCAATGGAAGGAATGCCAGTATATGATACTAGATGGAGGTTCTGAATGGTTGCTAAGTTTGAACATTACCTGACAGATGCAGGAACTGAAAATGGATGTGAGACATTTTATAGGTGAGCAAAGGATGGCATGACAAGCCTCCAAGTATTGCCAGAAGTCTTCGTGATAAAGGTGAAATTTTTCTTGGGACACATTCAAAGTTGTAAAAAGAAACCCATTCTGGATTCATTCAGTAAGTAAAGTGGGTAGTCTGCAATCATGTCTATGGATGTCATTGCCTTCTACAGTGAGTTTAAGATGATGCCATAGCTATATGGATAGTCCACCAATCTGAGTTTAAACGTACCTGTTTCTTCATTCTTGTCAGTGCTAAGATAACAGTACTGATGGTACACCAAGATAAGTAGTCACTGGGAGGGGTGAACTTCATGACAGAACTAGGCAGTATATGTGGCTTTGCAGAAACTGCACTTTGAGACTGACAGTCAAATGGATTGTGAAATCCAAAACTGCTTGTAACTTAGTGGAGGAAGTCACTACACCGGAACATATATTCAGCCCATTCCAAATCAATTAAAGTTTATGGTTCTTGAGCTTCTTTAGAAAACAGTTGTTGCCTGTGATTGAAATAACTCACTACATGCATTACTGAAAGGCAGCATACCATATTAACAGCATGCATTCTGCCAATGAACAAAGGTACAGTTTCCTCTAGCAGTGCACTTGCAGCAAATGTTTATTTTAGAATTCTTTATAATCAAGAGTTGACAGTTGTTAATCAGAATAGTGAAGCCAAATTTATAGGTATTTAATAGGACATGTCCTCTTTATTTCTGTGGCTTTTCCTCATGGCTGTAATTTGAAGGTACACTTTGGGCTTTTCCTTTACAATAAACAACAATTCATTGTACATTTACTACTGAATGCTCTGACTACAACATTCTACTTTCCTTGTCATCTAAAGTAGCAAATACAAGTTAACTATGCTGTATGTCTTTATTGTTATTTAATACCTGTGCTTGAGGTCTGGGCTAAATTACTTGTTAGCAAGGCTTGGATCTTCTTCTCAGTTAAATGTTTGTAAAAGCAACTGCATCATTTCAGGCTAAGGAAACATCTGTGACTGCCTCCCCCCAAACTTTATTAGTTTATCTATTGCTAGCCATTTTAATTGAGCTAGAATGAGTTTATATGTCCTCAACTAATTAAGCATGTTTAGTCCATAATTATTTTATTTATTATTTATTTATTTTGCATTTGTTGACCCATGTCCATTTTCAGCGGAAGCCCGGGGAGAAAAGCTCCAAGCTTACAAACAGATAAAGACAAGCCGGTTACAGTATATGCACAAACATATTGTATTAACATACAAGTTACAGTCTCACATTTCAAGCTTATGAAGAATACAGCTTATATACAGAAATATATACAATTATGTTACAGTTTCTCTTATCAAACCTGTAGGTGAAGCTTATATACAGAGTATCTGCAAATATATTATAGTTTCTCTTTTCAAAGCTTTTAGTGTAAGGCACAAAGGCAAGGCATTTGGGTTGATTTTACTTAGGAATAAAGGCGTAATGTAGGCGTTGTTGTTTATCATGAACAGAGTATATATCAGTTTCTTAAAAGGTGTTAATTTTATTGTTGTGTCAATTGCCTCAAGTTTTTGGTCAATTTGGTCTCCAGACCCTATTCTTCTCACTCACACAAACTAGTTATTCCTTTTCTACTAACACTATTGTTTGTATAACCTTTTTAAAGTTCAAATAGTGCTCAATTTTACTTACCTTAAATATTGTTGTATGTATACCCATACGTGATATGTTAGCTTAGAAAAATTTTTCCTTCCTATTAAGCTAAAATGCATTTACTAGTATACCCTTAAGCTAAAATGTATTTACTAATAAAATTTGCTAAATCTTAGTAATGTACTTATGTGATTGTGATTCTTTTCTGAAGTTTGGAGCTTTTCTCCCTGGGCCTCCACTGAAAATGGACATATATCCAGTTGGACTAGCCTGGTCAACAAATGTAAAATAAAAAAAATATATAAAAATAAATAAAATTGTTATTTCTTTGTTTTGGCTATCCCAGTACTTAGAGAATAGAATATTATCTTGATGTTTAATTTTTGTTATTAATCTGTATACATTAGAAAGCATTTTAGTCCTTAACAGAAGTTGGGTTATTAGTTTCTGATATAGCTGAAATTCTGATGGGGTAACTTTAATCTTGTCTGTAACCATAGATATTAGGTATAGTATTTGTTTAATAATTATGTAGTATTTTTATTGACTGCTAATGAGGCTATGATGTCTTCAAAGGGTAAATCTTTAATTTTGTAGAAGTCCCATACTGTACAGTTCTTAATGATTGGAAAACTATCAAGATTTAACATAGTGTTATTCAATTTGAAGTTGTGGTTTAGATGAATTGGTTGAGCCATCGCTAATGAGTTTTTCAAATCGAGAGATTTTATCAGCTTTTGGAACCCAGTGATATTTTTTATTAATACAGGGTGAATTTTATATTCTTTGAGAGTTTTAGGATTGAGAAAGATGGTTGCTTTGAGATTAATATTGGATGCACTTATGTGAGCGTTGTAGATTTTTGTCCATATGGGGTTCCAGACTTTATCAGTAGGATGGAAGTTGGTTATGTGTAAAATACGGCTGACATATATTATATGGTAGTATGTTAGAAAATCCGGAAGGGCCAAGCCCCCCTTTTCTTTGGAAAGTGTTAATTTAGTATAGCTAATTCTGACATTTTTAGGGTACCACACAAATTTACCCAATATAGTATTCATTTTTGAAAAGAAAGTATTTGGAATGCTTTGATTAAGGGCAAAGAGATGGAAAAGAATTTTGGGTAGGATATTCATTTTTATAATAGTTACTTTTGAGAGAAGGGAAAGGTTTAGATTCTTCCACCTTGTGAGATCTTCCATGATTTTTGACCATGTTTTGTATAAATTGTTATTAATTAGTTTGTGTTGGGGATGGGAGAAGTTAATACCCAAATATTTAAGTGTATAATTAACTTTGATCTTTGTTTCTGGAATGAAAAATTCTTTATGGCTAAGAGGGTTTAAAGAAAATATTGTTAATTTGTTGGGATTCTTGGCATAGTTTGAGATTTTTGAAAATTTGCCTATAGAGCTTAGAATTTTTCTAGATCGGTTGAAGGTAGTTCCAAATAAATATTTAGATCATCTGCAAAGGCGGTATATTTCACTGGTATTTTATATATAAAGACTGGATTATGTAATGTTTTTTGGCTTAATTTTAACAAGAGGACTTCAAGATATAGATTAAATAAAGAAGGTGAAAGTGAATAGCCCTGCCTTGTACTTATTTGAATTGGACTTGAATTCTTCTTGTTTATGTTTAGGGTAGTAGATGCCTTGTTATGGAGGATTGCAACCATTTTGATGTATTCATCAGGGATAGAGAAGCGTTTCATAATTTTGAAGAGAAAATTTAAGTTTACCCTGTCAGAGGCTTTTTGGGCATCAATCGAAATTGCATATTTGGTAGATGTGTCATACCTTGCCATATTGGTTATGGTTTCAATGGATAGAGTGTTGTCCCATACATGTCTATTGTTCATGAAACCTAATTGGTCATGGGATATGATAAGCAGTAATATATTTTTTAATCTATAAGCCAGGATAGACGATAGAATCTTTATGTCTAGGCTAATTAAAGCAATTGTGGGGTAATCATTTGTAGTGCGGTTAGTGTTGTTTGCCTTTTGTATAAGAATAGTCTTGCAGTTATTAATATATAAGTTGTAAACGCTATATTGGATTATATGATTATAGACCTTAAGTAGAATGGGGGCTAGGACTTGCTTAAAGGCCTTGCAGACACATAGCCATCTGGGCCTGGGGCTTTGCCTGGTTTCAGTTTATTGATGGCTAAAATTATTTCTTTCATAGTTATAGGCATCTTTAGCAGTTTGTTGTGGGTGTCACTTATTACTGGAAATTGCAATACATCTGGGAAAGGGTCATCTAGGCTTTCTAGATCAAGTAATTGGGGTCCGTAGATTTCTTTATACACTTCTTGAAATACATGTATGATTTCTTTATCTGTGAAGTAGGATTTACCCCTATGGTTAATTTGTTTTTTTTTTTTTTTGTGGTAGGTGGGGGCTTAATATTTATTATCCTTGCTAGAATTTTAGAAGGGGTTTGTGCCCATTCAGCATATCTGTGAATAAGTCTGGATTCCATAAGAGAGTATTGATTTAGGTGTAATTTGTATAGTTGTTTTTGAAGGGTGATCATCTGTTTTTCAATATCTGCAGAAAACTTAGTTTGCAACTCTTATTCAAGTCTTCTTAGTTCTGTTTCTAGTGCCAAGGTACGCAATTTGGACTGTTTCTGAATTAAGGATGCCTTTTGGATAAGGATACCTCTTAAGGTGACTTTAGCTGCTGCCCATTGTATATCTAGGGAGATGTTTGACTTTTCGAAAGAACTTGTACTCTGTGAAAGGAATTCTTGGATTTCTTGGTGAAGGGACTTGTTATTCAAGAGGTTAGGATTAAGGGACCAATTTGTAGGGATGCGGTTCTCATGATTAGGTTTATAGATATTTAAGTTAAGATTAATTTTGGCATGGTCAGAGATAGTTCTAGGGTCACTGTTATATACTATTTCATAAGATGAAAAAAGTGCTGAGATTAAAAAAAAGTCTATCCTGGACAAGGATTTGTAGTATGCTCAGAAGAGTGTGTAGTTACTAATAGAGGGGTCATTTCTGAAAAGTTCAAAAGGATCAAATAACTTAAAATCATCCATTATATCACTTAAAGTGTTAGTAATTCCCAAAGGTTGTTTGTTGGATTTGCAAGTTCTGTCCAGCTCCAGTCTAATGGTTATGTTCCAGTCACCCACAAGGATCATTAGGTGGTTGTGGAATTTTTCGATAAGTGAATATATTTCATATAGAAAAGAGGATTAATGGAAGCAAGACCCATAGATGTTTAATATAAGTATTTCTTTGTTAAAACGTAGGATAGAACATGTTAGATAACACCATCTGCCTTTTGGATCTCCACCAGTGACTATGATTGAGCCTCTAAATGAAATGTTAACAACTATTGCTACCCATTTGGAGACCGTGCAGTTCCCTGCAGCTATTATTTGTTTTATCCACTTCTTTTTAGTGTCATTCACCCATTGCTTCTTTGTCATGTGCGTTTCTTGGATAAGGGTAATTTCGAAAGTAGATTTTTGAATAAGATGTAGTACTAGGCTCCTTTTTTTATTTTGCAACCCTTTAATATTCCATGAATCTATCGATACCATTGGGATTTATTTCGTGGGTTGGTAGAGTTTGGACTTTATTGCTAGAGTTAAGTGATTTTACGTATAGAGGGGTATATAGATTATTTAGGAATAACTAGCTAGAGTGCCAGTAGAGATGTTTATATATAAGTATTTTTGTTTTGACACTGTCCCCCGATTCCAAAATTGTGGTCGTCTAGTGAGCAGCTTATGCACAGAGCTCCCTACCTCAATTACATTCTCTAGGATTCTACATACCTCAAAAAGAGCTACTTTACCTCCATATCTTCGGAACTTTCATTACCTTTGCAGTGGGCAAAATTCAAAACAGCCTTTCATCATTTCTGGCTCTTCCACAGTGTTATTTCCACAAGAGATCCAGGGGGGCCTGCTTCGACTTGAAATACTTCTAACTCCACATGGCTAAACAGATAAAAACAACAAATGAATCTACCACAATGGATATACAAACAACAAAAGCCAAATCCTCAGCAATATTTTCACCTGAGAAGGAGGGTCTTTCAAAGAGACAGAGAACAAATAAACAAAATGTGGAGCCTATCAAAAGCAATATTAACACCAAAGAAGATTCTAGCTTTCACATGGATGAGCTGAAACAGGCCCTTCAACCCATTCATTCTGCCATACAAAGTTTCTCGGAGCAACTTTCTACTTTAGGAAAATCCATCAATCAAATTGTGGACAGAGTAGACACACTTGAACAAAAAATACCATCTAATGAGTTTCAAATACAGTCCTTATTGGATGATTTGCATGCCAAAGCAGCTTGTATATCAGATTTACAGACAAAACTTACAGATCTCGAGGCTAGAAGCAGACGTAATAATATATTAATAAGAGGTCTCCCAGAGAACTATGACAGTCAAGGCTTACTTGTTATTACAAAGCAAATATTTGAATCACTTCTCCACTCAGAAGGTGAAAAAAATGTAATAATTGAGAGAGCTCATCGTGCGCTTCATAAACGTCAAGATGCCTTAGCTCCTCGCCAAATATACACAAAGTTACTTAACTTTCAGACTGCTCAAAAGATTCTATATTCAGCAAAAAAAAAAAAAAAACTTCATGTGGAACAACCACAAATTAACCTTCTCTCAAGATTTACCCATTTCTATTAAGGAGAACAGACAAAAACTAGCTCCGTTTTGTTCAGACCTTATCAGAAGGAACATCAGGTTCCAAATGCGCTTCCCAAACACACTGATCTTCTTTCAAAATGACATTAAATATACTGCAACCTCCCAAAGCGAAGCAAGAGAGACTTTCCTTAAAGTATTTAACAAGGTTCCTGAACCTTTATAAACTTATAAACTTCTAATACAAGCGTTTCAGCAGATGTACCCCTCATAAGCTCAGTTTACTCACCGGAGGCTTCATTGATAACGTCGCTCACTAATCCAGCTTCAACACAGTTCATTTAGCAGGTTTAAAACTGTTTAAAACATTTAAAACGTCTTTTTTCCTTTCTAAAGCAGATCCACGTGTCAAGCAAGGAACGTATCTTCAACGCGAGGTTCCCAGTAGGTTATCTATTGCTGGGGACTCTCAGGAGTGCACGCTCATTAGGTTCGACCTCTACCAATCGCGCTTACAGCGCTTTATGTAACATAATGTTCCTGCATACATATTATGGGTCCTGCTTACACATTTTAGCGTAAAAAACAGTTTTTGTATTAGGGGCACTTTAGTTACGCTAAGCGGGGATTATTATGGTCTGTTTAACCTCCCTTTCTCCATGATGCATAAAGCATGTTTTTAAAATGCTTAAACAATTAAACTAACACGCGCTAAGCATACACAATACAGCTAGCAACATAGCAGATGTCATGAAGAGATATTTAGTTTAACTGCAGCAGGATGTTACAGAAAAATTATCTAGATAAAAACATAATTATAGCAAACTTTGTTCATCTGTAGTAACCAGTATTTGGTCACATACATCTAAAGAAGCCTGTGTGATAGCACTTACACATATTACTACACTGTCTTCCTGTTTTACTGAATTGGCTGTAGTTTACAGTTATATAAATATATATTCAGGGTTGGGAATTAAAAGAATATCTATGTGTGTAAGATGCCAACAGGGGCAAGGTGGCCACAGAGTCAGACATAAGGCTGTAAAAATAATTTATTGATATAACTAAACATGCAGTAAACAGTTGAGAAGGGGATATAAAGACCATTTAAATTTCAATCAGAAGTCCTTATACCTAGTAAATGTTAAACACAGTTGGGAGGGAGGGGTACAGTAATACAATAAGAGTCTTAGATTTAAATCAGTTCTGTTATTATCAGAGTCTGATCAATGTAAATACCTTTTTGTCCAATAACATCACAAATTTTCATACTGTTCAGCTCCTTAAACTTCTACAACTTCTGTTATACTGTTATAGGCGCTAGTAACATGTTCTTGTATACGATAAGCTTCATAAGGCTTTAGTGGTGTACCAATTTTACAGTGTACCTGTTATGTTTGAGATTCCATAAGAATTGTTATTATTTGTATTAAGTCTGTTCTATATGGAATCCATAGATCTTCATTTTTCATATGCATTAAGATTAAGTGAACAAACTTACATATGTATGTTTATTTACATTATGTCATAGTTATTTGACATACTAGTAGGATTATTTTTCATATTTGGATGCTGTATGTGCACTGTAGTAGGGATCTAGTTTGATAATCTTTTGGATGAGATTTTCTTTGTACATATGTATAGGATTGTTAGGTTTATTTTTTGTTTGGTTTTGTACTTCTTCACCTAAGGGGTTCGGGTGGGTAGGCACCGGGGTGTGTCAGAAGGAGTATTTTGCTACTTTTTCCTCTACATTCAAATTTTTTACAGACACAGGTCAGATGTGGTTCTCCAACTCCCTTTTTTTCTATTGCAAGTATAGTGCAGATTCTTTTCAACACTCATTAATCTATTCATATCTAATTTTAAGATTCCAAATATATAATGTTTCCTTATACCCTGTTTAGTATTAACCTGCATGAGTTGGTCTGTTGACTCTTGGAATATCAAAGGCTTACAAAATACTGCTAAAAAAAACTGCTACTCCACCTTGTTTTTAAATCCCAGGCTAGTATCTGTTTTCTCCAGGAAACACACCTGTCTAAAGATGATTGGGAGAAAGAAAAAAATAGAAAATGGATTAGGTCTATAATAAGTGCAGGTGATAGCACAAATTCGAAGGGTGTGGCCATTATAATTAAGAAACAATTCCAGGAAGCTATTAACGAGTTTAAATCTGATATAAACGGTAGATGGTGTTACTTCACTTCTACGCTTCCAGACTCCTTCAAACCAGTTCTTTTCTTGAATATATATGGACCATGCTCTCAACAACAAACTTTTATTTTAGAAATTTATAATATACTAAACTCATTTCCAAACTACTTGTTCATAGTAGGTGGGGACTGGAATGCTGTAATAGATCCTAGCTTAGACCGCACCAGCAACTCTTCCTCTTATAACTTCCAAGCTTCTATAGCCCTAGAGGAACTTATCTCAGATTTTAACCTTATAGACACTATTACTTTTAGCAATATCTCGACCAAAGAAAATCTTTATACTTTTTATTCTAATTGCCACAAATCCTGGTCACGTCTAGACTTCTTTCTAATCTCAGACCTTCTATCTAAATTTAAAAATACTTTCAATATTGAACCCCGATTTCTTTCCAACCATGCAAAAATCTCTCTCATAATTAGATTTACTACCCCTACTTTTACCTTCGCTAACTGGACCCTTAACAATAATTTACTAAATAATAAAGATATATTAAATAAAATTAATAACATGCTATCGGATCTGGACATCAATCTTATAAAGTCCCAAATTCCTCCAGACATCCAATGGGCGGCTTGCAAAGCTGAAATGAGAGTTTTTTTTGATTAATAAAGCTTCCTTTCTTAAAAAACTCAACAAAAAAAAAAGAAAATATTTTGTCCTTAAAACTTTCATCCTTAGAAAAAAATCAGAGACTATCCCCAGACCCAAAAACTGACGAACTGATCAATATAATGCGTAAAGATCTATTTGAACTCCACTCACAAAATTATTCCTTGCAGGAACAAAAATTTATAGCAACATATTCTGAATGGGCGCAAATTCCCTCAAGAACTTTGGCAAGAATACTAAAAAACAATAATGGTGCTCCTAGAATATCCACCCTTCAATATCAAGGGAAAATCTACAAATCAGATTCTGAAATAATACATTTATTTTATGAATTATATTCAGATATTTATAGTAGAAATGAACGCAACACTCTCAAACCTCAGATGGAGTCTTTCCTTAACTCCATTAATTTCCCCTCTCTTAAAGCTAACCAAGTCTCCCTCTTATCTGCCCTGCTCGACATTCAAGAAATCCAAAACATCATAAATAACCTCAAAACAGGCAAATCTCCGGGCCGTGATGGCTTTACCACTAACTTCTTCAAAGCTTTTTCCCCAAAAATCTCCCCTATTCTATTGAAAGTCTTTAACTTTATTATAAAGAAGGGTATTACTGACCTCCATTGGAACAACTCAAAAACTATCTTATTATTAAAAAACAAACAAGACAAAGCAGACCCACACAATTATAGACCAATCTCGTTAATAAACGTTGACATTAAAATTTTTGCTGCTATTTTAGCTAATAGACTACAAAAGATACTCCCATCCTTAATATCCCCTGACCAAGCTGGTTTTATGAGCAATAGACACACATGGGACAATACCTTAACCTTGGATTCCCTAATACAATTTACAAAAAAAGAAAAAAAAACAATATACGCCCTAACTCTGGATGCATCCAAAGCTTTTGACAGAGTTAATTGGGACTTTTTGTTTGCTACCCTGTCTCATTTTAATGTACCTAAAACCTTCTCGGATATGATCAGAATACTCTATACAAATTCTCACACATACCTATACATTAACAAACAGAGATCCAATCCAATATTGATCACCAATGGAACATGGCAGGGGTGCCCACTTTCACCCTTCCTTTTTAACATTTTTATTGAGCCCTTTTTTTTATATATTACCCAAAATACACACCACACTATTCCTAAAATCCTAAATACCCACGTTGCATTATCGGCTTTTGCAGATGATCTAAATCTATACTTTCAATTTCCCAATTCAGATCTACCCCAAATTTTAAATGCCATCAGGAACTTCTCTATTGCCTCAGAATACCAAATTAATAACAAAAAATCACATATTTTCCCAATCAATCCTAATGCCCACAAACCTTTCTATTTTCCTGAGTCTTCTTTCCAAATAACATATAACCTTAAATATCTAGGCGTTCACTTTGAACATAACCAAGCTTCCATGCTTCAAAACAACCTACTAAAAACATGGTTTAGTATACATCAAGATCTACAAAGATGGACACTTCTGAATTTAGCATTCTTGTCCAAAGTAGCAATAGTGAAAATGAATGTCTTACCCAGACTTTTATATCAATTCAATGCTTCTGATATGTTAGTCCCTAATAATTTTTTCTCCAAAATTAACAAAGACTTAGCTAAGTTCATCTGGTTCCCTAAGTCAGTCAGTATCTCTTACTCCAAATTAATCTACCCTAAGGAGAAACGTGGACTAGGCCTTCCAAACTTTCAATTGTACTACAAGATTATTTGCTCAAATAGAGTCTGGTCTATCTCAAATTTTAACAGCAAAACCCATACCCACTCTCCATCCTGGTTAAAAATTTGGTATCACCATATTATCTCTAACAAAATTAACCCACAGGCTATCCCCTTTTTATCCACTACTTCTGTGAACAACCGTAAACTAGCTCATTCCCTGAAACATAAAATCAAGCTTTTCCAAAACCTTATTAAAGACATCATAGGTTCATAGGTTCATAGGATGGTACTGGGCTATCAGCCCTAGGGCCTATACAAGCCTAGCCATAACAATTCCCTGGCTATTTCTTCCCACATTATTTACTTTCCTGGACCCCTGTCTAGCAGGGCGACTGACGTGATCCCTGGGGTGAATTTCCTTTCTCCCATCCAGTCGTCAAGGTTCCTTTTGAAGAGGTCCAAAGAGGCACTCTGCTTGACATGTATGGGCAATCTATTCCAGAGTCTGGGGAGTCTCTGGGTCAGGAACCTATCCCTCCAGCATGTTTTGTTTATTGTGATGACAAGGTTTAGATCCCTGGAGCGTGTAGCTCTGAGGGATTGGGATTTCTTTAAGTGTAGCATGTCCAACAGCTCTGGGTTTGACATGGCCTTGTATGTTAAGCAGAGATCGCCTCTGAGTAGGCGATATGCGACAGAGTATAGCTGGAGTTTTTAAGGCGGTCAGCATAGGGCATCTGCTTTAGGCCTGTGATTCTTTTAGTGAGGTATTTCTGCGGCCTTTCCAGTTGTTGCAGATGTCTTGAGAGGTACATACCAAATGGGGCATTGTATTCTATAATGGGTCTAATGAGGGATGAGTACAGTGGGACAATGACCTCCTTTTTCTGGATGAAAAGCCCTTCGTGATGAGGTGTGCCACATAGAAGGATTTCCTGACTGTTGTGGCGATGTGGTTATCGAACGTGAGACCACTGTCCACCTGTGTCCCTAAGTCTCTTATCGCACTTTCTGTGTTTAGTGTACTGCCACCTATATGGTAATTCATGGATACATGTTTTTCCCAAAGGGGATAACAATACATTTCTTGGCATTGAGCTTGAGCCCATGGCTCTGGCACCAAGCATCTGTTTCTGTAAGGCCCTTTTGTAGAGTATCCACATCATTTCAGGATTCAATAATGGCTCCCAGTTTGCAGTTATCTGCAAACTTTGTTAGCCAGAGTCCCTTAGTGTTGACCTGTACTTCAGAGAAGTAGATGCCAAACAAGAGCGGCCCCAGGACTGAACCCTGAGGTACTCCACTTGTCACTTGTCTGGAGCTGGATTTGGAGTCAGCTACTTTTATAGTGTGGGTTCTATCAGTAAGCCATTTAGCAACCCATTGGGTGACATAGGGATTAATGCCCAACTTAGTAAGTTTATCTATGATTCCAGAGTGGGGGATGGTGTCAAAGGCCTTGGCAAGGTCTAGATAGGCTGTGTGGACCACCTTACCCTTGTCCATGGCTCTGGAGACTGATTCAAAGAAGTTAATCAGGTTCAGGAGACAAGATCGGCCCTTCACAAACCCAAACTGGGTGGGGTCCAGTGTTTGAAGGTTGCCAATGTCTTTGTTTATAAGTTCCATGATAATACGCTCCATGGCCTTGCAGATAAGGCTTGTCAGACTGATGGGACGGTAGTTTCCGGGATCCAAGGTGGATCCCCCTTGTGGCTTGGGATAACTGTAGCTCTCGCCACTCAGTGGGCACGAAACCTGAGGTGAGGCTATGATTAAACATGACACTTAGGTGAGGTGCCAGTTCATATTGTAGTTCATGTAGTACACAGCCCGGGATGTCATCTGGTCCCATGGATGCTGTATTCTTGGCTTTAGAGAGTGCGTTTTGTACCTGTGTGGCCGTTATTACTGGAATTTGGCAATCTTCGGTATTGAGATGGGCCATTTAGGGGTGAGAGGGGGTGAAGTTGGCACTGAATCGATCTGCCAGGATATTGGCAATATCCTTTGGATCAGTATATTTAATGCCATTCTGTTTTAGCTCAGTGCAGATCTGAGCATTGCCATTTAGATTTTTGACATAGTTATAGAATGCTTTGTGGTTGTCTTTGGAATCTTTGGCAATTTTATTTTCGTAACTAGCTTTGGAGGATTTTATGAGGCATCTCAGTTTCTTACTGAGGCTAGTAAGGGAGTTTTTTGCATCCTGGGATTTTCCTCTTTTCTGCAAAAGTTTCTTCCTTGAAACTTGAAAATATTCTACCCCTTCTCCAACCATTACATCATAATCCAAATCTCAAGATCAATAATGAAATGCTTGACCTCACTAAATTCCCTCTCATCAAGGATCTTAATATATGGGATATCCTCAAATATAGATCTAAAACCCTTGCCGAGCTACGATTAATTCTTGGGACCAATAACAAATACAAAGTAATTCTCCGACAATTAAGAGATATTATACTTGCACAACCTTTCAATCTCTCTCCCAATCTTCAGGAAATTAACAAATTAGGCGAAATTATTTCTGTAATCTCGAGCACTAAAAAAACAATTTCATCCTCTTACAAACTATTGAATACCTTGCTATACAATTCGAATTGTTTCTTCTCCAACTGTTGGAATAACCTTGGCTCTCCTATTACAGAGGATCAAAAACTCTTAGCCATAAAATCTACTTTAGAACTCTCCCTCTTTAAGAAACTCTTATATACCCAACTGATGCTGAACAATAACTCTTACTACACTCCTGTAACACTTAATAAATTTAACCCCAACTTATCCACCTCATGCACTTGTTGTCCCTATCCGAGAGCGGATCTATTACACATTATGTGGTACTGCAACCACTCTCACAAACTCTGGTGCTCTCTAAAAGTCCGTCTGCAAAAAATGGGTTATTATACCTTCACACTTTCATGGGAAACAGCCATTCTACATATTCCTACCTCTAAATTGTCTAAATTACAACTCCACATTTTAATTATTCTTTGTTCACTTATTAAACTATACATCACTAATAACTGGATGGATCGCACCAGACTTTGTTGGAAAGGTTTCAAAGAGATGGCTTACAAACACATTTCAGCTCATAAACTCATTATAAAGGGTCCCAATAAGAGAGCCTATTTTAGTAAATTATGGAAACTTCTTATAGATTTAATCCTAAGTGAATAATTCCCTATTCATGCATTTAGTGCAATACGTATCCTTACTCCTGTTAATCAATGGAGACTCACTGTCAACTCAATTAATTTTATTTCTACTACTTCCCGTAATACCTCGGTAGAGGATTGGTAGCTTATTATTTTGTAAATATTGTATATAAATGTTTTTGGTTAGATTGATTACAATGCTTTCCTTTCCTTTTTTCCTTCTTTGTATGTACCACTGTTAAATTGTTTTTATACTCACAACATCCTGTGATAATTCAACGTTTTATCTTAATGTTCATAATTGCACTGTTTTCTATTTTTCTGTATGCATTGTTTCATATTATGAAAAATAAAAGAAACATTTGAAAAAAAAAAAAGTATTTTTGTTTTTTTTATTGTTGGGATAAGTATATAGTAATAATAGGGTATAGTGACAGCCTCCTCTCTCAGACCTCCCCCAGTGCTTAACCACAATCTACTTCTATCTGAAAGAGATAAAAAGATGCTATTTACATGACTAACTATTTTACAAAGGATTGCCAACATTCCAAAATCCAACTTACTACCCACACTTGAGCTTCTTGCTCTTAAAATTGACATTTGTTATTTAGTTAATTAACTTGTAATATGAGCCAATTCATGTACTTGGTTGAAGCAAAAGAGTTAACACAAAGCACATTGTACATATAGTTGAAGAGATTTTTTTCCCCTTTCTTCTTTTTCCCCCTTTTAAACAGAATTATATAACAGTACAAACAATCATACCAAGTGGAATCCTGTATTATTGTTCCCTGGGTGTGATACAGCATTCTCACCCCACTTTGTCTTAGATAGAATGCTAGCCCATCCATTACTTCCTGTCTGAAGATTACAGACAGCTTACATCAGCTGTTCAGCTTGTTGTGTATACATGCAGTTATTGGGCTAAACCTAGATGGTCACTCACTTTCCTCCACATCTAGATCCTATAACCCCAAGTATGCTAACTGCATCCAAGTTATTGGGGAGTACCCAGGAGCAGCACATCCTACATCACAGAGCAGATATAGGCTACCTCCAAAACCTGCCTATAGCTGCATGAGAAAATCATTCTTTTTTTTTTTTTTTGATATGGCTAAAGAAAATGCAGTTATTTAGAAGTCATATGACAACTAGGGAAGATGTAGGGTAACTGATATTTCCCTATATTACCCTGGATATACAGGCAGAAACATAGGGCCTTAGCCTGCATTATTTATACTGATTTAAAAAAAAAATCAGCCTGTCTGTACTTAGCTAGAGTAGAGCCCCGTGTGTATACCACATGGTCTGCTCTGTTGCATTTTAAACCTTGTTTAAACAGTGAGAGTTCTACAGTGCACTCCTTATTACCTATTATTAGCATCAGGTCAAAAATACAATGCAGTTCTGTGAGTTGGCATAAGGATATGTGCCTTTGTGACTAAGTATGCCAGCCTGGCAGTCCTGTCAAATGTCATTTTGGCAGAAGCAGTGTTAATGTCTTCTGTCCATTGTAACCAGAGCTGCAGAACCACACTACTATTGCACTTACTTTGCCATGCACTAGCATCCTTCTATTGTTCTTTGATCTAACTTTTGTATAGCAATCACTCTGCTTTCCCATCAGAACTAGTAAGTACTTTAGTCCTCCAAACCATATATTAAAACTCATGAATCTGTCCGATGAGCTTACCAGCACTACTCAATGGAGATCCTCATTCTAATTCAGATCAGGCATCCAGAACAAGTTAAACTAATCCTAATCATAAGACTTCCAGCCATTACTCTGCTCCCCTTACATTCAATCTATTTCATCACAACATCAGTGGCCCACATGGTAACTTTAGGATCATTTCATACTGGATTTCCCTCTAGAGCTTATCATACTAATTGAATCCTGGTGAGGTAAAAACATTTCCAATGAACAAACACTGCCATCAGGTTACAATAATCTTAGATTCAACAGATTCACTCAATGAGCAGTTAGCATGACAATTAGATTTTCAACAACTTTCAACAAAGTCTCTGTTCCAAATTGCCTCTTTCTTCAGTGATAAATAGCTGATAGTAGCTGATATCATCAGCAGTCAAGGTGTTTAAAATAAGGGCGTTCATCCATGCTGCTCTGTCCCAAGCCGGGCCAAGATAAGGGATTCTTAGCATAAGAGCTTGACTCTGACAGTAAAATATAAACAACAAAAAGAAAAGGCTGCAAAACTAACCGGTTACCAAAAGGACTGATTTGGCTTCTCTCTCTTGTCTGATGCACAGATGTAGCATTATGAGGTTCATAGGGAAACATTTTCCTTCCTTTAAGCCATATGTTCTCAGTTTTTTCCTGCATGGAGTGTTTGGATAGGAGGGTGGAGCCTCGCTATGATGGCTGTGCGCACATAACATATTTTGAGATGGTACCACAGTAGAACAAGTGGTTTCCTGTAGGAAATATTATCAGGTTACACTTGTAGGTCATAGGTCACTGTGACAACAGGATAAATGGTTTCTTGGCCTATTGATCGAACGTTGAGATGGAGAGGTGCTTTTTAGTAAGAAAACTAGAAAGGCAAAAGTTGATGAGATACCTCAGTCAGAACGCTGAGCTAAGAAGTTTGTTTTGGGTCTGCTTTTTCATCAGTTCATTTGCAGGGCATCAGTAGAAGGCTTGTAGGTATGTGAGATCATATATTTTTATTAGGGTCAGTTTGTTTATTTAGTTTGATGCTCAGATGGCTGGAAATGTAATCTTTCTTGCTTTGTGTTTAGTTGGGGATTGCTGGAATTTCACCAAATGCTTCGTGAAACGTGGATTTCGCTTCTTGAAGGTCTTTGATGAAGTATGTGATGTTTCTGTGCTGAAAGGAGAGAGTGGCTGGATATTTCATCTGGAATGTTATGTTTTTATTTATCAGAAACTTACAGAAAGGCGATAGTGTTTGTCTGGATTGTTTTATAGGAAGTGGCAGGTCCTGGGCAATTGTGATTTTTGATCCCCTCCATATAATGGATTTCTTGTTTTTTGCAGCTTGCAAGAGAGATTGGGCATGTGAAGCATTTAGTAGTCTAATGTAGATTTGCCTGGGTGTGTCTGGGACTTGTGTTTTTCTCAGAGCTCTATGTATTCTCACAATTGTAAATGTTTGAGCAATGTCTTTGTTTTCCAGGAAGAGACCGAACATTTCCTCTGCAATATTTAGAAGGTTTAGTTGTTCAAACTTCTCAGGTATACCTCTGATCAGCACATTATTATGCCTTGCTTTAGCCTCCAGATCAATTATCTTTTACTGCATGACCTTTATAGAGGATTCAATGGCAGAAGTGTTTTTTTGAAGTTCCTGTATTTTAATTACATTGTCCATAGTTCTTGCTTCATTCTGGTCCAACCTTTAAATAATTTGTTCCAAATTGTTACTAAACAAGGTTAGTTTTGAGGAAAATGTTTGAATTTCAGACTGAAGTGGGGTAAGCGCTGCTTTCAGTTCTTTCATTATGAGGGCATGCTCGGTTTTGCTTTTCTGTGGCTGTGGCTGTTTTGGAGCATCAGGTTGAGATCTACTTATTTTTTGTCTTTTGGTGGTTGTTTCTATCTTTGGAGACATAACTAGTGACAGTCTAGTTTTTGAGGATTGCGCATCCATTTGCTCCAACTTGATTGAAGTTTTGTTTTTTGCTTATTTATTTGTGTTTATGTAGAGCCCTTGTAGTGCTGTCTGGCCTAAGCACACGTGGCTGCAAGCACTGCTACACCACTACTGGAAAAAAAAAGGTAGAAGAGCTTTTCAGTATCCTAGATCCAAGAAAAAGGAGGAAAAGTTTCTCAACAAGTAAGTAGATTTTGGTTAGCTTATTTTTAAGAAATCCTTTCTTTCAATTTTTAATGCAGCAGCAGCGGTTGATTTTAGTAGATTAACTAGTAGTAGTAAGGGCACACAGAAGTCAGTGTTTCCTAGTCAGCAGCCATCTTAGAATCAAATCCTAATCCTAATCCTGTCCTAATTTGGTAGCAGATACACTTCACATTTTTTGGTCCTGTAAAAATGTCTATAACTATGGTGCTCCCTAAGAGCACAACTTGAAAAAATGGGATACATGAAGTCAACCCTATCCAGGGAAATGCAATTTTGAATATTTTTCCCAGTCCCTATAAATATGAGCTGAAACATATTACTGTAACGCTATGTGTGCTACTTAAAACCTATATTACACTAAACTGGTTAGATAGGTCCAAAACATCCTGGAAGGAGTTCAAGTCTATGTCTATCAAATATGTATTAGCAAGTAAGCTAAAGACAACAAGCAAAAAGAAAATAAACTACTTCCAAAAATACTGGAATAACCTTATTGAAGTTCTTAAATCCGCTTTAACTCTTCTATTTCTCCTTACTCCTCTGGCCGCGTCCCTATTTCCCTATTATTTAATATCCCCACTTCGGATGGTGGACTTAACTCTAGCCTAAATACTTTTCAATTTTAAGTCCCCAACTCCACTCTATCCCCTGAAAAATCAAAATAGAAACCCTATTACCATGCTCCTATACCCTAGTATCATCAGAAACAACTAATATCTTCATGCTAATACCTCCTTACTTAGCGACAGCCAAATGTACATATTGTAGATAGTTAAAGAAAATAGATATTGGGTTTATGATCTTATACTCTTACATGTGATTACTCAGTATTTTAAATTGTCAAGATTCCCTTTCACTATTCTATGTTAAACTCTAAAACACTTGCACATGGAGGTCAATTGTTTTTCCTTGTAATTTTGTGCTGAACCTATATGTTATCAACCAAGTATTTACTAACTGTATCCACTTTCTTTATGTCGATCCTATATGCTTTTGTTGTGTGACCTGTATTTGTATTTGTATATTAATAAAATGCAATAAAAATTAGATTGCAAAAAAAAAAACTTTTAGTGTAAGAGGTTAGTTGCTATGGATAAGAAATTGCAGGGATATGGAAGTAGATGAGGCTTTAGTCAGGGTTAGAGCAAGGACATAACCAGTGAGTCTTAAAATACTGGGTTAGATTTTTTTTTAACTGATTAAGGGAGGTGTTCAGAGTAAGGTCAGATGGGAGCGAATTCCAGGTTTTGCCTACTGAATTTGCAAACAATGATTCTCCAGATAGGTTGTTAGCTTTAACAGACTGAACCAAAAGTTCTGTAGTGGAACAAAGATGCCGAGTATTTTTGTAGGGATGGATAATGTTTTTAAGGGAGGGCATTTTTTCTGGATGATTAATAAACTTGAACGCTACAGTAAGTTGATTAAATTGAATTAGCCTGGGGAGTTCTAGCCAACCTAAGAGGTGTAGGTTTTGACAATGGTGTGTCCTGTAGGGAGTTCCTGTGGCAAACCTGGCAATTTGATTGTAGCAGCTAGAGAGTTTGCTGAGATCAGTTTTGTTCAAGTTAGTGAGTATTGGTGAGGCATAGAGTAGAGTTGAAAGCAGATGGGTACGGGCAATGGCAGTCCTTGCTAGAGGGGTGAGAAAAGGTTTGTTTTTGTATAGGGAGCCAAGTTTTTTATTAACAGTTTTAATAGCTTGGTTTACATGCATATCATATTTGAGGTTGTTGTCCATTATAACACCCAGGAGTTTGATATACATATCTGGTGAGATTATGGTCGCATTGTTAGATGTTATAGTAAACAAAGGTTGAAAGGATTTGTGAGTAGGGGAGAACAGCAACAGCTTTGTTTTATTAGGGTTTAATATCAGCTGTTGATTAGAGATCCAGTTTTCCACTGTATTAAAGGTTTTCTGGGTTAAACTAAAGAGATCTGTGGGGGTAGAGGCTGAGCAGATCAGGGATGAGTCATCAGCATATTGTGTAAAGGTTGCATCTGGGATTACAGTGTGGGTCATTGATAAAGAGGGAGAAAAGAAGGGGACCTAATACTGAGCCTTGAGGGATACCAAGGGTAATGGGGAGAAGGGTAGAGAGTTTGTCCTGCCAAATGACAGCCTGCTGTCTTCCACTAAGATAAGATTGAAACCATTGTATAGGATGGTTGTTTAGGGATATTTTATTTAGGGTACATAAGAGTAGCTGGTGGTTAACCATGTCAAAGGCCTTGGAAAGATCGAAAAACAGGGCAGAAGTTAGTTTGTTGTTGTTCCGGTTGGAAATTATGACATTAGAAAAGGAGAGGAGGGCTGAGGTGGTACTGTGCTGTGGTCTAAATCCATGCTGGGAGTTGGCCAGAAGATTATGTTGAATAAGGAAGTGTAAGAGTTGTTTATGGATACACTTTTCCATTTTCAGGGGAAATGATAGCTATTGGTCTATAGTTTGACAATTCAATGGAGCTGCCACCTTAATGGAGTGGTATGGCATGGGAAATTTTCCAGATAAAGGGGATAGAGGCTTCAGTTATGGTTCTGATTATCAAAATAGTGACAGGGTATGCTATGACAGCAGCAGCTTTTTGCAGGTATTCTGCAGGGAGGAGGAATTAGCAATGCACATGATTTTAAATGGGTCTCTTTGCTATTACTTGTGTTAAAATTGCCTGCCTAGAGAGGTTGTCTCTGGCTACTGTGATTGTTTATCTCTGTTTGCTTAGCTCCTCTCCTATTACAAGTTTTCCAGCCACCCCTGGACCCTTCATTTATTCCCTCTTAACTCCTCCAACCCCTTAAACACATATACATTAAAAACCCTCTTCTACTTTCAATCCTTTGCTCTTACAGCCCATTCCACATAATTACATTTTCTTTACATTCTCAGCCCACTTTTTTCCATGCACAATCCTACTTATCAGCACTTTTATCCATCTATTCGTACATATGCATGTGTAAATTAACAAAAAAAAAGAATATATATATATATATATATATATATATATATATATATATATATATATATATATATATATTTATAGGTATATATCAGCAGATACCAGCACCATTATCTAGCCATATACACACATACACAAACACACACATACAGACACACACACACACACACACACACACACACACACACACACACACACACACGTATAAATTGTAATATATATATATATAGATGATTACATATATATATATATATATATATATATATATATATATATATATATATATATATAGGGTCTATATTATATCCTCGAATGCTTAAAAAAGTGAACGCTGATTGATCGAACTTATTTTCGCAAAACTGCAAAATATCGAAGCAGCAGAAACTCGAATTTTTTCCTAGGGAAAGAATTTGGTTGTCCGTTTCTGTTGCAAAGTGGAAAGTTACCAGTCGGATTCAGGTAAGTGTGTGATTGTGTGGATGTGAGTGTTAGGGTGATTTAGGTTAGTTAGGGTTAGGGCTCGGGTTAGGTGTGTGTGCGATTGAGTGGACATGAGGGTTAGGGCGGATTTAAGTGAGTTAGGGTTAGGGAGCGGGTGAGGTGAGTGTGCGATAGTGACGGACCTTAGGGTTAGGGTTTGGGTTAAGGTAAATGGGTAGTTAGTGGTGTGTGCATAGTTTAGTGTAGGGTTAGGTATTAGATTTTAGGTGTATGTGTGTGGATTTCTGTTTGTTTGGTGTGCTTGTGTTGTGTGTATGTTTTGGATCAGTGATTTTTTTCCCTGGGAAAAAAATCACTGATCTGAAAGTTCGAGATTGTAAGCTTTCGCTTAAATTAGGTAGATCAATCAGCATTCGCTTTTTTAAGCGTTCGATGATATAATATAGACCCTATATATATATATATATATATATATATATATATATATATATATATATATATATATATATAGATATATAGATATATATATATATATATATATATATATATATATATATATATATATATATGCATCAGCATACACACATACACACAAAAATATGTGCCAATGCCGTAAAAGCACTGTTTTAGATACTCATATAGCAACATAACTACTACTTTGGACTGCTATTCTTCTCATCAGTATGCATTTTTTTTCTCTTCCCTCATCTATGCACTACTCACATTATCTCCCTACTATCAAACTCATACCATACTGCTTTCTGCACACTCTCTCCATTACTATATGTATCTATCTATCTATATATATATATATATATATATATATATATATATATATATATATATATATATATATATATAACTACTCTCCATTACCATAGCTATCTATATACCACCCTACGAACATCTCCCCACCCTTTACCACACCTCTTTCTCCATTTCTCATAACACTCCTTTCCTTATTACACCACACAGCCATCATCTTACCAAACCTCCACCTTCTTCTACTCACCACCTAAATCTCACCATCTCAACTCACAGTAAGTCAATTGGTACTGTTTTGTACATCCACTACACTAGCTCAACTCACTAACTACCATAATAGTTCCACATCATATCCCAACTCCATCACAGGCCCACATACATTGCATCACAAACCCTCTTTCTTTCCCTGTCTATCTCTTTTTCTCTGTATCAATATACACTCTCAGATATGTTCTCTTATAGATATATTAATGTTAAAATAGCACTTTTTCAACACTATTGAAAGTCAGATCCAAATAAAAAAACACAACATGCCTATCAAACTTTTAAACATCTCAGAAACTGTACTAAGATCCTTGTTAGATCTGACAAGAAAATATACTACAGTAATCTCCAACAAAAGCACAAAAACAATCCCAGGCTTCCTGGTCCTCTCTAAATAAACTGTTACACTCTGGCCATGCCACTACACCCTGTCCTGCTTCAAACAACAAAGAGTCCATTGCCACTCAGTTCAACACTCATTCTACCCAGTAAGTTTCATCACTAATCAATGACCATTTCACTTCAACCCTCAAACTGCCATCTATTTCTCAAAAGCAACACAATGAATTTTAGTTTTCAGGCTGTCCCAACATCAACCATAAAAAATGCTATCCAGTTTAAATGTAACAACCTCAGCTGCCAATAACCTTTTCAATAAGTTCCTCAAAATATTTGCAATAGCACAAGCCTTCCCTGTCTTCATTCTGATCAACTGGTCAATAACAGAAAACTGTCCCATCCATCTGGAAAAAAAATATTATGCCCTTCACAAAGGAGGTACTACAACAGACTTAACAAACTATAGACCTATTGCTATCCTATCACCTCTCTCAATAATCCTGGAGAAATGTTTTCCTTCCCAGCTTATAAAACAAATAACCAAAGACAACCTCCTCTCCAACACCAAGCGTGGTTTCAGGCCCACCCACAGTACTACTACTACTGCCCTCCTCAACTTCCTCAACATAGTAATCCAATATAGAAATGAGGACATCCTTGTTTTGTCACCTTTTCTTGACTGTTCCAAAGCATTGACACAGTATCATACCTAAAGCTTCTTTCTGAACTTGTAACTCTAGGTATCACTTATCCCTTTATCTCCTGGTTTCACAGTTATTTATGCAGTCATCAGCAGGCAACTAAATGGCAAGAAAACTTTCCAACATTTCAACCAATCTCTGTTGGTGTTCCACAAGGATCAATACTCAGGCCCCTCCTGTTTAATATTTTCATAAATAAACTTCATACCGCTGCAACACTTGTCACTTTCATACAATAGGATTTAACCCTTATCTGTTCTGCCCAATCCATAAAATATTTACAGGAAATCACTCAAAAATCTTTCAGTGACATTGAAATATGACTAAAAACGTCTAACTTACTGCTTAATTCCCCCCCCCCCCAAAATAAACAAGCTTATGATATTTACTCTTAATCAGAAACACACATTTCATATTACCTCAAGTAATATCACAAGAATAGAAACCATAAGCCAAAGTAAACTACTCAAGGTCATAATAAATGACAATATCAGATTTGATCACCACATACTTCATTCCATCAAGAAAACTCACCAAAAATATGACTCCCTCTATAGGGCCAAAAACTACCTGACAGATCAAGCAAGGATTACCTCAGCAGCAACATACCTCCTTCCTTCTCTTTTATGTGCTTCCTTATTCTTACAAATATCAACCCTACATATAAAACTAAACTATCGTCTGCTACTTCAAAATAGCTAAATTTGAACTGACCAACCTCATAAAACACACCACTGGCTTAAACTCCTGAACTAGATGGCATACTCACAACTAATTATTGCTCACAACCTATTGCATTCTCCAGACAAATGCCCAGTATTACAAAATACTCTATTGTACTGTTCTCTAGCTCTAGCAATAAACTCTTACTATGTGTCAGTAAGCCATTCAACACTGCCCTCTACTCCCATTATGTGTCAAAACTCTGGAATTAAATACTTACAAAGTTAAAACAGAAAACTTAAATAGCTTCAAATCTTGGGTTAATCAGCACCTATGACAAAGATGGCTCTGTTCTTTCTGCTCACCTGTGTAGCTAGATTTACTCAGATTACTTTTCTCTAACTCTCATAGCTACTTTGCTTCAAAATATTAATCTTTTGTACCCTATCACCCCTCCTCTTGTGCACTAACTTCCTAAACTCTTACTCCTCCTCTTCCTCTCATACCCCACCACTAACTACAATATCCTCCTCTGTCCATTTATCCTCCTGCTCATTTCCATAATTACTCCCTTCATATCTCTCTTATCATACATTTTTATATTATTTATTTATTTATTTTACACGTGTTTACTGGGAGTGTCTGGCTGGACCAATAGCCCGTTTTCATCAGAGACCCGGGAAGAAAAACTCCAATTAACAGAACTACCACAAATATATAAAAATTTACAAAAAGTATGAGAATTTATAAAATATAACAAGCGAAATAAATATGTAAAAAGATTGTGAACAAATGACAGTTATAATAGTAAAATATGTTTAGGTATAAACATTTAGTAAGAATTGGTAAGACATAATATTTAAACAACAATTGCAACAATGCAGAAAAACAGGAAACTGTATAGTTATATACATTTAGTAAAGCATTTTTATGTAAAATGAGGGTAGATGTAAGGTCAGAAAGAGTATGAGAAAGAAGCTTGAAAGCTTCAGGAATTACTGGATGAGCTATATTACTTCTTGTCTATCTGTAAATTATTGCTAATCTCAAAAACACCTCGGTTTGATCTTTTTCCTGCAGCCACCATTCTATAAATACATTAACTATCATTGGATTTTATTTTTTCTATTCAGTAGTTAGCCAGTTTATGTTAATTCTGCTCTTGTTTTTTTGTGTGAAAATACTATGTTCATGTGAGAAATATTTAAAAATCATGTAAATAAGCTCATGTTCATATGTTTTACCCTGCAGTTATAAATGTGCATCACGTGTAACTTAAATGTGAAGCCTTTCCCTCACTGAAAATGGGTTTTACCCAGTCAGGCTTTTCCCGCTCAACAAAGACAAATAAAATAAAATAAATATGCACATAAAAAACACTGCAGAACTGAAAACAGAGATTAGGTAGTTCAGCAGGTTTCATATGCATGTAGATTGTCTGAAAGATTTCTGTTTTGTTAATATTTAACCTGAATCCCAGACAGATCAAGAAATCTGATTTTTTTTTTGTAACTAGTGAACTATCCTGGCTTTTACTGTTTGAGAACCATGCAATTATATGTAAACATCAAAAACTTGACATTGTTCTCTTTACAATTATAAGCCAGAGGCTCCCCTATCAATTCAAATATATCAGACTGACTTTCAGTGATGGTGCCGAGATAAGCAGGCATGTTCCCAGGTCAATATGTAAGTAATTATGTATTATTTTATTACAAATTATGTCAAATCAGAAATATTTGATTAAGAAAAAAATGAAATTAGTGTTGAATTTCATGTCTATAAGTGCTAAAAAGTAGAAGAAGAAGAAAATGGAAAAGCAGTTGAAAGTGCAGTGATTATCAGCAAAGAGGATGGTAACATGGTGAGTAGAGATCAGTTGATTAAGGCTGGTAGATTTCAAAATGAACTCTTAAGTAAGCATGAAGATTGAAGAGTCCTGGGTCTTGTGCTAAACAGGTGAAAGTGTTTAGTAGTGAAATATGAAGTTAGTGAGCAGCGTGTAACTTATATAGTATACTCTAAAGTGTAAGACTCACAAAAGGTATCAAGTCATTGCCAAATAAGAACTAAGATTTAAAAAAAACAAAAGGGCATATGCTGTTACACAGTCAAAAGGAGGTAAAAGAGTGGAAAGCGGATTTTGAAGGTAGTATACAACTGAAGGATATTTGCTTTTTTGGGATACTGGAAAATGAAGAAAGGCAGGATTCTGTGGTCTTTATTAAAGACAGATTGGCTATCTGGATGTGCTTGCATACAAAAAAGTAAACACCGAGATAGAGCAGATATGCTTGGTGCAACAGGCTGATGAGAAAAGTGAGGCATATACCTGAGAGAGAGATCAGAATTATTAAGTGAAGTATCAGTTTCTATAAAATATTTTGCTATCCATAAAAATATTTCTAAAGCTGAAGAGAAACAAATATATTTTTAAAATATATACCGCGCATCTGCAAGGAAATGAAGGATGCAATTGTTGGTGTTTATAACAGAATGACAGTTAAGAAGATGTGGATTCTGGTGTTTTACCTGGAAGCATTTAGAGTGCACTTTAAGATTTTTGCAGATTTGCAGGATACACTGTAAGCTATTCATTAGCATGACCCAAGGAGTTTAGAGGGAACAGAGCATATTGCAGAGATCAGTTATAAGGAGGTTACAGTAGTAGTGAATAAATAAAACTTTCTGCTTTGAATAAACTGAGCATGTTTGATCTGTACAGCATGAAGATTTAGTGCCTAAAGATATGAACGATGCAAAGACAATTTAATGTTGGCTAGATTAGTTTGTTGTTTAATTAAACTAATCCCTTTCTTTTACCACAATATGTTAAAACTGAGCTATCAAAACATATTAGAAAACTACTAAGGTGTGAGCTCTTATGCAGTATGTGTGGTAGAGAGTCATTTTACATTCCTGAGCAGTGCTTAGCAATTGAAACATTATTAATATTGTGTTTGTATTCAGTGCTTGTAAATGATTATTGGAGAGGGCTTTTCTTTGCCAAGCGTACTGAGTACAGAAATATTATTTGAGATAATATGCTTATTATACTACAAGGACTCACCGAGAGGATGAGAAAAATCTCATATGCTTAATGAGTGGAGATTCAGTAGATTGTCCAAACATAAATGACAACTATGATGACTGTACATAGTAAGAAGTTTAATGATTGTGATTCATGCATGATAATGAGGTGTCTCTGCCAGTGTCGTAAATAAAGAATTCTGAAGCAATCTTATTTTAAGATAAAAGCGCTTAATAACTGTGATAAAATTTTGTTTACTTTTACCTCTGAGTGCTCTGTGACATCTTTGGGTACCATAGCAGAGGCAATTCTTCATGGTTATTAGTTTAATTTGTGCTCCTGCCTTGCCAACTTTCTTTGGCTAATGGAATAATGGTCCAACTAGATTGATTTACAAAGCTTAGTTTATCATTTTTTAAGATCTGTATGTGGTGGATTATGTTTTCCCTATATGTCAGAAACAGGAATGCTATCTGATTGTAAGTTAGTGTAAAGGATTAAAGCTTACAGTTTTAATGCACTTTTTCTCAAGGTCTAGGGTATGATTCCATCAGCCTTCATTTACCTATTGTGTGAGCAAGTCACCCACTTAACAAGATAGTGTTTTGGGGCTAATGGGAAATCGGGCTAGGCTTTTCAGTAGTCTATGGACTGCATTCCTACTAAGTACATACAATCCTATTAACCTATGAACCAGACAGTGTTTATTTACATTAAAAAGAAGAAAATGATCTGCTATGATGGATGTTATGAAACTATTTCAATTATTTTTAAGGCGGTTTTAATAACCGAACAGTGTTGAGGAATGGAGCTAATGAGGTATCTAGCAAATATGTTTGTTATCATTTTATAATAAACAGACAAGGATATCCTTTGATTTAGGTGAACAGATTTTATAATATATTAGAAATACTTCAATTCATTCCAGCATTATGACATTTATTCAGTTATATGTTGCTGTAAATAGTTTTGCATTATGTTTGCAGCAGTCATCGATTTTTTTTATAGGTTTGAGTAATAAAAGCCTGAGTGTTTCACTTTGATAAGGGAAAGACCACCTCAAGGCCCTATCCCTGTATTCTGTCTCCTACAGGCTTTTGAGGGAAGAACTATGCCCGGCATACAGGGCATTGTCACAGCCCACTCTGATGGACCTACTGCATATCCACAAAACAAACAGTACCAGAATTACCCATTCTAAAAACTTAAACCTTGCCTGTGATATAAATAGGACCTGCTGGAGAGATAGGTATGCATTCCAGAGACTACCCCATCTATGGAACAGGCTCCCCATCCATATGAAGCAGAGTTCCTCCCTAACCCAATTCAAGTGCAACTTAGACAACTGGATGGGAAGCTGGAAATTTATCCCTGGTTTGGCACCTATGTCACTAATGCAAACAGATAACCTGTACATGATTCATCTCCCAGGCCCACGCTTACACTTATCAAGGATATCAGAACTTGTCAGAGATTTGGGATGCAGGGCTAGGCTTAAAAAGGCCCTTATGGCCGTTAGCCTAGTAAACAACTATGAACCTATGAAAGGCAAATGTGAAATACAGTGCAGGAGATGAATAGTAAGAGAAAATAATAGTATATCATGCAACTTAAAGAGGGGTAGAGGTGAAGGCTTTATTACTTTTAGATAAGCAAGAAATTTATTTTCATCCGGGTTTGTTAATCAATTAATATTACTTGTTACCAAACTAATCCTTCCATTGAATGATTTTGCAAACCCCATGCATGTTACTTGCCAAATTAAGGGCTCTGATATTCATTATTAAAATTTTAACTATGATGGGTAAATAAATTATTGAGGGGGACTATATACTGAATAGCACCAATTAAGACCAAAAAAGTAAATAAATTAATAAGCAAGAAGGATAGTACAGTATGATCAGGGTATTCCTAATTGTGAAGAGACGAGTTATGGAAAAGTCAACTAGCTACTTAAAATTCTAAAATATTGCAAATTAATCTAGTAGCAGAAATTGCTCAAAAATAGTACAGAAATAAGCAGAAGATGCATTTTAATGTGTTAGACTGCATAGTGGCTGTTGGTATCCATAGCCAGGTTTTAATAAAAAATTGCCACTATAGCTGAGCAAGGCATGGTAGGACAAACCCTCCAAAGGTGGTACTAACCCCGGGATTCAGTAAAGTTCCGTGCAAGAATAAACTATTCTTGCATGGAATGGATCATGTCCGTGCAGCACAATAGTGAACCTTGCATATTCATGAAGGTTCGTTGCTGTAACACCTACAAGGACACGATCCATTTACGAGTGCAGGGGGCTTGTTACAGCAGTGCTCAGACATGTAACATGACCCCTTCACTCAGAAAATGCCATTACGGCACTTTTAAAAGCAAAAACACAGTTGTCTGTGCAGTATATCTGCAGAATGCATGCCGCAGACATGCATCTGGAGCATGTCATCCTGGGCCTCTGAAAATAGGCTTTCCGTCCTAGTCGGACTTACTCGATCAAAAAATATTAAATAAAGAAATAAATTAAACACAACACTGACAAGCCTGAGTTACCATACACTGCACAAAATACATGCTAATACAAAACCAGTTATCCCGTGCACTTTTAAAGTGCTAAATTGACCCCAGTGTTGTGCCCGTGTTCCCCTATTATGGCAGGCATACTCCTAAAGTGAGAAAAAGTTAAATTCCATTTAAATCCTCAAAATCTTTTTTTTTTATTAAACCAATAAAGTTTAACCGTAGCTGAGTGGGTGTGCCCATTGCACAGCTATGCATAGCAGAGTTTAAACATCAAAAGAAGCTAAATAGAAATATACACAGTACAGCAAGCGAAACTGGAATAGCATAGTGGTTAGCGTGTTCACCTAGTATATAGTCAGTCATGGTTTGAACCCCTCAGCATTTCATATGTGAAACACAACTAAAATGTATTTTTCATAAATAAGTTGTGAATATTATTATGTTATATGCTAACCAGGGTAGTGTAGCAGCACCAAATGTGAGGTGTCAGTGAAATTTAAAGTTTAAGCAAGATTAAGCATAGCTAAGCAGATTTGCGCACAGGTAAGCAGGGTTTAGCATCAACCCCTTTAAGCAATGGTTATCTTTGCTAACTGGGGTTGCCCGTTGCTTAAATTAGCTCAGCAGTTTCAAAACTGTCCAATCACAGTAAAGGGCTGGAAATTAGTACTATTTAAACCATGCAGGTGGGAATACAGCTCATAACCAGTTGTACCTCCCCACTGTAGACACTATGGCTGGTGTAGGTGAAGGTGTGCGCTTTTGGCACAATGCTGAGGCATTCAGGAGTCCAGGGTCATGGTCAGACCCCTCATTAAAGACCATGAAGGGTGACTACTGCAGGAACAGTACCAGGGCTCACAGTACAAAGTGGAGGCCTAGGACCATCTTGCTTGTGATCTCAACACTGCCACTGGCATCCCTCTGACTTGTGAGCAGGTCCGGCACCACTTTGCCAAGTTGAAGCGGGGAAAGAGGGACCTTTTGGACCAGTGCATCCAAGATGCCCGGGTGAGGAATGCTCCAGCCATGTATAAGTATTATTCAAAATAAGTGTTCTCCAAAGTCCAGCCTGTGTATGTGATGGATAGGTATGCATAAATGTTTTTTCTTATCTCCTGTACAGCTGCAGATGAGAGAGCTTTGAACTTGGAAGCTCACGCCAGCAGGATGCTAAGGCTGCGTCACGAGGCTGGTGAGTAACAATCTAGCTGGTATTATGTAGGGCAAATAAATAAAAAGTAGTAGACTGTCACCTTGCAGTATTTAAAAATGGGTACGGTTTTTAATGAGCGAAGAGGCCTGTAGGAGAGTAATAGTGACATACAGGTTATATATATCAATAAAAGTGTAATTACTTATCAATAAAAGTGAAAACCCCAGAATGGTTGTGTTTACTCTGGTATTCTATGACTTGAATGTTTCATGCACCAAGATCTGATAACAGAATAGTAATGTTGTGTTAACCACTGTTTTCCACACCATGCTATGTCAAAAGGTATGTATATAGGAATGTAATCAGAAGGTCAGATTGTACAACCAAGAGAGAATTAGACAGAAAATATTCAAGAAATTGATAGCAGTTTCTCAATAGCTTGTTCTGATAAAACACATTGTTGTTGTATTTTTAGCAGAAACAGCCACGGTACAAATCCCGGGTATGGTAGTAAGCTGTACACATAACTTCAACTAGGATTTTGTGAATATGTGTAGAAAGAGTCAGGTAGTGTCAACATAAATTCCCTCTACAGGTCTTCCAGGTAAGAGAAGGTATAAAGTAGCTGTAAGAAGCCTGTAGTAATACTGTGTCCAACACCCACAGTACAACCCCAAGGCTGCAAATAACAGCAAGATAAGTACATACACCAAGTGGTATCCCCCAAGAAATGTTCAAAAGTTTCATGCTCTCACAGCTACCAGTCCCTGCTACCAGAAATCAAGGCAGAGTATGTCAGTAGCACGCATACACACACACACACACACACACACACACACACACACACACACACACACACACACACACACACACACACACAGTATGAGTGTACATATGTAAAGAAACAGTCATGTAGTAGCAACAAAGATTCCCTCTGCAGAACATCTAGGTAAGAGAAAGTATAAAGTAGCTATAAGAAGGCTGTAATTATACTGTGTACAAGCATACCGCTGCCCAACCCAAGGCCATAGTTGTAATGATACCTGTAGAGTAATGAGTAGAGCAATGATCATTAAAGCTGTGACCACTGCAAGAATCTACATTTGTTAACTGACCTCTCTCTCTCTCCCCCATCTTATCTTTGCCAATAATCTAAACACATAATTGAATGGGTATGTTTTCCACCAAACCTACTGTTGGGACATGTGTCCTGTTATTCTACAAATGTTGAAATGTATTCCAATTAATGTTGCCTGTTCAAATACTATCATTGGTGGTCTGTTGCTATCAATGTAATCTGCATGCCGGTGTAATGCCCACTATGGTTCCGTATATGCATGTGTTCTGTTTGCTATGCAATTGTTCCAAACCTGTTGTTTTAGGTTAATGGAAATACTCTTGCATGCTGTTATAACTAATCCTTGAATGTTTTAATAAACTGTTTAAACGTTAGAACATTTGTGGTGTGTCGAACTACTGGGACTACTCTTGCTGCAGTTTTCTGGCTCGTTTGTTAATCCTTGAATGTGTTTACCATGGGTCTATATTAGATGAACAAAAAATCTGTTCATTGAATACATAAAGATCGAAGCTTCAAGGAAATCAAAAACAGTATTGTGCGGTCTCAGTACAGTGAGGATTAGGGTATTTGCCCTTTCCTCACTGTAGTGCGATCTCGGCGTTAGAATATATATTTAGCAGGGGGAGGGTGCAGTCCACCACAATACCATTTTCGATTTCTGTGAAGTTTCGATCATTACGTATTCGATGAACAGATTTTTCATTTATCTGATATAGACCCCTTTACCATTACAATGAGGGAGCTCTGGCTGACAATGTTTGCAGACAATTGCAAGTTGGGAGCTATTATTAACTATCCAAGTGATATTGGCATCCTACTAAAAGGTCTCACTGAGACCAGTGACTGGTGTCAGAACCTTGGCCTTAAGCTCACTGTCAGAAAATGTGTTGTCATCCCCTTTGTGGAAAACCTGTTCCCATGATTTACCACATTGATGCTAGTCCCCTGAACAAAGAAGGCGTTATAAGAGATCTGAGTACACAGGTTTACAACAATGTCTCTTGACCACCACATTGCCATTGTGGTCACAACGTCCTTCTGTGTGGCACATCTCAGCACTAATGCAGCACTAACTACAGGAAGGAAGAGGTTGTTTTCCCCCTGTACTCTTCCTGACAGAGTGACACAGTTTGTTTCAGCATACATATTCTGATGGATGTGAGGTAGGTAAATGAAATGCAAGCCCTAATTTTCTGACAACAATCATATCATTACAGTGATTTACCAGAGAAATGATAATAATCTGTAAAACAGACCAGAAATTTGAGCAATACACCTGGACAACCTGAAACAATCTAGCCAGTTGACAGGTATGCTCAGAACCCCATTCTGCAATGCATTTGGATGAAGGCTGACAAAGTGGTGGGTGGGAGCCATGCAAATGGGGATGTATCTGAAGTACTGGCATAGATAAGCTAACACAGTTGCTGTAGTAACACCCTCCTGTGTGCTGTAACATATATTTACTGAAATAACACAAGTAATTGAATTAGGACATCTGCTATGGGTAATTGCACTTGTATTTGCAAATATATCAGGCACTACAGGAATGTAACAGCAGTAACAAACATACACAAGTGAGAAAGTGCATACCCACTGTGAAGCCAGGTGAAGGCTGCCAGCCTAGCCAGATAGAATTTTGTAGATAATTCTGTCATTAGTAAATATTAATATAAGCCACAGGCTTGATCTCTTAAATGGGAAAAATGGTGTTAAATGTGGAACAGCAAAAATGTAATAGTGCACTCTGCCATAACAAAGCTGACAAGTCAATTTTTTGATGTCAAAACTCGGAGCCAATATGTCTGGATGAAGGAATTCTGCCTATTGTTTTGAGGCCAGAGTTAATGGCTAGAATTTGCACGTATAATTTATTTTATTGTTCTGGTTCCTGACCAGCTGCAAGATCAAAGGGACTATTAACCTCTGAGAGTCTGTTAGCCTGGGAACCAGAAAGAAATTATGTCATCTGAAATGAATCAGTGGTACTGTGTTATCAATTTAAGGGCAGAAAGAATGAGAGCATTAGAGTATTTGTCTTGAGGACATCCAACATAACCACTCTGCCTGTATCTGTATATAAGTAGGATCTTAGACTTTAGTGTTTCTCTTAGAATTAACTACGAAATAGGAAAATTAGTCTAAATGTTTTTCTGTGTTGATGTCAGAACTATTCTACTGCATTATTTTCAGCATTTTCCTGCTATCTCTGAACTCTTGACTAGCACTGTGTAGTAAGAAATATTGTCTTGTGTTTTTATTATTTATTATTAAATATTTTTAGACCTTTCAACTGTGGCTGTTTTGTGTAGAGATAATTTAAGTTATAAGAGCACATTGCATGTATATAGTGATTCTGTGCCAAGTCACTCCACTCCAAATAAGCTTTGCAGCTCAGTCACACTTACCATTTGGATAATAATATTGCACAGTAATAATTGGACACACTTTAATAAGGGCCTTTGAGTAGCTGATAAATATTAGCTGGGTGGTGGCAGTGATTTATACCGTATAGTTAGGTAAAAGGGGCACAGCTGGAGAACTTGTGCCAGCCTTCCCCAGGAGTGTCTCTGTGGTTGTATATAACTCTTATCCCGAAGTGTGTGTGAGTGTGTGTGTGTGTGTGTGTGTGTGCGTGCGTGTGTGTGTGTGTGTGTGTGTGTGTGTGTGTGTGTGTGTGTGTGTGAATATTAATCTCAGTATGTCTGGTTGCTGAATATCTCCTGTGACTGTGGTTATTATCAATCAGAGGTGTGACCAAACCACAACAAGTACCATTCTCCTTTCTACAACAGATGTTGTAAATCAACATATACCTATGTACAGCCCTCAGCCCTATAATATGTGAGGCATATGCAATCACTATGTTATAGACTGGGGATTTCCATTCACATACTGTACCCTGCCTATGACATGGTGGATGTGTTACTACACTGCCATACCCCATGGTCTTGCTGCATGGCCACATCCTGGTGACACACAGATGCCTAGAACAGAAACAGAATACTGCATGTAAGAAAAAAATTCACTCAGCACTTCACTTGTGGGGGGAGAGAGGGGTACACCTGGCACTGAATGTGTTGCCAAGAGTGTGGCCGATATCTGCTGTCTCAGGATAGGTATTGGCAATGTGCAGTAACTCACAGCACTTGTGTTTAATGCTGTGGAGGTTGTTGATGCAACTGTCAAAGGCTGCTGTGATTGTCACAAGTGTCTGCTGCATGTCTGCTGTCAAAGATGCCACCATCCAACACAAGAAACAGCCAGTCATGGTACTCCACAACAACTATGAGGATCACTCTGTATCCATGTGGGTGTGAATGACTTGGGGCACAGCTCCCTGTACTACATGACAAGAGGCATGATTGAACTCACTGATTATGTGGTTCAGGCAGGTGTGACAGTAGCCCTGAGCACTGCACTGCCATCACCCAGAATTATGCTGCGGTACTATCAACAGATGATTGACTGCAACATTGGCTTACATGTTTTGTGTCATTCTCAGGGGATCCAGTATCTCTCTGCTTGGGATGACATAATTGACAGAACCCAATGACTTGCCACAGATGTTCTACATCTGTCACTGCTGGGTTTCCAGGTACTGGCTAAATGCCTTGCCAACCCTATGAAGTCTTATTAGGCAGTGTCCCTAATGTTATTTCCAACAAAGATATCACACCTTAAAAAGTTTAATGAACAAAGCTTTCAGGTCTACACCCTTCATCAGTATAACATTACAACAATACTATTACATTTAAATAGGAGATATCATCAAATCACATGCTTCAGCCCATCCCTAATCAAACACACAAAAAAGCTTAAAGAAACAGCACTATAGGATTCCATGAGGGAGTCAAAGTTGTGTTTGATGCTAATAAGGGCGTTCAACAGTCATGGGACACCACTTTACTCTGCAACAGTGTCCTCCTTCTGATGTATACTTCAGTAATAGTAGGGGACCATCA
Source organism: Protopterus annectens (assembly GCF_019279795.1). NCBI lineage: Eukaryota > Metazoa > Chordata > Ceratodontiformes > Protopteridae > Protopterus > Protopterus annectens. The sequence continues at coordinate 908,603,565 of NC_056735.1, forward strand.
CATTGTCTCCCAGTGTTTGGAGGACAGTGTGTGGGTTCTGTTGGCTCTGGCTAGTACCATGCATTTGTGTATCTGTTTGTACAGTGCATATGTGTATGATTCCACAGTTATGCAGCTATTTTCCATTGTCATGGGTGCACTGAAGACATCCACCCTTGTTTCCATGGCAACAAAGTCAGTTTTGGAGAGGTTTTGCAAGGTGGTTACCTTTGTGTGGGGTGTGGCTGACATGTTGAGTTCCATGTTGATTACAGCCTGTGTGAATCTCACCATGCAGGGATTGACATCTGTGGATGAGCAACAGTCCCATATTTAAGTAGTCAACACAGGTCAAGCTTGTTGCATCCTCTACTGAGAGTCAGTATGAGCTGTTCCAGGGCACTGGAAATTATGAATTCCAGAAGTGTTGGGCCACTGTACTGGTGCTTGGCTAATTTCTCCATGTGATGGAGGGGTAGTTGAAGACTCATCCTATGTCAGTGTGGTGTTGGCCATCATAGATGGCAGGGTGTTGAGGAATGTGCATTGACAGTCTATGGACATAGATGTGGACCCATAGCAGGCTACCATCTGGATTGCATTATTACCCCAAGGCAGTTGTACTGGAAGTATCTCCAATGCATTATGCTGGCATACTAGTCTAGAGGTGTTCCTAGCCATAATGAATATGGAAACAACAACACCTGTGGAGGTATGGTGTGCTCCATGTTTGGGGGCTGACAGCTGTGGAATCCATCATAGCCTGATACTGCAGGTCTGCTGTCTGCTGCAGTGAACCACCTCTCCATTACAGCAGATATGTGTCCTCCACTACAATGAGTGCATTGAGTGACTGCATCCTGAAAGTTAAATGTCTACTGTTGAGCAGCATGACCCTCAGATTGCATACATGTCTAGCTGTTATGGTGGAAATAACATTAGTTCTTCCAATAGCCAATATCATGGCAACACACTCCTATAAATGAGTACTCCATGTGGGCTTTGGCCATTTCCCTTACTTGTGAGGAAGGCATCCTGGAGTTGTGTGAGCTACTACCTCTTACAACAAAACTTGTGGAGACAAGCCAACTAAATGGTGGAGAAGGTTGAAGACATACGGGCAGAATGTGAGTATTGCTGATATATGTTTGGAATACAACTAGTTTAACAGAGTATCTGCACATGCTACTTCTGCATGGGTTTCAGTCTGACAAAGTTCTGTCTCTGCATAGCTCTCAATTGTAGGGTCAACCACATAGTGGCCACAGGTTAGCCTGTTATATATGCACTGTTCCACAGACAGGTGATGTCCTTGGAAATCAGTAGCATACTCTGGTATTTGCATTATATAAATAGTAGCATTCATTTGTTTTTCTGACTTTATATCCCTCAGAAATTATATGTTACAACAAACCCTGTAACACTAGCAAATTTCTCAGTGTATAACAGCAATATTCCAAGTATGGCCATATATTTGGGCCTCTGTCCATCAATTATGTCAGGCTTTTTTCCAGATTTCATACAGTACCAGGTGGATAGGTATACTGGTCTATCATTATTTAGTGCTGTAATTCCTGATGAGGGTAAAGGCTGGGAAACATGTTGAAGTCTGTACATTCAAGAGGTTGGTGTATAGAGAATTCTCTTAGATGCCCTTGTAACATATTTTATGTGGGCGACAGTATCACATGTTTTACAACTAGGCTGTTAGAACATGTGAGATATATTATTGATAAGAAAGATGACAGTTCTATAGATGTACATTTGAATAAATCTCACCATGGGGGCAGTAGTGGGTTCCTAGGTACTATTTTTGAAAAAGTCTGTTCCTCAGCTTGATGAAACATTCATAAAAGGACAATTGTTATGTACAGACTCATTTATTAATATTAACTGTGATACTTTATCCCATAGGGGGTTAAATGAGGACTGTAATTAGAGGCTGTGTATTTAATTATGTAATTAGGCATTAATTGTTTTTTGTGATTAAGGCATGCATTTCTGGTGATGTTTTATTCCTTGAAGGCTTTGGCCAAGACATCAGAGTATAATAAATATGTGTGAATTACCAGCTGGTTGTATTTTTCTTTGTTATGTTCAGACACTTTATTTGCTTTGCTAAGAGGTTGTTGTATGCCTAGCCATTGTGTATGGCCTACCATGATTTTGTACCAGTGTACTGTTCACTTATTTATTTGGACTGTTGGTGGGGAGATGTGAGTGTCATGGCTGCTTTTGTATCCAACTGTGCATGCTGCCCCAGTTATGGGTGGTCTATCAACAGCATATGCTTGAATGGGCATTTCAGGACATGTATGCGTATAAATATATATATATATATATATATATATATATATATAGATTCAGTAGACAATCTCAAAATACGGAAATGTTCAATTTCAGTATTTCAACACTGTATAGTCAAAATTCCATATACCCAAAAACCCACAATGTGAAAACCACAATTGCGACCATACACACAAACATACCCACACCACCACAGAAACAAACACACATACACCTACCTAACTACACTACAACAGACAAAACAACACACACAAACAAAACATAACATGCAAACACACCTACCCTACTAAAAAGCAGGGAAGCAAGCCTCCCTGCACCCCCCAACAGCCCCCTACTTATATATACTTATATATACTAACTGTGAGGTCGCACTAAACACACAAACACATAACAATCGCCACTACACACACACATACACATTAAAATCCCTACCCAATACACTTACGTAAACACCACTTACCTGAATACCCAGCTAAATCCACAAACTGCACAGCATGTCACGAGCATGACCATGACAATGGATTTGATATTTCCGTCTATTTATTTCGACATTGGCTAGAAAACTCATATATGTATATATATATATATATATATATATATATATATTTATATATATATATATATATATATATATATGTATATATATATATATATATATATATATATATATATATGTGTGTGTGTGTGTGTGTGTGTGTGTTATATATATATATATATATATATATATATATATATATATATATATATATATATATATATATATATATAGATTCATAATAATCTCGAAATACTAAAATACTGAATTTTAGTATCTCGAGACTATAAAGCCAAACATTAAAAAAACGACAACCCCTAACAGCGAAATTCAAAATTGCGATCATACACATACACACACCACACAAACAAGCACAAATACACCTACCTACCTACACTACAACAAACAAAAAAACACACACAAATAAAACATAACAAACAAACACACCAGCCCTACCTATAAGCAGGGGGGGAAGCCCCTCTGCACCCCCCACACCCCCGCTACTTATATATCCAACTCCGAGGTCGCACTAAACACAGAAAACCATAAAACCCACCACTACACACACTCACACACACTAAAATCTCTACCCAATACCCTTATAAAAGCACCACTTACCTGAATCCCCAGCTAAATCCACAAACAGCACATCACGAACGTGCCAACACAACTGCGGATTCAACATTTCCACATTCGGTATTATGCAGTTTCACGTAACTGCACTTTCAGTTTTATAGTCTCGAGATAATAAAATTCGGTATTTTAGTATTTTGAGATTATAAAGTGAAATTATATATATATATATATATATATATATATATATATATATATATATATATATATATATATATATACCTCAGTATTTATTGGCATTATATCTATATATTGTTGCGCACATATATGGATCTCCCTACATCTCTCTCTCTCTCTCTCTCTCTCTATATATATATATATTTCTATTCAAATATATATATATATATATTTATAGATATCAATCCTTCCTAATTGCACAGTATCTCTTCCCTATTGTAAACTGGCTGTAACAAAGGGTATTTTTGAGAAAACATCCCAAAGCCATACAGCTGAGATGGCTTACTGGCACATTGCTTTGACTATGGTATGCAGGTTCCTGGGTTCAAGGGCTGTTTATTTTGTTGCTAGCCAGAACAAGGACTGTTGGATACAGAGTAAGGCAGTTTTGAGCAGCTTTAAGCATGTTTGTGGGGGTTTGTGTGACGGTAAGAGGTGCTAACGTACGGTTAAATGAATAGGTGCTTACGTGTAGGCTTCACTTACCACTGCACAAATCTGCTTAGCCTTTACATTTAAGCAATGCTGAAACCTGCTGACTATAGCTCAGCCCTGGTAACCAGTGATCACATTCCAGTCTGATAAAATAGCAGGGTAATGTTATCTTTAATAAGTGTATTTAATTTCCTGTACATAACATGCTTCTATGTGCTGTCATTACAGTACCAAGGGGTGTGTGTATACTCTATGGGACACCTGGGTATACATGGGCAGTACCACAATCTTTTCTTTTTGTATCTGTTTCATACATGAGTAGTATCCCAGGTTATATGCAGTCACACTTGCATGTTACACCAGCTATAGTGCGCTGGTTGACAAATATAGTTTAACACATATTGTATCATTACGTTACTACTTTTAACAGTGCTTTTCCAAGTAAGAGTAGATTGCAGATATTAGTAATGGAACCAAACACCCCTGCATGGAAAGCTGGACTCTGAGTACTGACTATCTTGTTCTTGGTGTTTGAGCTGTATGTTTTTATGTATCTCCTATTGGATATTGATCTGATATGCTGATACTAACTGCCAGTACTGAGATCCATAGGTTCATTGCTTCATAGGTGTGTAGTAGGTGAATGGGCCTGAAGGGTCTACAAGGCTAGCCCAAGGGAATATCCTGGCATCAGACCACATGAAAATAGCCCTCAGTGTGGCTCAGGAGTATAGTCACTGGAGTGGTCCCCAGGGGTGGGTATTGTATTCCCCTTCCACGCATCCAGATTTCTATTGTGAGTGGCCAGTGATGTGCACTGCTTTACATGTATATGATTTATATTCCATAACATGGAGAGTGTCTGGGTTGAACACGTCTCATATGCATATTCTTTTAAGTGTGGAAGTCTGCTTGAGGTCTCTGGGGCATGTTGTGTTGACAGATTGGTATCTTCAGAAGTAACATTCCTGACCTCATTTGGTGAGACCTGGCTATCTAACTGAGGTAGTGATTGCACCTACATAGACAGTATGATACGGGGATTCATTGAAATTATTGGCATCTATCCATACAGCACATGTGTATAAGGCATGGTATTGCCTTTGTGGGGTACATTTGCAAACTCTAAAGTTGTTGCAGGTGTCCACTGGGGAACATGGCAAAAGTGCCACTGTACACATTGAGTGGGGTAATGAGGGGATGGAACTGGGTGCCATGTCCTTTTACTTGCTGGATAACACACACTCAGTCTGGAGATGTAACACATCAATGTACTTTCTGATGTCAGTGGCATTGTTGTGGTCAACAGGCAGCTGACTGTCAACCTATGTTCCCCATTCTGCTATAACAACATCACTGTTCAGTGGAGTACCACTAATGTATTACTTCATATGAGCAATGGTGTTCCCAAAGGTAATGGCGGCACATCTCTTGGCATTGAGGTAATGTCCAGTGTTCCGACAACAGTCATAGGTGTCAAGTGGCCTTTGAGTGTGGTGTCAACATCACCTGGATTGGGAATGCTACCACCCACCTTACTGTTGTATGCAAACATTATCATCCAGGTTCTTTTGTGTTCTCCTGCACCTCAGAAGGGTGAATCCCAAATATGAAACAACATGGGTCCGTACCTTGTGTCACACCAGTCATGTCTGGTCTTTGGTATGACATGGAGTCCACTGCAATCTCACCGTGGGTACTATCTGTGAGGCAATTTGTAGGAGAACTACTGATATCATGGTTGCTGCCTAGCCAAGTGTGTTTGTGTATGATTCATGGGTGGGGAGTGGTCTCTGAGTATTAGAAGGGTTGCCTATATTGTTAACTAATCCATACTGTCACATAGTCATTGCAAACGGCACTCCACATTTAGTGCTGTGGATTGTCTACACCAACCTCTATGGTGTTTGACAACTGCTGGCCCTATAATGTGGACATTCAGACATATACTAGATTCTCAATATAATAATTTAGCAAAACCCACCCCCAACGGATCATATAATTACAATCACACCCACACAGGACACAGATGACAGAAAAACATACTTACACTTGCCAGTACTGAGTTTTGAACCCCTACCTAGCTATGTATAGTTACTACAGTGTTACACATTTATCACATGCGCCACGGAGCTTATAGGATGGACATTGTCCCAAGGTACTTCTAAGGTTAGGAACATCACCAGCCCTTGTAAATACTGGCATTGAATGATGTAGTGGATGAGAGATTTCACAAAATAATTTACCCTACACACATATTTACATTTGCCAGACATGAAGTTCAAACCTGTATCAAATTATGTTTTCAGACCATTATGTTACACATTTACCACATGCCCCACTGACCTTATATGGTTTAGGATTGCCAACAGGTACTTTTAAGGGGAATGATATCTGCAAGACTGCTAAAGTCAGGTACGCAGAAGTGTACTGGGTGTAAATGGGGCCAAAACCTTTAAGTTATGGACACATATATGTAGATGCATGTACACACACACACAAATACCTGCCAGGAATGAGATTCAAACCCCTACCGATGTAGGTATTGCTACTACATTGTTAAGCATTTATCACACACACCACAGAACTTGTAGGTAGAAGAGTGTCTAAACATACCTCTAAGGTGAGTGACATCAGCAGCAGTTCTAAAGGAGGGGTAAGGGAAGTGTAGTAAGTGTGAATGGCCAGAAAATCAGGTCTCTAAAAAGACACATACACTCTCGCACACATTTTCACAGTTGCCAGGACCAGGATTAGAACTCCAACCTAACTAGTTTGCTACACTACAGTATTACACCATTATCAGAAGTGCCACAAAGCTTATATGTTGAATATCTGTCCAAAGGTATCTTTGAAGGAGAGTGACATCAGCAGCAGTGCTAAAGGAAGAGTAAGGGAAGTGTAGTAATTGTGAATGGCCAGAAAATCAGGTGTCTACAAACACACACATTTTCACAGTTGCCAGGACAGGGATTAGAACTACTACCTAACTAGCTTGCAACACTATAGTATTCCATAGTTATTGCAAGCATCATGGAGTTTATATGCTGGAGAGCTGTCCAAAAGTATCTTTGAAGGTGAGTGACATCAGCAGCAATGCTAATGGAGGGGTAAGGGAAGTGTTGCAAGTGTGAATGGCCACAAAATCAGGTCTCTACAAAAATACACACACTCTCTCACACAATCACATGCATTTTCACAGTTGTCAGGACCAGGATTAGAACTACTACCTAGCTAGTTTGTTACACTATTGTATGACACATTTATCACAAGCACCACAGAGCTTATATGTTGAAGAGCTGTCCAAAAGTATCTTTGAAGGTGAGTGACATCAGCAGCAGTTTTAATGGAGGGTAAGGGAAGTGTAAATGACCACAAAATCAGGTCTCTACAAAGGCATGAACAATCTCTCACATAAATACACACATTTTCATAGATGCCAGGACTGAGATTAGAACTCCTACCTAACTAGTTTGCTATATTATAGGTTTACGCAATTACTGCGAGCACCACAGAAATTACATAGTAAAGAGTTGTCCAAAGGTATGTGCTGACATCAGCAGCAGACTAAAAGGGGGGAAAAGGAAGTTTAGTGAGTGTGAATGCCCTCAACCACATTCATCTAGAAACACATACACACACTCACACACAACTTTACATTTGACAGGACTGAGATTATAACTGCTACATGGATATGTATTTATACTGTAGTGTTAAACATTTATCACAAGCTCCACTGAGACTATTGGGCTATGGGCTACCCAAATGAATTTCTACAGTGAATGACATCAACACATCATGTGATAGAGGCCAATGGAATGTGTACTGGGTGGGAAAGTTCTCATAATGGGATTCTCTCTGTTGCTGTCTGTCTCTCTCTTCCCCATGTCTCAGTGTGTGTATGTTTTACATATTGTATTATGTTGGCCTTAGATATGTGTGAGTATTTCTATCCAGTGTGTGTGTGTGTGTTGTGTGTGTGTGTGTGTGTGTGTGTGTGTGTGTGTGTGTGTGTGTGTGTGTGTGTGTGTGTGTGTGTGTGTGTGTGTGCATGTGTGTGCGTGCGTGCATGTGCGTGTGTGTGTGTGTGTGTGTGTGTGTGTGTGTGTGTGTGTGTGTGTGTGTGAAGTCTCAATGGTGTACAATTTGGTGTGTCTGCACAGACATCAGCGAATAACCGATATATGTAGTCCACTGTGTTTCAGACATGGGCTTCAGTTCTCTAAGTGTAGGAGCATGCCCAGTAGGACCTTCTTTACTGAGTGTGTGCATCCATTCCAGGGAGGGATGGACTCCAGTTCAGGGTTTTGGGTGCTACAGCTACACTTAGCAAACTGTTTCTGCAGGATATCTGTACATAGGTTGCCAATATTGAGACACAATGGGCGTAACATAGAGGGGATACTGTTACTATTTCTGTCTGTGCTGCTTGTGTAACATGGTTGGTTGTAGCATAGATTTTCTGACATATGTACTGTTTTACACTGTGATGTATCATGTTATCAAATACTGACAGTTATCATTCTTTTCTCACAGTTATTTACCAGGGAAATATAAGATGAATGAAGCTGAGACCAATATTCAGAGGCATATAGACTACACATTCTGGCACACTCCTGCTATTGTGGAGGGGTAGCTATAGACAATAGATTGTTGGTTCTGTGTAAATGGTCCAGTGCCTTGTTAGTATGCTGGGGATCCCTTCCTTGTGCTTTTCTTAAATTCATGGAATGGCCATATCCTGCTGGGGCCAAACATCACAGCTGTACAGATACACCCAGGTTGTCTAGAGACAGGACTCATATATCTGGTCAGTTGACCTTCACATTGTGGTTTACAAGCAGTTTTGTGGATATTCATTCATGTGTTTGCAGTCAGGGTGTAGTATGGATGGAAATTAGAGTTTCAGACTTTGCACACTCCATGATATCCATGTTTCTACACCCCCCTTCATTATTCTGTCCTCTTCCTAACATTGTGTAAGCAATATCTCAGAAGTATCCCTATAGTTGGGTATTTATCCCAGTAGTAGTTATGGCCTGGTCCATAGTTTTTGCAGTAGGACATGGGCAGGTATGCTACTGACATTTGTCAACATGGTCTTGCATTTGTTTTCTGTTTACTGTGTTAGGTTGTTAGTTAGGACTCCCTGACATTGTGTACATTGGCACTATGGGTGAGGCATGGGACTATGTCAGAGGACTGTAGGCCATTTGAGATTGCTCCAGGCCATCTGTAGAAGGCCAGTGCATTCTCTCAATCATACGTTTCCAGGCTGCAAGCCAGTGGATTACCCTGGGTTGACAGTGGTGAGTGGTTGAGGTGTTCCTGTCAATCCTTCCTGTTCCTACTGATCCACGGGTCTGGATGTTGGCAGGTTGCTGCTTTCAGCTAGGGACACACCTGCATGGGACACCTATTCAGCATGCAGCATCATGTATGTATTCCCATACAGGGATGGGTTTGTGCTGTAATCATTCCCTAAAGCAAGGATATGACCTGATATAAACCTGTGGCTGATGGTGGGGTGAGCTGGGTGCATGTGGGATATGGAACCTACTGGCACCTGACTCACAAATATACCTGGGTCATTCAGCTTATGCTGGCTTGTGTGTGAACATGGGCAGCCTGTCATTACATTATAACTGTGCATTTTGTGGTCTGCCAGTGATTGACCAGACTACCAGCATTCCATACTAGAGGGACAACTAATGTGATGCTAACCTCTATGTATAATTCCAAAGTTGTGTGCAGTTGACAGTTATTTTATATGCATTCTGTGTAGGTTACTTCCACCTGTGTACTGTTTTTATGTATGGGTCCCCATTCATGGTGTGTCTAGCTTTCCAACAGTGATAGATATTGACATCTAGACAGTGAGTATGTACAACTACTTACATAGGTGTAGCTGAGAAGCAGCATGGTTGGCACTGCAATTGTTGGAACATGGCCCTGTCATTCACTGTACTGTACCTAGGCCACTGAGACACAACCATCCAGCCCCACATGCTGACCACTTCCATGCAATAATAAACACACAACAAACTTACCACACTGACTCCTGCATAGTGTACACATGCAACAAAGTAGATTGGGACAGCTCTGGCAGTCTGTGCTCCAGTGATATTACTCCTCAAACTTACATGTTACTGCATTTCTACATGGGATTGTGGGGGGGGGGGGTGTACACATGAAGAATTTAAACATTTGCAATGACTGTACTGGCATTTCAGTTACTCTGTTGGCTTCCATTTCATATTGTATTGTGACCTATCATGCAGAAAGGAGGCATATCAGTAGAGTACACATGTTAGATCTTAATGGCATACATTTCAGTTTCAGACTTCTTACCCTTCAGAAATAAAATTCAACTGCCAGACCTGTTGTAGTATGTCTGTGTACACCTGGTGTGGGGCTGTTCACCACTGCCATCATTTGGGGGCCTTAGCCTAGCCTTTCTTTATGGTCATCTACACCTGTCCTGCTGGGTGAGGCTGGTGGTGGGTATGTGACCCTCATTGACATCCATGTCTGTGACCTATTGACACCCGCAGTTATTTGGGACATCACATGTACTGTGGTTGGGGTTTTCACCTTGTGCAGTGCTGCCTAGTATGTTGACACTAGTATTTCCTGCTGTCCCATATAGGTGTCAGCTGTATGCTGCTATCCCATTCAGCCCCCAATTCCCTTGCATGTTTACATCCATATCATACATACAAGTATGAGAACATACTACTCCATTCAGTAATTGATAGGAAGGGTGACTTACCTTGTTGCTGGGCAAGTACTGAGGATGGTGCTGGAGGGCTGACTATGTCAGATGCAAGTAGTACACTCCCTATACATGGTAAAGCATAGGTAGTGTCATGTTTGGCATCCCTTTTACTGTATGTGAGAGTCAGAGAGAGGTATCAGTCCCTGGGTCCCTACGGTGTCAGTGTGTGTGTGTTATGCGTTGCCTCTTTGCCAAGGCATGGGCATACTGGGCATGCCTCCTACTGCCGACAGGGGCAGGCTCAGGATGTTCCTCCTCTGAGTCCCTCTCTGCCTGTGCTGGCCTTGGCAATGGTGTGGGGCTGTGTGGCCCTGCACTATGCTGTTCCTGCTGCAGCTGTTTCTGCAGGATCATGTTGTGTAGCATGGCACATACTATGAACATTTGTGTACATGTAGTTGGAGAGTACTGCAAGGCTTCACCCGATATGTCAAGGCAGCAGAACCATGCTTGAGCATCCAAAACACAAGCTCTACAATGATCCTGGTTTGTGCGCGTGCCTCATTATGGTGTTCTTGTTAGGGGGTAGGTGCATTTCTGATGGGTGTCATCAGCCATGGCTCCTTTGCATAGCCAGCATCTGCCACTAGATGGCCATGTGAGATGTTCCCCCCAAGCAAATGCCTGATACAGCTGTGAGAAATGCCAGATGTGGAAGTCATTATAGCTTCCAGGGCTGCCAGCACACACATTCATGATTATGCCCTGGGCATCACACACAACCTGGCAGTTGATAGAGGGGAAGCCCTTGCAGTTTATGTAGACCCTACCCCACTCACTGGGTGGTGCTTTGATGTGGATGTGTACGCAGTCTATAGCACCAACTACCTTAGGGTATTCTGCTGTATGGTGGAAGAGATGCATACTTCTGGTCAATGCCTCACGGGTGGTGGGGAAATATATGTGCTCACTTGGATGTGGTGTCATAGCATCCAAGAACTGGTGGAGTACTCTGGATGCTGATGCCTGTGAAACCCCCATGATATCCCCAGTTGGTCTTTGATAGGTACCTTTTGCTAGTATTCTTAAGCCTACACATACCTTGACATCCACTGGATGGGTTCCCCTCTATTAGTTCTGTGTGTGTGAGGTGTGGCTGGCACAGCTCAATGGTTTGCTGTAGAACGTCCCTGTCCACCCTATAGTGCTCTACTATCTCCAGCTTATGTAGGTGCTGGTAGGTCACCCTGGGACTGTGCACTCTTCTCCTCACTGTGAATTGATTATCAGCATTCTCCTCCTCACCATCCTCAGTTTCTAGCACATATTGATAGATTAAAGCAGTAGAAGCCTCTAATATTTTTAGTTAGTTTTGCCAGTTAAAAATTCCCCATCTGTGTACACTGGTGGTGTAAAGTTTGTGGGAAAAAACAGACTGAAAGGTGTTAGCATAGTTTATAGTAGTGTGCTGGGCTGCTGCATGTGTAATCGGCTAATTCTGATACATTCCACCGGCTAGCTATGCTAGTTCTCCTTGATTGCCTTCCTACTGCTGTTTCCCCGATAACCAGTCTGAAAGGTGTTAGCATAGTTTATAGTGGTGTGCTGGGCTGCTGCATGTGTATTTGGCTGATTCTAATACATTCCACCTGCCAGCTATGCTAGTTCTCCTTGATTGCCTTCCTACTGCTGTTTCCTCTTCCTAATTCCTCCATATTTAAGCCCCGAGGTGCACTGTGCATACCCAGTGCTGAAATGTAAACAGTGCTGCCATTTCCTCTTTTTTTGTTTTTTTTTTTTAAACCAAGTGAGCGGCATGCACACCCGATTAGTCTATGTACACAGTGCTCAGGCACATCTGACACACCCCCTTTCTTAGCTGTGTTTAGCTAAGGGCAAACACAGGCCACAGAGCTCCAATGAGCTTACAGCAAGCATGACACACCCCCTTACGAAGTCATTCAGCTCTTACACTTGCACTGTTGTACTACTGCACCTACACGGTTATGTACAAGCTGATACTTTGAAGAAATCTGTGATTCAGTATAACTCCCCTCATTTGCATACCCCAGTGTGTAGGTCATTAATTACTGCATTAATACAGACTCTTTCCCCTTGACAACCAGTGCTCCCTTGTATTGTTTACATTCTGCATGCCATTGACTATAATGGCAAAATGAGGATTTCACTTAAGTTTTCATTTTTTTTTTAATTTTCGTCACGATCCTGTTTGCGCGCCACTACCCTATGCTTAAATGGCTGAGATTGGTCAAAAAAAAAGTTTCATTTTCATAATAATTAATCACTTTTCAATGCCAATGACCTTATATTTGGCTATTGGCATGTCTAATGTACATAATACGTGCTTTTCCATGAGCTGTCATGTCTCCGTTTTATCAGTTGCAGAAATGTGCTCAGTTATTTTCTGAATACATTTCTGCACTGACACTGTTCTAGCATGGAGATCTGACAGCTTGGTGGATCGCAAAATCACCTAATTTGCATGTTTTTCACCAGCAAATGAGGTGATTTGCATGTTTGCCAGTTTTCCCCACTAGAACAGAGTAGGACTGCTCGTGCATGTGAAAACTTTACTTTCCTGGAGTGCTTGGTGGCCATTTTCCATGCAGGAGCTCCTACACAGTTCCTGCATGGAAAATATCCATTTGTGAATCTGGGGAAGTATGTGTAGTCTCCAACAGAAATTGCTTGTGATGGGTGGTGCTCTATCTTTGTGATGTGGGAGAAACAGGAAGTAGCAATGGGGATCCAGAAGAAAAGCATATATAACCTAGAGGGATTCAGAGTTTAATCGACAATAGGTTGTATGCAAGTGACATTTATGAAAGTAGTTTGATGAATGAAAAAATGATGATCACACATTGTCCTTACACAAAGTTATTGTTACCAAACAAGTAATTCTGGGAGTGATTGGAGGTAATTTGCTCAGTTACTGAGTACTATATCTTGTGCTGAGTGATCTTCTAGATACAATGTTTTGGAGTTATATCTCTGTTTATTGACTTAACCAATGTAACAGTCTGCTATAAATCAAAGATCAAAATCAGAGCTGTTCTGTGCATCAGAACTTTAATAAAGCATTCAGTCAGACAAAAACCCTAAGAGTATCAATAATCTCTCAAAATGTAATATTTAGTGGTTGATATGGAATGAATAACTACCAGCTACTGCAACTTCTTATCAAGGTATGCCATGCCAAAGTGTTTACAACAAAACACTTGGCTTATACTATAATACTTCCCAGAAGTAAGTTTTAAAAGATATTGAAACTGATTATTATATAGACATATGCATTTCTGTGCTGGTAACAGAAAGCTACTCTTTCTCAGACAAAGTATAGAAGTGGTCAGCTCAAACCACCTCTAAGCAAAGTACAGAGGTGTACTGTCTGTTAGAAAATTCAAAAGTGAATATATATATATATATATATATATATATATATATATATATATATATATATATATATATATATACATATATATATATATATATATATATAGATATACATATATACATATATATATATATATATATATATATATATATATATATATATATATATATATTTATAGCCATACATATGTCTGCTTGCTGTTACTGTGCATTTTAAAATAGTTGTTTCATATATTAACCTAGAGAGGTTGTCAGGAAAGTGGATGGAACCAAATAAATGGATCTTGTGGTAAGGCAACATTGCACATTGTGTTACTAGTAGTTTCAGCAATAAGGCTGCTACTGTAGATTGGGAATACTAGAAAAGTAATACTGCAGTAACAATACGATATGTCAGGACCAGCTAGAGTGAGTTCAGAAACACAAAGACTGAAGGGTCAAAAAACAGACTTACATATACTATATCCAACGTGCCATTTCTTGCTTGCCCCCCCCCACAAAAAGAAGTTTAATGGAGAAGAGTGATTTATTGATTTTTGAAATCCACTCTACTCCTGTACTTTTTGTCTTTTTTCAGTTTGTTGGCAGTCAGCATTTCAAGTTCCATCATCTCAGCCAAGAGCCAAAAATACACAGTATAAAATCTTCCTAGTTCACATAATTCAGAATCATGTATTCATTTCAACAACTATGCTGTGAATACAAGTAAGGTATTTTTAAAAGAAATATAAATATAACAAGATGCACATCTAATAACATTAGTAGTTGAAGCACCCAATCTTTTAAGTTATCATTATTTAAACCTAGAAATATGTTTAGTTTAACAAGCCTTATTTGAGTTGTAAAGTAGTGATTTATTCTGAATCATCTTTATTGCTCAAGCTGAGAGGTGTAATGAAGCACTTTTCATGCACATGAAGACAGTAATATTCAAGTTACAGATGGATGCCATGTTTTAGAATGGCTCTGAGTTTTATAATGCATTTAAGGGATGGATTTTTTATACTAGTTAAACGCCAACCCAGAGATGCCTTGCATGATAAGTAAGAATTTGTAGACATCGCTTCAATTAACATTTTCAGAAAGAAATATTTTATTAAACATACACAATCAGTTTTGAGACTTGTCTTCTGATCCCGAAAGCTTAGAGGAAGTTGTGCTCTTTTCTGTGTAATAAATAGTAGGTTTATACTTTTAAATAATGCAAGTTAATAAAACTGAAAAGCAGCAATTTGCATTTTCACAGTTGTATATTAGACAATATCATGTGTCTTAAACACAATAATGCTAACAAGATCAGCAACAATGGACAGTCTGCATGGTTAGTGTGCTGAAATGCTTAGGGTAAAGATGAACTCCTCATAAAGAAGAACTACTGTATGCAATGATACTCCAGAAGTGATATGCTATTGCATAAGGCTGACAATGCAAAAGAATAAGGATAACAGATGTTAGAGGTTGCTTTCTGTAATCCAGAATTTGATTTCTTCAGTATCTGTTTGTTTAATGTATAACTCTTAGAAAGCTTCTCAGGCAGGGTCTGAAAAAGGTCCCTGTGGTTTACTGCACTATACCAGCTAATAAACAAATAATACTGCTTCCGAAATTTTATTAAAACCTATACTGTGTACCAAATCTGTCTACAGAAAGATATTTCACAGCTACAGAAAAATGTCCCATTATATTCTAATGGAATCTAATGGAATGTATTAACGTCAGCAGTAGTAATGCAGAGTGGAATCACACTGCTGAAATGCAGTGGTGCTCTTACAGACATGTACACACACTTGAGATTGAATTTCTGTTACATCTCAGTCATAGAAGTGATGCAGCTGATGAGATGTAGTGGCTACATCACTACTCTGTCATGCATGAAATGGATGTAGTCACAACATCCCAGACTAATAAAGGCTTGTAATGTCAAGATTCTGTACTTTCATGAGTTATTCACAGAATATTCAACGTAATTGTGACACATATGAAGACTAGTGTGTAGAAATGTATACTGAACCCGATGTATTTCTGTATGTTTCAGAATTGACACATCCATTCCTTTTTAATTGTCTTGTAGCAATAGTCCCTCGCTATACTGAAATGACTTGTACGTTAACACTGTGCCACTATAATTCAGCACACTATCACCCAATACTACTCTGCTCCTACATTTAATATAGGAACATACACATCTCATACTAGCACAGTACACATAGCACTGCTCAGCTGATCTACATGTCAGACAGTGCAGCTTCACTCAGCTACTTTTTGTCAGTTTATTTATTTATTTTAGTAGTGGTGGGTTAAAAGCTTATTGATTTGTGCTGCAGTGTTCATATCACTATAGAACATACCTCTCAACCTCTTACCCCAGGAAATATAGACAAAGCTGTTTTACCTTCATATTGTCGATCACATTATGGTCGACCCCACTTCCGTGAATACCAAAGTGCGACTGTCCAAAACATCGAACACCACATTTCGGAACGGCAACATCTCGACCCCTTTTTGACCCATGGTAGCACTGGTGTGGAGATGTGGCAAGGTCGGAAATGTTAAAATTCGACATTTATTCAACATTTGGAAGGGTTCTTGGTTCTGGTTTTGTGGAAACGGTTTGATGAAGTGGCCGGTCGATCATTTGTGATCGACAATATGAAGGTAAACCAACAAAGCCTAATATGATGGGGGACAAAGGTTCCAAGATAGAGACAGGTTTTAAATATTGCTCTTAAAACTTAGAAAGTTGCTAGAATAACAGGGATTGTGTTAAAATGCATGTTTAGAAGGATATGCAGTCTGAAGCTCAAATGCATGTCATTATTTAGTGATTTAATTCTTCAGATCATCCTAGTGATTTGCCCGAAAACCATAAATATTTGGGGGCAAAAATCTGGACAGTTGAAAGGTATGCTGTGGAGTTAGCATATATAAGTCAGGGAGTTATGGAGGCAAGGTTCCCACCTGGCAGTAACAAAGGGATTTGTTGCCCTGCAAAATGCCTGGATACTTTTTCATGCATATAAGATACATTTTATAATTTAAAAAAATTGATGTAATGTAACTCATACTTCAGTGATTCCTATTATCATAGGTAAAGTATGCTGCCCAACTGTACACCATTCATCATGATGTATGACCCCAAAACAATACATTGTACACTAGTCATAATTGGGATGCTCTATACTGCCTGAGGTGTACCAAGAAACATACTTTGCAACTCCTTCCTTTACAATGCTAGAACCAGCTTGAGTGCTTTAATTGCTCTTGTATGCATTGCAAAAAGGCTGCTGTTTTGCTCTACCCCATACAAATATGGACCACCACAAAGCTTGTTAAGTGATACTGGAATGTCAGATGAACAAGTTACTCAGCTATGTGCCCTCTGATATTTGTTAGATCCCCAGTGCTTTAAGCCCTGTTGAAATATATGGTATGCAGGATATTGTGTTGTGTATACTGTGTGATGCAGACCACAAATAAGTGGTGTCCAATTTGTCAGACACTAACCAGAAACCACTGATATAGTATTCCCAGTGTCACTCTGCACTGCATTATACTAAATGTACATCCACCAACCACTGAGCAAACTGCAAACTCTATAGACAAAGGTCACATACTGTCACCTTGTAATTTACCCTACTAGTCCATAAATATGCCTTATTATCATTGTCTTCTGTGACCATCAGCTCATGTGTACCAGGAAACAGTGAATGGCATGCAATGCTGCAGTGTTTTGTGCCATTCATTCACATCAAGCACACTTTGTGTGTCACCCAACAGATATACAATTAATTTTCTAAATCTTGCATCCCTTGGCTGAGGACCAGAGTCACTTCGCACTCTGGGTCACCTGTGCTACACAATATCTCACAGATTAATATTATCATCTACATCTGTGGACCCTGATAAAAAAGTTGTTTCCAGTTGTTGTACATATCTTGTAATATATTTAATATTAAAAAAAACAAAGCATCCTTTATGCAGAATTTACCCAATATCCAATATATTATGATAAAGGAGAACTTGAATTTCCAGCAGAAGTAATATATGCCACGAAGTTAGTAGGAAGATCATATTATCCTGTATTCATATCTTCTACCTTAACATAATCTGAGTTGTGACTAAATATATGACCAATTATAAATGGAATATTCTCAAATTTGAGTAGAAAAAGGCAGTCTGACTTTCTGACCTTTTAGGAAACTGCTGCATGTCCATGGTTTTATTAAGGATAGATCACTTCCTATGAATGTTAACATGGTGCAACTGTGAGTCAGACAAATATCTAATATCAACACCCAAATTAAAGTAATCTGCAAACTTAGATAAACATGTACCAGGTGTTTTGGCCTGGAGATCTGAAAAACAGATTCCAAATAAGAGATGGCCTAACACTGAGGTTTTTGGTACATCATTCGTAACATTTTGCTTTCAGAAGTGGCTGTAAGCTCCAAGGGGGTCTGTCAGACAACCAGTTAGCCGCCTACCTAGCAACAAAAGTATTTGCATTCAGATTTACAAGTTTGCCAATAATACCTACAAATGGGAATAGTTTCAAATGCCTTGGCCAAGTTCAGATATGCTGCATGTATTCCATAACCGCTATCTATTGCTTCAATTAAATTTTAAACAAAATTAATGATGGTAAACAGGCAGGATCTTCCTTTGACAAAGCTGAAGTGATGAGAGTCTAGGATAAAGAGATTTTTAATGCCAACATTAATGAGACCTGAAGTAATGTGCTCCAAAGTTTTACATATGAGGCTATTGAGACTAATACGCCTATAGTTATCAAGGACTTTGGTTTGACAACCCTTGTGTAATGGCATTACAATGGCTATTTTCCAGCCATCAGGAAAATAGCCTGAGGAGAGACTTAGATTAAAAAGATTAAGAAGGGGGTCAGGTAGATCAAATTTGCCAAAGAAAATCAGGCTACCTGGTATTTTTTCAGGAGCCATGGGGAAGTATACTTAGTTTGTAACTCATTCACTCCAATGGAGCTCAGAAAGTTTGCACTGTAACTTCCAATGAGCAGACCCTAAGCCTTTTGACAGAATCAAATTACGCCCTCACATTTCAAACAAATGTTCATATCTCTGGAACCATAATGGCCTATTGAAGAAGTATAAATGGTGGACTCTTCAGCACAAACTATTTTCATGGTGGTAGTATTCTTCTGATTTTAGGTCTTAAACCAAATTTCATAAGTCACTTTAAAATCAGTAACTATTATGTTTGTAATAATTTGTAAACAACTTGCAGTATCTCAGCAACAACTGAAGTTACGCACTGTCAGCAGCATGTTTGTTATTCATCTAGCTGAGAGCTTTCATGTGAGGCTAAGGAGTTCTGTCTGTGTTACCTGGTTGTTGAGATATTTGGAAAAATGTGAAAATTATATCTATATAAATTAATATCATAAAATTAACAGTTAATATATCTTTACCTACACTAGACAAAAATCAACTATCAATGCAGCTGAGTTTGCCATTGTGTAAGCTTTAAGATAAAATCTTTTAAAACCTTGTACATAGCACAGTTTTGGAATTACTGATGCAAACATGATCAACCAATATTTGATGCCTAGAGGTGTTAGTAGGAGGTAACTGCAGATGCACCTGGAGTCATCACTCGGATGTAATGAGTTAAGAGAACTTGTTCCATAGTAACTAAAGTGGGTGGTTCGGATTGTGGAATCTGTGGAATTGCTATAAATGTGGGGTGTATAAAATCTAAACTAAATTTGTCAGCTTAGGATATTAGCTATTTCCTTTGGGTCAGAGTGAATAGTATTAATGTGAACTAGCTCAGAGCATTGTTGGATATTATTTCTTAACATCCTGACCTAGTTAAACAAACTTGTATTTCCGAAAACATTATACCTCAGGGGCTGAGGATTCTCAAGATGCCTGCCCAAATAGACTGTGACCCCACTTTATTTAGTGAATGGCAAAAGTTAAATTTGCAAACCAGTATTGGTTACCTGAAATTACTGTCAGTGGCTGCTGAGAAAGAAGAAATGAAACTAATGCCCCAAATTAGAAATAAATATCTGGACTTGTGTAAAAAATATGATCCTGATTTAACAGTGAAGCATATTAATGACATGTTGGAGAATGTATTTGTGTATAGTCGGAAACTAACACAAGTCAAACTGAAGAAATTACACAGGGACAGAATAGATTTCTCACAGGGCCATGTCTTTATGTGGCCGAGATCTACAAATAACTTTGGCAGTAATAATTTGAGTTCGGAAGCAGTTTCAACCACTTTTCTCAACAATAGAGCCACTTCCAATAAGAATTCTGCTGACAATGGAACTGAGTCAGCACTATCGACCAATCGGAATTGTAATACGACCCAGGAGATGCAAGAGGGGTTGAACCAAACAATAATAGAGTTAGGCTGTGATGTACCAGCAATTGAGACTATAGTGCCTAGAAAAAGAATTATTACAACTGAAGCGCAAGTACACCAAACAGTAAACGGCTGTGTTTCTGATGGTTGTGAGATAGTAGACGCCTTCCACCATGCTAATACCCCTTCTTTTTTAGGAAGCTCAAGACCTCCTGGCTTGAATTTCCCCCTTCCCACCAGGCACAGATCAACAAGCCGAGGGAAGGGTGGATCGAATCTAGCACAATCGAGAGGGAGAAGTGTGACGAGAAACAAACGGAAACGCACAGATGGAATGGTGAGTCCGTTTACCATCAAGAAAGCTTTTCTGAACATCAAAACTCAATAATTAATCTATCCACCCATATTCTATCTGTACAAGAATGTGCTGTATTAGGAAAAGGATTGTTCTTCATTCCAGCTCTTGACTCTGATATTACTGATGTCGTACTTGACATCAAGCTGTTTTCAAGGAATTTGATGTTAAAAATTTTATATGCAAACAATGGCGACAGTAATGATAGTAATGGGTGTGTTTTTAAAAAAACAAGTTCTTTCATGCCTAAGTTAAGTCCTCTAATTTTTGCATTTGAACAAGTCTGTATAGATGATGCATATAAATTATTTTATGACCAAAAAAATGAATCATAGGAATAAGTGGTATAACTTATCTAAAGATGAATATGCAGCACTAAAGAACTTGCAGGTGAATCTATCTATCATGATACGACCTGCAAATAAGGGAGGGCAAATTGTAATTTTAGATAGAATAGACTATGATAGAAGAATGTCTTTGTTATTAAGTGATGGTACTTTTTACCAGACTGTCAGCATGACACAAGTTAATAGGATGGTTTCACATTTACACAATAGGATAAGGGAAATGCCAGAATGAATCTTATTGATGAAAGTTTACTTAATTATTTTCTTATATTTAAACCTACAATACCTATAATTCAAGGCTTACCTAAGATACACAAAAATAGGGTAGATCCCCCCATGAGACCCACTATAGCTGGCAGCAATTGGTGTACAGAAGCTATCTCCCTTTTTCTTGAAAAGTTCCTGAGGAAACTTTTAGAAAATTCAAACCATATATTGAAGGACACTGAACAGTTCATCAGGGATTTATATAACTTCAGTTGTGAAAGAGAACAACAGGGTAGAGTGAAATAGTTATTATTAGTCACACTTGATGTTGCGTCACTCTTCACAGTTAATCCTAATGAATATGGGATTCAGAGTGTTATCAATTTAATGACTGCTACACAAAAATATGACAACAATACAATGAATTTGATACAATCCCTACTGGACTTAGCCCTAGGAAACAATGTTTTCATATTTAGAGATAAAATATACCTGCAATGCAATGGGGTAGCCATGGGAACATTATGTGCTAACAGTTATGCCAATGCAGTTGTGCTGAAATGGGAACAGGACAATATAGTTATAAGTCAATTTAAGGATGATGTCCTGTTCTTTCATAGATTTGTGGACAACCTCT
This sequence comes from Protopterus annectens, assembly GCF_019279795.1. Taxonomy (NCBI): domain Eukaryota; kingdom Metazoa; phylum Chordata; order Ceratodontiformes; family Protopteridae; genus Protopterus; species Protopterus annectens. Next base: position 908,625,666 of record NC_056735.1, read on the forward strand.
TTCTGTTATGGGCTGGGTCCATAGAACAACTGATGCTATTTCTTGAGTATATTAACACCTCAATACACTTTCTTAAATTTACCATGAATTGGTCATATGGTATGGTTAACTTTCTGGATATCTCCATCCTACAGGAGCCGGATGGTAAATTAAGCACTCAAATGTATAGGAAGGAGTGCCATGTCAACAGCTTATTAAGCAGAGATAGTATGCATCCTCAATTTGTTTTTATGAACGTAGCACAAAACCAGGCATATAGGGCATCCAGATTGAATGCCATAGAGTCGGACTTTATAGTACAACTTGATAAGACAGTTATAGATTTAACAGAAAAAGGTTATGACCAGAAGCTTGTGAATCGAAGCATTGGCACTGTTAGAAAACTCAGACAGAGTAGAGCCAAACCCTGTTTTTCAGAACGAACTGAAGATATTACTTTGAAAGTAAAAACTACACAGAAATTAAAAATGTGCTTCAGTTATTCGAGAAATAAGAGATATTATACAAATATCATAGATAATAATAGGAACATTCTGACTTCTGATCAACAAATTTGTGATCTGATAGGTAAGCATCCACAATTTACTTTTAAAAATAAGAAATCATTGAGGAGACAACTTTGTAACCCCAGGGATCAAATCATGACAAGTGACAATTCTGGAACTATACCTTGTACTAAATGTCATTTTTGTAAGTTTATTGATCAGTGCACAGTCTTTCGAGATCCAGACACTGGAGAAATTCATACTTTTAGAACCAGTGCCAATTGTGGTTCATCTCATGTGGTTTACCTAGCAACTTGCCAGACCTGTTATAAATGTTATGTCGGAAAGACTGATAGACTACTGAGGGATAGGATAAGAGAGCATATATACCATATAAAAAAGGGCAGTATGTTCAATGCCCTAGCAGAACATGTTAAGGAGACAGATGTACAACACATATTTACATTTAGGTTACTAGGTAAAAGTCATGTTAACTTGAGGGGTGGTGACATTAGAGTTTGAACTGAGAACTTAGAAACTAAGTGGATTCTGAAATTAAGAGCAAATACTGGCCATGGCTTAAATGATTGTGTACGATTGAGACCTATTCTTAAGAATAGGCCACTTCGCAGGTGATACTATGTTTATGTTTATACATATATTTTTATTTCTTATTTATATTGATTTTCATTTACATATCTGTTTTAGATACATATATATATATATATATATATATATATATATATATATATATATATATATATATATATATATATAAATACATATGCATAGTGTTTGGTGCTTTACACTGATAGTTCTATGTAAATTGTTTTTATGTTACAGATTTAGATAGTTCTATGTAAATTGTTTTTATGTTACAGCCCATTCAATTGATGTTTTACTTATTTAAGAGAATCAGTTTCAAATTGTGTGATGTAATGATTGTTGGTATAAAAGTAGGTGTGTTTGTACCTTGTTTTATACACCTGAAGAAGCCTGCTGGTGAAAGCGCTTGTGTTTTTATAATAAAATTATTTGGAGAAACTGGAGCCAGACCTCAGCATTGTTTTTTCGTTTTGATTGAGACTTTTTCTGTTACTGATGTACCTGGTTGCTGTTGGGACTGTTCTTTGCTTTTATTGCTGGACACATTTATAGCTATTTCAGTGGCTATTTTAAGCTCATAGGCACTAAACAGCCTATAATTGCAAAGTACCTTGCTAAGGTAAGGCAAAACAGCTCCTGTACTTTGCAAAAAAAAAAAAAAAACAAAAAGCACCAAACCAGGCATGTCCAAGGGTCAGCTTCTGGTGACTTCTCCTGTCCACCTGGTGAATCTGGGCATACTGGGGCAATGCAGCAATTGCCTCATGTACACAGACAACCCTCTCCTCCTACCATCCAACACTACAACCTGTGAGAGATGCACTTACATAGTCAAAATGGAAGCAAAGCTTTCTCCACCCAAGATTGTGTTAGACAGTCAAGAGGAGAAGGTTAACACCCACACCACACCTCAAGCAATACATAGCCATTCTAAACCCACACCACCAACACCCACATATAGCAACACTAAATCCACATATGCAGAGGCCCTTAACTGTAACCTGCCCAAGCAACAAGGACCTCTGAAGCTGAAACGCAAACAAACACCAATCACAACCAAAGTGTCACATAGTTCACAACACCAGTGTGCCACCAAGCAACAGCCCCCGAAGCAAGACAACGTACCTAACACTTTAGTCATAGGTGATTCTATAGTCCGGCACACTGATGTCCCACTCACCAGGTTGAACAAGGAGAAAATTACAGTCAGCTGCCTGTTGGGTGCCAGGATCCACCACATAACGCATACATTCAAGTCACTCCACAACAAGTACAAATATGACTCTGTCATTGTCCATGTTGGAGTGAATGACTTGAGACGTACCTCCCTGGACTACATGAAAAGAGACATGGAAGAGCTCTCGGATCATGTGGCCCAGGCAGGTATGACACTAGTCCTGAGTAGCATCCTGCCTTCGCCCAGAATGATACCACAATATAAGGACAAAAGGATTGACTTCAATAATTGGCTAAGCTTCTGGTGTCATTCAAAGGGGATACAGTATCTGTCTGCCTGGGATGACATGATCAACAGACCACGATGCTTGCTAGAGATGGTCTGCACCTGTCACCTCTGGGATTCATGTTACTGGCTAAGGCTCTTACCATCCCTACAGTGCCTTTTTTAGGCAAAGTTCAAAGTATGAAACCACCATCGTAACAGGTACAAGCATGCAAAATCTGAAGGTAAAGCTACTCAATGCTGGAAGTCTAAACCTCAAAATGCACTCTCTCGAAGCACTCCTAAAATGGAGAACATCGATATCTGTGCAGTAACTGAGACCTGGTTCAAGGCTCCAGAGAGCACCCCTGCAATACCAGGCTACAACTCTTACCACACTTTTCGGCCACCAAACCAGGACCAAAACACTAAAGGGGGAGGAGTGTCAATATTCACCAAGGATATTCACACAACCAGGCTAGTTGCCCAACACAATGCATCTGAAATTCTCCAGGTGCAACTAACACTAAGTAAGACTGCAATCCAAATTGTAGCTTACTACAGATCCCCCACCATACTGGAAAACATTAAGATAGAACCAAACAACCTAATACTGGGTGATTTTAACTACCCTGCCATTACCTGGGAAAACTACTCATGTACCAACACCTTTGTCCAACGGTTCTTGGAATTCATAAATTCCAATGCCCTGGATCAACTAATCCATAGTCCCACCAGGGGCTCCAATATCCTAGACCTGGTCATTACCAAAATGGGAAATCGATGCTCCACACCTATGGTCACCCCCTCGTTAGTCAGGTCTGACCATAAGCTAATCACCCTTAACATCCACATCCCACCCGCACCTCCCAGTAAGGAAACCTTCATAAAAAACTTCTCCAAAGCCAACTTCATGCTACTCAAGTTAGAAGTGAAAAACTTCATGACACCCATGCAGATGGGAACTGAAGGTTCAACTGCTGAATCCTACACTAAGGCACTGTATGAGCACATCTACTCATGCATGAATCGTGCCATCCCAAATAGAACCAAGATGCTCTCATCCAAAAAAAGGAAAGCAATCTGGTGGTCCCCTGCCATAAACAAACTTTGCAACAAAAGGAAGAAACTGTTGCAGAAAAGAGGAAAATCCCAGGATGCAAATAACTCCTTTACCAGCCTCAGTAAGAAACTGAGATCCCTCATAAAATCCTCCAAAGCTAGTTATGAAAATAAAATTGCCAAAGATTCCAAAGACAACCACAGATCTGCTCTGAGCTAAAACAGAATGGCATTAAATATACTGAACCCAAGGATATTGCCAATATCCTGGCAGATCAATTTAGTGCCAACTTCACCCCCCCTCTCACCCCCTAAATTGCCTATGTCAATACCGGAAGATTGCCAAATTCCAGTAATAACGGCCACACAGGTAAAAAACGCACTCTCCAAAGCTAAGAATACAGCATCCATGGGACCAGATGACATCCTGGGATGTGTACTACATGAACTACAATATGAACTGGCACCTCACCTGAGTGTCATGTTTAATCATAGCCTCACCTCAGGTTTCGTGCCCATGGGGTGGCGCAGAGCTACAGTTATCCCACTCCACAAGGGGGGATCCACTTTGGATCCCAGAAACTACCATCCCATCAGTCTGATGAGCCTTATCTGCAAGGCCATGGAGCGTATTATCATGGAACTTATAAACAAAGACATTGGCAGCCATCAAACACTGGACCCCACCCAGTTTGGGTTCATGAAGAGCCGATCTTGTCTCCTGAACCTGATTGACTTCTTCGAATCAGTCTCCACAGCCATGGACAAGGGTAAGGTGGTCCACGCAGCCTGTCTAGACCTTGCCTAGGCCTTTGACACCATCCCCCAGTCTGGAATCATAGATAAACTTACTAAGCTGGGCATTAATCCCTAGGTCACCCAATGGGTTGCTAACTGGCTTACTGATAGAACCCACACTGTAAAAGTAGCCCACTCCAAATCCAGCTCCAGACAAGTGACAAGTGGGGTACCTCAGGGTTCAGTCCTGGGACCGCTCTTGTTTTGCATCTACTTCTCTGAAGTACAGGCCAACACTAAGGGACTCTGGCTAACAAAGTTCGCAGATGGCTGCAAACTGGGAGCCATTATTGAATCCCCAAATGATGTGGATACTCTACAAAAGAGCCTTACAGAAACAGATGCTTGGTGCCAGAGCCATGGGCTCAAGCTCAATGCCAAGAAATGTATAATTATTACCTTTGGGAAAAAACATGTACCCGTGAATTACCATATAGGTGGCAGTACACTAAACACCGAAAGTGTGATAAGAGATGTAGGGACACAGGTGGACAGTGGTCTCACCTTCCATAACCACATCACCACAACAGTCAGGAAATCCTTCTATGTGGCACACCTCATCACTAAGGGCTTTTCATCCAGAAAAAAGGAGGTCATTATCCCACTCTCCTCATTCCTCATTAGACCCATTATAGAATACAAAGCCCCGTTCGGTATGTACCTCTCAAGACATCTGCAACAACTGGAAAGGCCACAGAAATACCTCACTAAAAGAATCACAGGCCTAAAGCAGATGCCCTATGCTGACCGCCTTAAAAAACTCCAGCTATACTCTGTCGCATATCATCTACTCACAGGCAATCACTGCTTAACATACAAGGCCATGTCAAACACAGAGCTGTTGGACATGCTACACTTAAAGAAATCCCAATCCCTCAGAGCCACATGCTCCAGGGATCTAAACCTTGTCTTCACAATAAACAAAACATGCTGGAGGGATAGGTTACTGACCCAGAGACTCCCCAGACTCTTGAATAGATTTCCCATACATGTCAAGCAGAGTGCCTCTTTGGCCCTCTTCAAAAGGAACCTTGATGATTGGATGGAAGAAAGGAAATTCTCCCCGGAGATCACGTCAGTTGCCCTGCTAGACAGGGGTCCAGGGAAGTAAATAGTGTGGGAAGAAATAGCTAGGGAATTGCTATGGCTAGGCTTGTTTAGGCCCTAGGGCTGATAGCCTAGTACCAACCTATGAACCTATGAACGTATGACCCTATAATTGTTCCCCTAAGCTCTTTACTTATTTCCTTAAGTGTGCTCTTAAATGACCTCTTATAAGTAGCGCAATCCTTTTTTCTTGTTATATAATTTATTTATACGGGTATTCAATCATGGAGGTTGCTTTTAAAATTTCCCATTATATTTGAAGAAGAAAAGGACTGCCTTATCAAAACAGCTATTTAAGTGGAAGAAGAAGTCAGAGGTATAGACAGCAGCTTTAGAAATATGATCCAGTGGAGGAGAATTACAACAAATTTGAATTATCTAATAACTGAAGGAGGTTTGTTTTTGTGAAGTCCTTAAATAGAAAGGTATTTACTGGGCAAGTATCACCAGTAAAAGCAAAGGTCAAAAATTAATTCAATAAATTAATTCAAAGGTAGTCACAGTTAGATAGGTTTAGGGTGTAAGTTCCAAGTTTATTGTCTGACAGGATATGAATATATCCATTAAGTAAAGAAAAAAAGTACTTTTTTCCAAAGCTAAGAGTATTTTTTAAGAATAAATACACTTTGACTAAAGGAATAAGAAAAGAAACAAATGATTGTTTTTTTTTTTGTTACCTGGAATGAGTTTCTCTAGCGATCTTGGGTGAGTCTCTACTCAGTTCTATCCCACACCCTTCCACCAATTCCTACCCACACATCCTAAATTTATATCCTCTAACTCCTCCTAATATGTTTACATCTACCAATCATCTTGTCTTTACTCTTCTGCCTGTAATACAATTGCCCTTATCCACATATCTCTCACGAACCACAATTCTTCCTTTAAATATCCACTGATTTTTCTGCAGTCATATCACCATACTACTCCTCCACCAGATAATCAGAAGGAAGTTCTTTTGGAACAGCATACCATCTTCATCATATGCAATATTTTTCCCCTATAGATAAATGTTGACTTTGTTAGAACAAGAAGCGAGTTTTGAAAATTGCCTTTAAATGTAGCTATTTCACTATTTTACTTGTAGTGAACTATTATTACTTCCTGAAACATATCCATTCAGCATACAGTTACAAAAAAAGTTGAAGCTGCCACAAATAAGAAAATAAACTTGCTGTGGATACTAATAAGAAAATATTTTATAAGTGTATATATTTTTTGACACACATGTTCAACTGATAAATAAATAAGCCATGCATCAAATGACAAAAATGTTTAAAAATCTTAGCACAAAAAAGAGATGCGTCTTTTGTTACTATATAAAACATATACTAGGCCAATGTTCAAGTACAATAACATTTTTTTATATATCATGCAGGAGAGCTGAGAGAGTACAAAGTAAATACACCAAGAGGATTTTACTTCATGAAAATTATAGTTAGAATAATAAATGCAAATAACTCAGTTTATTTAGTATTCGTTATACCTACATCTATGGTAAATTACATTTGCCTACAAAGTCTTTCAAGATATATTTGACATACAACTTTACAGCTGTAGTTTAACATGGATCAAGCTATGAAATTTGACTTAAGTATGTGTGGACACAATTATATCACTTTTATTTAACTCAAAGACTGGTAATATTTTAGAATAAATTATCGCTTCATATTAGAGATGGTAAGAACTTAGAAGTCTTCAAGTGACAACTGGATTCATGGGCTGGTTAGAAATTGTTCAATCCGGAAATCTTGGAGTCATCATCTTGGAGTCAGCATTACTAGATGGCCATACGGCTTTAATGCTGGTATGCAACTTACGAACTTAAGACAAGATGAGCAAAAAAATTCATCTTATTAAAAATATGCCCCTATTTCTGAATGGCAAGTACTACATCATTTAAAAACCTTCAAATTATTATTTTTAATAATCATATCTATGTGACCCGTTATTCCACAACATCAATAAAATGTAAATATATATTACTCTGTGTGTGGATGGAAAAACTCAGTGGAGAATGCATGCATACACAATGCACTTGTGGAGGAATGAATTCTCTTTTTTGATTCTGTTGTAACATTCAGAATAAACAAGGCTTGTTACACAATACAGTTGTTTAAAAAGGAAAGAAATATCTTTTTGGAAACAACTCCATTGTATTGAGGGAATAATAACAGACGCTTAACCCTGACTGATGCAAGACCTAACGAATAAGCATGAAGCCTGAGTGGATTAATTGCATGGTCACAGAGAAATGTTGTGTCATTCATTGTCAGATGCTGTATATTGCTTACTGGTGTAGCAAAACATCTGTATGCCTGTTTTCCAACTTCAGAAATCTGTTTAATATAAAATTACTGCTTAATACTTATAGGTTCATAAGTAATTGCTAGGCCCTAAGAGACCTTTTTAAGCCTAACCATGTATTCCCATGTGTAAATTACTGGCTAAATTACCAAGGGGTCTTATAGTTTTGAATAGGTGGAAGAGGATAAACAAGCTGCCTCTGTCCAGTAGGTGGATAACTGTGAAGCCTGGAGTACATTTTCAATTTCCCATCCATTCGTCTATGCTATGCTTCAATAGGGTAAGAGACAAGCTCTGATTTCCATGGAAAGAAAGCCTGGTCCAAAGTAAGGACAGTCTGTGAGACCCATATCTGTCCCTCCAACATGTTCTGTTTATATTCTAAATAAGGTTTAGGTCCTTGGATTGGGTATTTCTGATGCTGTTAGATTTGATGATATGCAACAAGTCCATCAGTACAAGATCAGATGTTGGCTTAAGTGAGGCACAGATCACAACTCGATAGTCTGTAGGAGATGGAATTTAAAGATAAGGCTTTGAGGTGGTCTGTGCATTCCATGTGGTTTATACCTTGGATGCTTTCTGCAAGGAACCTCTGTGGGCATTCCAGTTGTTGCATTTATCTGATAAGGTACATGTTGAAGGGGGCATTTTAGTGCAGGATTGATATAATCAGCATTGAGTACAGTGGGATAATGACATCTTTACACCCAGATACCATACCCTTGATAATGATTTACACAAAAAACAATGATTTCCTTACAGCAGAAGACACATGATGGTGGCCAGGTCACCATCTACATATGCTCCCAAGTCCATAACAAGTAGATCTATTCTTGTGGTGTGTTGTCTATGTGGTAATTCCCAGGGAAGGTTGACTTGCCATAAGATACTATTATGCATTTTTTTGGTATTCAATTTTAGTCCATGACTCTGGCATCAGTTATTAGTTTGCTACAAAACATCTTGGAAGATATTAGAGTCCTTTGAGGTTCTATAAGCATACTGGGTTTGTAGTCGTCTACAATCTTGGTCAACCAGAAGACTATAATGTTAGCTTTGATTTCCAAAAAGTAGCTACCAAAAAGAGTGGTCCCAGTACTTAGCCCTGGAATAATCTGCTGCTGACTGGCCTTTTTGTGGAAAGAGTATATATTCATCAGTGCAGGAAATGAGAAAACATTCATTTGAAACATGTGGCGTTTTATCAGCCAGTGTCTTTACTAATAGTTAAGACAGAGCTACAGTGTTCACTGCCACTGATATCAATTTTGGATGTGACCATTGACTTTAAATGAATTTTCAGATATTTGTTTATGATGTAATCTAAAATGGTTGGAGATTATAGCAGAAGAACCAAGAAAGGGCATTGATTTTAGTTTGCTATGATTTGAACTGCATGTACACTTTTGAGTGTACTGCGGATAGGGCTGGCAAACATCTTTTCTCCCTTTTCTCTATGGATATGCAAACAGAGTTAGCACATTTTAAAAAAGGATGTCATGGGAAAGCCCCCGCAAATGGAGGTTCAATGGGGCTTATCTCTTTGTGCAAAAAAAAAATAAATTTTTTTGGGGAAATTCAATAAGCATACATGGAATGATTCTCTGTGAAGGCATAGTGGCACAGCCCCAACACGGAACATGGCTGTTGAGCGATCCAATAAACAGGGCTGAGGGGAGTGCATGAGCAGTGGACACGGAAGTGTCCGTGGAATGCAAATCACCTCATAAGCTGGTTAAATCCATGCAAATGAGATTGATTTGTGATCCAATAAACAGAAAGGCACCTGTGTAGGTACTGTGTTGGAGTTAGAAATGTACAAGGACAGAAACAATGTACCGGAATATAAAATTTAAACAGGGTCTGTAAAAGGCCAAATAAAAGGGTGGATATTGCACTGTAGGCATGTAAATGGCCAAAACGTTGGCCAGTGAGTCCGAAAAGCAATGCAAATGAATAAAAAATAATTTTATTTTTTAAATACATTTATTACATTTGCGAGATGAGCAGTGATGTGCAAATATGCTGTTATGAAAAAAAAAATTAAAAAGTGTAAAAAATGAAAATTAGACATTTTCAGAAATATTGCATTATATTGCTCAGCATGCAGACTCTTACAATGGCAGGTTCAGTGGTTGCAGGCCCTGGAGTAGTAAAGTATGCAAGCTATACTCAATTACCTGTATGTAAATGAGATGGGGTTACTGAATGGCAAAAAGGGCCACTATGTCTGCAGATACAACCTGTGGAAAAGGTAGAACCATGTAGGTAGTAGTAGAACAGGCATCTGACATCAAAATAGGGTGTGTCACCCTACGTGTAAGCAGACTGGAGCTCAGTGGAGCCTTTTTGCATCAGCTAAGCAGGGGGGGGGGTCCGATGCTGCTGAACTGTATTTAGTCCCATGGCGCATGTTTTACTGGTTGAAGAAAATCTGAGCATGCCCATGCACATGGGAGTATCCAAACTGCTGAGCACTGTTTACACTAGCGTCGTGGATTTGCGAGCCACACCCCAGTGCTTAGCAGTGAAAGAATTAAAAAAAAAAAAGGAAATAGCTAGGGGAAGCCAATCAGGTAGAAATGACTGATAAGCCCTGTTCAACAGACACTGGCACATTCAAAACCCCAGTGATATACCAGTCAGGTGAAATGCATCATAGTGAGTCAATCACACAGGCTACATCTGGAGCATACCAGTATAAAGTATACATACAAAACCACAACAAACTGAATGGCCAGGTTACCAACTTTTAATAACAAATGTACTCAGTAAACACTCTAGCGCCTCGGCTCAAAAAGCCTTTCAGGAGTAAAATCTTTAGAAAAAACAGCCTTCTTATATACAAAAAAATCCCTCCCCCACTATACAATTAAGCTATTAAACAATAAAATAATTAAATTAAACAAGGCACTTCCAGTTACACTCAACATTAAGTCCTCTATGGGACAATGTTAAAAATGTAAAATAAACAGATTCTCTTTATGTAACAATTTCTGTTTTATACTAAAATTAAACAATTCTACATTTATCTTTTTCTAAAATTGTCCTCTTGAGGCTATTTGGACTACATTCATGATAATATTTAAAATTTCTTGCTAAGGGGCTTTCAAGTTTACCATTCTTGATGTCTCTCAAGTGCTCTTGCAATCGAAGTTTAAAAGCCCTCTTGGTCTCTCCAATATAAAATAAGCCACAACCACATTTTAAAGCATAAATTATGCTTTGTGCCTGACAACATTATCTATCAGTGGGTTTAAATGGAACTCCATTTGTTTTGTCAAATGACTGCACAACATAGCTCTCAACTAAATAGGGACAAATCTCAACAGAATCAGGGACAAATCCAGAAATAAACAGGGACAATCAGGGGTACTTTTTAAAATATTACTACTGTTAACTAGAGATGTTAACAGAATAAGATAATGTGAATTAATATACATTTTCACAAGTAAAATAAGTCCATAAATCTAATTATTGTCATTATTTATTAAGTGTAACTCACCACGTCTCCAAAAGTCACCAGTTTTAGGGGGGATTAAGAGGAACAGAGCTAAAATTTGTGTCAAAATCAAGGACATCCCAGGGACAGTTGAGAGGTATATTGTACAATATAATCACAACTAATACATTTGTTACAGGGAAAGGTGCCCATATTAAAAAGTTGCTTTACTAAAGTATCTACCAGTTGTTCAAATCTACTATGAACTACAATATCCTTAATATTTCATCCCCTCTTATAAGAGAACATTGAACCTTTTTCTATTACTTTCTGCAAGTCCATATATTTCAATAAAAAGTCCCAATAATGCAATATAACTTCTTTAACTTTTTCACGCAGAATATTCTAGGTAGTAACTATAAATAATGTTTTGTCATCCTCATTTCTATAACTTTTATAGCTATTAGTACCTATTATCTTAAATTTCTTATAAATCATTTTTTGAGCACACTCCAATGCTTCTATTAAATCTTTATTATAACCCCTGTTAAGAAACATAGTTGCAGTTTTAACCCATTCTTCTCTCAAAACATCTTTATCATTACATAAACGAGAAATGCATAAGAATCCTGTATGAGGAAGTGCTTTAATTGTATGAGGTGAGTGGCAACTATTTGCATTCAAAAATTGATTAACTTCATCAAATTTCATATTCACTCCAGTTTTTATAAATCCATTACAATTACCTTGTAGAGAAACATCTAAAAACACTACATTAGTTCTACATTGTAAGCCATCAAATGTAATGCCAAACCTATCTAAACTTCCTTGACAAAGAAAATTCAAGTCATGACAACCAATTTATAAAAAAAATCATGGTTATAGAGCTATTCCCTTTCGAACAAAGCCATAAATAGGTTGGTGTACATTGGGGCAAATGGAGCCACCATAGCTGTAATTTGTAGTTGCTGATATATAATCTTATGAAACTCAAAATAATTATGTGTTAAACTAAAATGCACTAAGTCCATAATATAACAAGCCATTGGACTATCTCCCAGAAATAAGTTTAATGCCTCCATTCCAAAATTATGTGATATGCTTGCATATAGGCTTTTCACATCTATGGTGACCCAATACATGTTACTTTCCCATTGAATGTCTGATATTTTGTGAAGAAAATCAAAAGAATCATTTATGTAAGATGGCAACCTAACTACATCTAATAAATACTTATGCAGAAGCAATCCAATGTTATGAAAAAAGTACTGACAAGCTGAAACAATGGGTCTACCAGGTGGATGATGCATAGTTTTATGGATCTTGGGGAGGCAATAAAAATGAGCCATTCTACATCCCTCAATACAAAACTTTTTTTCAGCATCTATTTTGGAAAGATATCCTAGTCTAAACCTTTAATTTAATAAATGTCGGTATTGTTCTAACACTTCTTTGTAATATTCTGTGTTCACAGCTTTATAAACTTCTTTATCATTCAAGAGCTCATAAGGCATATTTACATATTGTGAAAGATGCATCACAGCAATCTTGTTACCCGTATCTGAGGGTTTAATGATTAATTTTCTTTGATTTCCAGATTCCGTCAAGGCTAGCCATTCATTTCTAGTTAAATTATAACATACTTCACTTTTATTCACCATAAAAATCAAAACACACTTTCCCCAGTATTCAGCAAACTTCCATGCAAGAATAGCTTATTCTTGCATGGAAGGGACAATTCCCATGCAGCATGGCAGAGCACCATTCATATGTATGAAGGTGCGCTGCCATGCTCTAAAATGGACACGGTTCTGTGTGCGAGTGCAGGGGGCATATCCAAGAGCAGTGCTCTCACAATACACAAGCCCCCTGCCCTCGAGAATTGCCTTTTGGCAATTCAAAATGAATGAAAGTCTCCACGGACCCTTTAGTGTCTATAGAGAAAATAAGAGACAGACACACCTCCCAACTTTACAGATCTTCGCAGAATGTCCAGATTACTGCTTCATATTTTTGGTGTGTTCCCCTAAAATCTGCACCTGACTGGCAAATAGCTGTGAATTGAAGTAATTAAATAATGACAAATATTTGAGTTTAAGACTCTACAGCCTCAGAAAATACATGCTAATCCAATGCTCATCATTCAATCAATGTTCTAAGTTTCACGCAGCAATATTTAAAATATATTCCATATTTTTTTTTCCTGTGTGCAATAGAGTTTAACCGTAGCTGTGTGGGTTTGCCCATCGTGCAGTTATGCATAGCATAGTTTAAACATCAAAAGAAGCTAAATAGATATATACACAGTATTAATAGTAAAGCTGGAATAGCGAAATGGTTACATCAGTATGCAGCCAGTCATGGTTCAAGCCCCACAGCAGCTCAAATATTTTCACATGTGAAACACAACTAAAATGTATTTTTTCATAAATAGGTAGTGAATATTATTATGTATATGCTAACCAGGGTAGTGTAGTATCTCTAAATGTGAGGTGTCAATGAAATTTAAAGTTTAAGCAAGATTTAGTATAGCTAAGTTGATTTACGCACTGGTAAGCAGGGCTAAGCATCTACACCTTTAAGCAATAGTTATCTTGGCTAAGCAGGTTTGCCCGATGCTTAGCTTAGCTCAGCAGTTTCAAAACTGTCCAGTCATGGTAAAGGGTGGGAAATTAGCCCAATTTAAACCACACAGGTGGGAATACAGCTCATAACCAGTTGCAGCTCCCCACTGTAGGCACTATGGCAGGTGTTGGTGAAGGTGAGCGCTTTCGAGCACAGCGCTGGGGCATTCAGGAGTCCAGGGTCATGGTTGGACACCTCATTAAAGACCATGAAGGGTGACTGCTGCAGGACCAGTACCAGGGCTCCTAATAGAAAGCAGATTCCTGGGACCAACTTGCCTAAAATCTCACCACTGCCACTGGCATCTCTCAGACTGGTGACCAGGTCCGGCACCAATTTGCCGACTTGATGTGGAGGAAGAGAGACCTTTTTGACCAGTGGGTCCAAGATGCCCGCACAGGAAATGCTCAAGCTGTGTGTAAGTATTAGTCAAAATAAGTGTTCTCCAAAGTCCAGCCTGTGTATGTGATGGATAGGTATGTATAAATGTTTTTTCTTATCTCCTGTACAGCTGCAGATGAGAGGGCTTAGAACTTGGAAGCCCACACCAGCAGGCTGCTAATGCTGTGTTGCGAGGCTGTTGAGTAACAATCTACCTGGTATTATGTAGGGCAAATAAATAAAACATAGTAGATTTGTCACCTTGCAGTATTTAAAAACGGGTATGGTTTTAATGACTGAAGAAGCCAGTAGTAGAGTAATAAAAATGTAATTACCTGTCAATAAAAGTGAATACCCCAGACTGGTGTTGCTTACTCTGGTATTGAATGACTGGAAAGTTTCATGCACCAAGATCTGATATCAGAATACTAATGTTGTGTTAACCACATTTTTCCACACTGTGCTATGTCAAAAGGTATGTATAGGAATGTGTATAAAAGAATGTTGCAATCACAAGGTCAGATTGTGCAACCAAGGGAGAATTAGAAAGAAAACATTCAAGGAAGTGACAACATTTTCTCAATAGCTCATTCTGATGAAACACAAACAGGTTGTATTTTTAGCAGAAACAGCCACGGTATGAACCTCGGGAGTGGTAGTAAGCTGTATGCATAATTACAAGTAGCATTTTGTGACTACGTGTAGAAACAGTCAGGTAGTGTCAACAAAAATTCCCTTCACAGATCTTCCAGGTGAAAGAAGGTATAAAGTAGCTGTAAGAAGCCAGTAGTAATACTGTGTCCAACACCCACAGTCCAACCCCAAGGCTGCAAATGACAGCAAGATAAGTACATGCACCATGTGGTCTCCCCCAAGAAATGTTCAAAAGTGTCATGCTGTCACAGCTACTGGTCCCTGCTACCAACAAACAGGGTGACTCAATAGAAATCAAAGCAGAGTATGTCAGTAACACACACAAAACACACACACACACACACACACACACACACACACACACACACACAGTAGGAGTGCACATATGCAACCCTGACTATGTGAATGTGGGTAGAAACAGTCATGTAGTATTAACAAACATTCCCTCCACAGATCTTACAGGTAAGAGAAAGTATAAAGTAGCTATAAGAAGGCTGTATTATATAAACCTACTGTTGGGACACATGTCTCCTGTTGTTCTACAAATGTTGAAATGTATTCAAATTAATGTTCCCTGTTCAAATACTATCATTGGTGGCCTGTTGCTATCAATGTAACCTGCATGCCGGTGTAAGGCCCACTGTGGTTCCATATATGCATGTGCTCTGCGATGCAAATGTTCCAAATCTGTTGTTTTGGGTTAATGGGAATACTCATGCATACTGTTATAACTAATCCTGGAATGTGTTTACCATTACTAACCAACATCTGTTCTAAAACTGCAACACCAAAGCATGACAGGGAAGGCCGATCCCAGTGGATCCGCCTCTCCCTCCTCATCTGGCCGTGGCATTGGGCCCTAGCATGTCTGGTACACACCCCAGGACCTCCTCATCTGCTGGTCCTGCATGACCTTCAGGTGAAAACGTCTCAGGGGATGGGGCTCATCCCCCCCAGCCATGGGCACGGACAGGATCCTATCACCCAAAGCCAGGTCTGGGGTCTGGTCCATAGCGAGCTCTGCAAGGAATTGGGAGATCTGCTACACCAGTGTGAAGGCCAATTGGCACAACTAGAGGGTCAGCCTGCCCCTCCTGCTCAGCCCCCAGCACAGCCACCTTCAAGGCTGTGAAGGTGCAGTGGTGTCTGCCCATGGGTTGGGACCTCAGTCCCACTGTATCCATTTGTGGGCTCATGGGCTTCTGATTACCAAACACCCCTCCCCGTCCAAGGTGTTTACCCCCTACATGTGTCATATTCTGACTCTGTATACTGTCTTGTCTGTCTTATCTGTCTTCCTACCCAACCTACCTCGCAAAATATACCTACTGTCCTCCAACATCCCACTTTCCCCTTAAAAAAAAGGGCAATCTGTTCCCCAAAAAAATGTTGCCACAGACATAGCTGTCCATTTTGCACACATGCCCACTACACATGTAATCCTGTCTAATTGGCTTCACAACACATTATTGTTGTCCTCAACCCTGTCTCTCAGGGGTTTGAATGACCACATTTTAGCTCCAAATTCAGTATATATACACAGCTGTTTCTGTAGAAGAAATGGACAGCTATGGACCTTCCCTACACCTATCCTGCACATCCCTAGGTATCTGTCATATTGTTTTACCCTCTTCATGCCCACTTTTTCACCACTTTCCTATACCCCATTTTTCTTTTCTTTTAAAGAAATTAGCATGGGGGTAATTGGGAATAAGCAGTAGTAAGTGGGATTAAGCCTATTTGCATGGTTCTAAGCAATACCTACACAGATTAAGCACTGTCTGTAAGCATAATTAACCATAAGTTAGCATTGCTTACCGCTGCACAAACCCATGCAAACACACTCAAAGCTGCCTTAACCACTCTGTACTCTGTATCCAACAACAAAATAAACAGCCATTGCAGACCTTGAACCCAGGACCTTGCACACCTACACACCATCTGCTTCTTCTTTCAGCTTTTCCTGGTTAGGGGTCACAATAGCGGATCACCTGTCCACTCGTGATTGGCAGTGGAGTTTTACAGTGTCAAGTTGCCAGCCCAGGGCCCAACCTTCCACGGAAGGCACACACATGTATGCACTCATGCCTAGGGTCAATTTAGAGTGTCCAATCCACCTACAGCATGTCTTTGGGATGTGGGAGGAAAATGCAGCTCCCGGAGCAGTAACCCATCTTAGCTCTATGGTTTTAGGATTTTTTCTCAAACATGCCCTTCTTTACAGCCAGTTTACAATGTCTTGGTCTTGGTTTTGGTCTTGGATTGGTATCTGTAAATATATACATCTGAATAGAAACATACATAGAGAGCGAGAGAGAGAGAGAGAGAGAGAGAGAGAGATAGGTAGGGAGATCCATATAGGTTTCCAACAATATATAGATATATTACCAATAAATACTGAGATGTACATACACACACATATATACATATATATATATATATATATATATGTATATGTATATAATATATATATAGCTATATGTGTATATATATATATATATCTACAATCATACATACATATACAGATATATATACATATATATATATATATATATATATATATATATATATATATATATACACACATACATGCATATACAAATATATATATATATATATATAGATATATATACATATATGTTTATATATATATATATATATATATATATATATATATATGCATACATGCCCCAAAATGCCCATACAAACATATGCTGCTGATAGATAGGCCATACACAATGGCCAGACATACAACAACCTCTTAGCAAAACAAATAAAATGTCTGAACATAGCAAAGAAATATATAACCAGCCAGTAATTCACCCATGTTTATTATAATCTGATTTCTTGGCCAAAGCCTCCAACGAGTAAATCATTGCCAGAAATGCATGCCTTAATCACAAGAAGCGATTAACTCCTAATTACATAATTGAATGCACAGCCTCCAGTTACACTCCTCATTTAACCCCCTATGGGATAAAGTATCACAGTTAATATTAATACATCGGGTCTGTACATAACAATTGTCTTTTTATGAATGTTTCAGCAAAATGAGGAACAGACATTTTCAGAAACAGTACCTTGAACCCACTACTGTCCCCTTGGTGAGATTCAAATGTGCGGCTATAGAACTGTTATATTTCTTATCAGTAATGTGTCTAACATGATCTAACAGCCTAGTTTTAAAACATGTGTTATTCTCCCCACATAGAATATGTTAACAAGGGCATCTAAGAGCATTCTCTATACACCAACCACTTGAATGTATAGTCTTCAACATGTTTCCCAGCCTTTCCCCTCAGTAGGAAGTACAACACTAAATACTGATAGACCAGTATACCTATCAGCCTACATACTGTATGACATTCTGGACAAAACCTGACATAATTAGTGGGCAGAGACCCAAATACATGGCCATACTTGAAATATTGCTGTTATACACTGAGAAAGTTGCTGGTGTTGCAGGGTTTGCTGTAACATATCTTTTCTGAAGGATATAACATCAGAAAATAAGTGGATGTTACCATTTACATAATCCAATCAGCAGAGTATGCTACTGATTTGCCAAGGACAACACTTGTCTGGGGAACAGCCCATACATAACACCCATGGCCATTACTTGGATGGCTCTACAGTTGAAAGCTAGGCAGAGACAGAACTTTGTCAGACTGAAACCCATGCAGAAGTAGCATGTGCAGACAAACCCTGTTAAACCAGCAGTATTCTAAACATATAACAGCAATACTCACATTCTGCCCCTAAGTCTTGAGCCTTCTCCACCATTTACTTGGCTTGTCTCCATAAGTCTTGTTCTAAGAGGTAGTAACTCACACAACTCCAGGATGTCTTCCTCACATGTAAGGGAAAGGGCCAATGCCCACATGGAGTACTCATTTATAGGAGTGTGTTGCCATGACATTGGCTATTGGAAGAACTACACAGCTGCTCTCCATGCAGTTAGTAAGTGGGGAACACCAACAGGTGCACAGGCCATCACCTGGCCATGAGCATCACATACAAAAGCCATGCTGTCACCTATTCAAACCAGCTCTACCCCTGTAGTGCACAGAGAAGGATGTTAGATATTATGAATATAAATATGCTGAAAGATAAAGCATAGAATAAAAAGTTTGCTTGAATATATGTATAGAGTTTAGCAATGTAAAATGTGCATTCATACTATATGTATAACAGACAGGCTTCTCTTCACAGCATCAAAAAGAAAAGCCTAACAAAGCAATATTGGAAAGCAAGGATTATATGATTTTCTCATGTTTGCAGAACAAATATCTATTAACAGACATCCTTTTTTATAAATTCAGCAATACGTGATGTTTTTCCAGTAGGAACAGCTTATACAGATGTTTCCTTTCAGAATGGCATCCTCACAGCAGCAAAAGTGCTTAAATCACAAAAGGACAATAGAAAAGTCTAAAAACAGACATTATGTGACTTCCTATAGAAGGCCAGAAAAATATACCAGGAGGAAATACCAATCTCTTGTGTGCGTGTCTAGCTCTGTATATAGCTTTTGTAGTAATTCAGTTATGTGAGAGAAGGACAGAAAGAGGTATCTTGTAGAAGTCATCATTCATATCTGTAATGAAGGAAAACTTTGTAAATATATGCTACAAATCTGACAGACTACGTGTGGTTTGTTATAAAATAAGTTATCTGTAACTGTGCTTATAGCTGCAAAATATATTTCTTTATCAGTGCAATTTGAAAGGCTTGGTGATTTAAACAGACTACAGATGGAGTCATGATGTGTCTCTGATTCAGCAGTAAACAGCACAGCAAGACTGTGTGTCTTAAGAAGACTTCAAATCCCACAGCAAGCAAGCAGCAGTAAGCAGAGAGCAGCTCAATATAATTTTTCAATGGTGATCCTTTGACAACGTTCCTAGCCTGTATCCAAAAACAGGGGGAGTGAATGGGTAATGTCACTCCTGTAAAAGCACAGTAACGTTTATGGGAAGTACTTCAGATTTCTACAGTTTTTAACAGTTTGTAGCAATACAGTTTAATAGACGTCTAAATCCGATGAGACTGCATTGCAGGAAGGTGGAGCAGTTCCATAAATTCTCCAGAAAAGGTACAAGACGAAGATGTAAGACTGAATCTGCCAGTTTTGCTGTACCAACTTCACACGTGTCTACAGAAACTTTTTAACCATCTACAGTAAAGCAGCTTGGCCATCTGCCTGTCTGTTGACTGGTAAGAAAATTATTCTGTGTTACATACAGTATAAATGCCATAGAGGTAATAATAATAACATAATAAATGTATATACAACATATTAGCAAATGTAAAACCTTATTAGGGCAAGTTAATAGTAAGGCATTATGCAAATGGATTGCAATTTGATAGTAAGGCATTATGCAAATGGATTATAATATTTGACTGGTATCTGAAATAAAATCATGTGTGGTATAAAAATGTTTGTGTGTACAATGTCATAAAAATACAGTGCATGACATTATCCAAAGGTTAGACTGTACAGACAAAAATTGTAAAGGTAAAGAGCAAGAAAAGTTAATATGTTGACATTATATTCAAATGTTAGACAGTTATGTTCTATCACCAGATGCAAAAGGTTTATTTCAGAGTTGCAACAACAGTCAAATCAGTTACTGATAGAAACTCAAGTACAATTTGTTACAAAGAAATGTAATAAACTTCTAAAAGACAGACACTATGAGTTCAGGAAGCTTAGACAAGTTATACAGACATCTTTTCAAAAGTGCATAGGAGTTTCAAATTCAGCAGAACAGCTTTCTAAAGAATGTCAGAAAGACCATGCAACATCACAGGAAATTCAACTGCAGTTGCAGGATAAAGGAAATAAATTAGCTCAACTGACAAAGACTGGGAATTTCCTGCATACACAGCTACTCTGTGCAAAAGAAATATATTTTATAATATGTTTATGTTTTGAAAATGGTTAAACATACATGGTAGGATGGTAGGATCTGATGTCTGGAAAAATCATTTTTAAATGTTTTAATTTCATTCAGTTAAAGCAAGACATCTATCAGTACTACAGTAAAGTAAAGCATATGAATGCCATTCATTAGCATAGTCAAAAGGTAAACAAAACTGTTCGAGTGTATAAAATTAAATAAAAATAGATGAGTAAAAATTTTAAAAAATAGATGAGTAAAAATTTAAAGTCACAAGACATGACATGCTTGTATAAAGATATTCATATACAAGACAGACATGCATGTGTGTTCTTTTCATCTAGAGTACATCTGTTACAATACACAGGCAGACAACAGCAAATATAAATAATATAAATATAAATGTGTTGGTTAAACTAATATCTATTTTGTTTTTTACAATTTGTTTATAATTATATAGTAACACCAAACAGTTAAAGTTCTGAATTTTAAAAAGAAAATCACAGATGGTATTATTCAAACAGTTTTTGTAAAATTAATGGCAGGACAGTTAAATAGTTAGATAAATAAAAGAAAATACTGAAATCCATGTAAGGTAATTGTAAAATGATGTCTATGTATGTTGTATAAATGCATAGTTATGCAAATCACAATCACATTAAAGGAAAAATGCCAAAAGAATTAATTCTAGTTTACAGAGTATGAAATGTGAGCTCTGACCTTCCTAGACTAGATGAATAGTTACAGGAAATGCTGGAAAGATAAGATAAACAACAAGACTGATTGCCAGGCAAGTAGCTTGAGTTTTTCTAAAACATTATTGTTATTAAAACATAATTGTTAAAATGTTTACAGGCAACACTATTTGGTAATTATAATAAAATGTCACAATTGTGCATAGATGTCACTGATAATCTGTTTGCAAGTAAATGTTAAAAGGAAAAAAAAAAAAAAACCTCAGTTGCATCAAGTACAGCCAGCAAATGGGATATAGTGTATATACAGTTCAAATCAATTGTGCAGGAGGGTGTAAATACCTACTAGAGGTAATATACAGTGAAAGCTTTATTTAGTAACCTAATAAAATAAATGTATAACCAAAGTGTTGGGCTGACATATATTCTATTCTCACAGCATAGGGCAGGAAAACAGTGCTGAAGTACTACAGGGGGAGGGGCAGTTTCTCAGTTTTACACTGACTGTATAAGCAGTACTGCACAAGGGTCTGAAATGAAGCTACAGAAAAAATAAACAACAAGTGTCAGAAATAAAGCTACTGAAAAAAATAAATAATAAGGTTCTAAAATAAAGCTACAGGAAGAAATATCTCATTCCTTCTTGACAATACTCTTTTATGGGGGGAAAAACAGGTATTAATGTATTAATGTATTAGAAATACTGGTAAACTGGATTAAACCTGACAGGATAAGATATTGTACAAGTTGTTAATAGCTATCATAATGGTTATTATTGTATTGTTTAGCATTAAATTGTATTTACAACCAGTTAAATTGTAAAGCTATACAAGAGATGGTTTAAAAAAACAAGAGATGGCTTAAAATTGATAAAGCTATACAAGACAGAATAAAGATATGCAAAATGCATAAATGTTTCTAATAGCAAGAATGGTCACTATTTTCAATATGTTTTTGGCAAAACAATGTTGGTATAAAAAAACATCAATGTTTCTAATTGCTGAGTATGTAGTTTAAAATAACAGGACATATGGATTTGGTGGCAATTCCACTAGATATTTCTAAAGAGACAAACATTTTCCAAGATTTTGCTTAATATTAATGTTATTAAATTTGTAAGATTAGACTAAATGTACTTTATAGTCATTGTATGCAGAAGAATTCAGTACAAATGATAGTCTTTGTATGTACAAATGCAGAAGAATTCAGTACAAATTAAATGAATGTCTAGTAATAAATATGTGTGAAAAAACAAGTTTTAAAAAAAAATGGGTCCAGGGTACCTACTAGATTGAAATGCATAAATAGCAAACAGTCTGTGTAAATACATACTGATCAGGATACATTGTAATCAGTATTCAACCAAGATGTTAATGGGCAGTTCAAAGACATGACCACAATGTTATGGTTAAAATGACATTGAAATTGTGTGTTTTCAGTAGTGTATAAATGCTTGCAGTAGCACATGGTTACTGTCTATTATAGTTAATTCAACAGTTGCAAAGAGTTAATGAAACAATTCTAAGTCATAAATTAAATTATGTGATTGCAAAATAATAAATTAATCAAGTAAAATTAAAACAGACACAGCTCATAACTGATAAAATATTTTCACAGAATGGTCTGCAAAAGAAAAAGTTGTGAAATACATTCAGTTTTGGTAGTAATACTTTAATATCATTGTATTAACTATGTAAAATTGCATTTTGACTTGTATCAAAAAAGACTAAAGGTTTTATATAAAAATAATGTGTTTTTTATATAAAATGTTTTGAGTATGTTTAAAAACAGAGGGAATTGTTAGATATTATGAATATAAATATGCTGAAAGATAAAGCATAGAATAAAAAGTTTGCTTGAATATATGTATAGAGTTTAGCAATGTAAAATGTGCATTCATACTATATGTATAACAGACAGGCTTCTCTTCACAGCATCAAAAGAAAAGCCTAACAAAGCAATATTGGAAAGCAAGGATTATATGATTTTCTCATGTTTGCAGAACAAATATCTATTAACAGACATCCTTTTTTATAAATTCAGCAATACGTGATGTTTTTCCAGTAGGAACAGCTTATACAGATGTTTCCTTTCAGAATGGCATCCTCACATCAGCAAAAGTGCTTAAATCACAAAAGGACAATAGAAAAGTCTAAAAACAGACATTATGTGACTTCCTATAGAAG
This sequence comes from Protopterus annectens, assembly GCF_019279795.1. Lineage (NCBI taxonomy): Eukaryota > Metazoa > Chordata > Ceratodontiformes > Protopteridae > Protopterus > Protopterus annectens. The sequence continues at coordinate 908,649,361 of NC_056735.1, forward strand.
GCCAGAAAAATATACCAGGAGGAAATACCAATCTCTTGTGTGCGTGTCTAGCTCTGTATATAGCTTTTGTAGTAATTCAGTTATGTGAGAGAAGGACAGAGAGCGGTATCTTGTAGAAGTCATCATTCATATCTGTAATGAAGGAAAACTTTGTAAATATATGCTACAAATCTGACAGACTACGTGTGGTTTGTTATAAAATAAGTTATCTGTAACTGTGCTTATAGCTGCAAAATATATTTCTTTATCAGTGCAATTTGAAAGGCTTGGTGATTTAAACAGACTACAGATGGAGTCATGATGTGTCTCTGATTCAGCAGTAAACAGCACAGCAAGACTGTGTCTTAAGAAGACTTCAAATCCCACAGCAAGCAAGCAGCAGTAAGCAGAGAGCAGCTCAATATAATTTTTCAAAGGAGAGAGAGAAATAACAAATGAATCAATAAAGTGGAAAAGAGAATAAAGAAAAAAGGTAAGTGGAACATGTAAGCAAGTAAGCGAATGTAGTACTTGGTCTGTAATAATGGGAAATATGATTTGGAGGAATATATCGCCAACAAGACTTGCTGTAGTAATGTCCTGCTAAAGAGCTGCTATGGCCATAGCATTTGGTCAACTCTGCAGTGGGAGATATCACAGACATACCTCTCAACTATACATATCTTCACAGAATGTCAACGTTTTACCAACATATATTTTTGTCCGGTCCTCCTGAGATCTGTACTTTTCTGGCAAATAGCTTAGGATTGAAGTCATCAAGTAATGACAAACACTTAAGTTTAAGACTCCACATCCTTAAGAATACTCACAGTAATGCAAAATTTATCATTCTACAAACTTCCTTTGTTTGTAACAGGAATATTTAAAGTCTGTCCCTATTTATCCACCCATCATTTTAGGCTATGTCCAAATGTGATACTCTGAGAGGTCTTGAGGTGAGATCACAGCTCAGGAGCCTGACTCACATGGGAAAGGACAGCTCATATATGACAACCGCAAGGATGTCTGTCAAACAGTTGTGACTGTGCCACTGCTAGGCCAGTTAATGGGATATTTTCCTTATCCATGTTACCTGTGATTATGAGTATGACACATGTTTGCCTTGTAAAGCGAAGAGACCTACAGAGGGCATGTGCATAGTAAAGTACTGTTGCAGACATGTGTGTTGAATTGCATGTGATATATGGAATTAATAACATTCAAATGTACAGTGCCCTGATGGACAATAAGCACATTTGTGACTGATATCTGTAGTCGCATATACATATACCTGTCTTATGTCAGCCAAATCATTGGCTGGTCTGTGAGCAATGACAGTGTAACATAATAGCCTACGTATGACTATTGAACATCGTCCAGGTTATCATAGTGATGCCAAACCCTACTGTGCAATCAATATGCTAATGTATGGTGCAGCTATATTAATACCATGTCAATACTGATGTCCTTTTTGACACCCATTTATGTGTGCCATTGTCCAAACATACTGCTGTAACAAGTTGAAAACTATGATTGAGCGGCAAGACTGTAAATACAGTGTGCCATACTAACATACAACAGAAATATATACCAGGTATCCCCTGAGCACATGAATGGATGCTTATGTTCAGCTAGAAGGCACAAAACTAATCGCATGGGTTTCAAGAATTCAGGTACATAGGTTGTGCATGTTGCACATGTGTGCAATATCAGTGTCAGTGCATACAACAGACATAAATGTGTGCAGCTACTGGTTGTTGCATTGCCCTGACACTGATACGAGCACTAGAGTAGGCATGATATTCAGGTATTAATCAGTGAAGTGTCCACCTGTGTTGTGACCCTCTGTCCATGCCTACCACTACCAACTATATCCACACCTATATACAGTGGATATCACAAGTGTGCACACCCCTGTTAGAATACGAGGTATGTGTGCTGTATAACAATCAGACCACAGAAGATCATTTCATAATGTTTATCATCTTTATGTGACCCCTAACTTGTACAATTCCATTGAAATGCAATCAAAGGTGTTTCTAGGAAGGTGAGCAACTATTGCTATTGAAGATGTGCCATGATGTTACAGTCCAGATCAAGACGGATGAATGTTGTAACCATCTCAAAAGGTGCATACACAACATAACAGTTTAAGGGTGTACACACTCATTCAACTGGCTTATTGTGCTGAGTGTTATTTCCATATGTTTTCACAGACCAGATTGTTATGTTTTCAATTGAATTGTACAGGCTATAGGTCACACTGCAGGTGGGATTTGTTATGAAATGAGATATTGTGGTGTCCTGTTCCAGTTGCACAAATACCAGGCAGTGTATCAGGGGTGTGTACCCTTTATATCCACTGTAGCTATATGGACACAGCAGTACCTGAGTGGCATATCCAGCCTCTGCTAAGGTAGAGTAATCCCCTTTGGTGGACAGCAGCAATACACAAACCACATAATAAGTTGCTACATTGGCTGTACAGGGACACATAGCTGCAGGAAACTCCATGGAAGCAAGTCCACCTATATCTGTGCAAGCATTTAATCACAGGTGACTTCCTGTAAGGCTGACTACGACTATGAATCAGACACATCCACACCGCCAAGGACAATTTCAACCATGTCTCCACATATGTTTTAAGTCTTAGAGGAAACAACACAATTCACCCTGCACTGGGGTAAAGAACACCTCATACACACATGCCATGGATATAGGCAACTTGCATCACACAGATTAGGTGGGAACATCGCCACCAATCCACTCCAATTGTACAGGGGGATATGCACATCAACCACACTCCTCTCCTCAGCAATGGTGAGCATGTACATAGTGCCTACTGATGGCAACAACAGGATATCTCCATGGGGCATAATAACATCACTGTCTGCCTCCTACATGCACTCAGGCATGTGCTCACAGCTCCATCACACACCACAGTCAAACACAGACCTGCCACCATCCACACACCATCCACATGGAAGATGTCCACTATCAACCCTCTACACAGAAATGAATGGAGTATAGAGGATTATGCAATCAAGTGTCCAACATCAGAGGAATAAGATAGCTCAGGGGCAGGAATGTAATGCAAGCTGCTATAGCCATGATAGCTTGAGGGTATTGGTGTAGTGTGGATTATTTTCAAGTAATATCCACTGTTGATGTGCATTTTGACAACTCTATGAGATCTTATGGCCTTTTTCCTGTTTATGTCTTCCAGATAACATGCACGCATACCAGCATTCTCTGTTGCAGAAACTGACATCATCACCTAATATGTGATTGGATATTATGCATTGTTATTTGGACAGAGAGCAGAAGATGTGCAGGAGAGGACTGCCCTGTGGAACAGTGTGGTCCACAGGGTAAATGATGCCAGCCTACAAAGCAGAACCTATGCGCATGTGCAGCATCGGGCCACCAACCTCAACCGCCATGTCCATCAATGAGCTGCTGCTGTAGCGAGGGACTGTCTAACCACAGGTGGGGGCCCAGCAATCCAGCCCCCACTGACACCCACCAAAGAGCTCCTCACCAAACATGGGCCACGCACCCAATGCATAAGCCATGATGCTGAGGGAAGCATTGTGGAGGTGGGTTGCACACACACACTGGATGAAGAGCATACAGGTAAGGGCCTGTGGGGATTAGTACACTAATGTATCAGACATACAGGTATCTGTATTGTATCTACATGCATGTGTCTGGTCTGACTGCAGTTGTGGATGGGGTTTTCTAATGCACAGAGGTGCACATCTATGGTGAGGACAGGACATTGTGTATTATTTTGGTTAGTACTGTACATGTGCAGACATGTTGTGTCCATCCTATACCAAGGCCACATGCAAGTCTGCTGACAATAACTCCCTCTCACAACTACAAATGCACTTGAAAGGGCAGCCTCCAAAGATAGAGCCAAAGTGTAAGCCAAATAATTTATTAATCCACAGTACCCGCGGTGGTGGTGGTGGGGTAGCGCTGTCATCTCACAGTAAGACGCTGTCCGGTTCAATTCTCAGCTAGAGCGTCTTCTGTGTGGAGACATGCGTGAATGGGCATACCTTTGTTGAAGGTTGTGTGTCAGGCCTGGCAAACCGGTACATAAAAATCAACTGCCAATCATTAGCGGACCGGAGTTCCGCTGCGGCGACCCCTAACTGGGAAAAGCCGAAAGACACAAAAAGTAAAAACAGTCCAAAAGACAACCCCCACTTGAATTATAATCCACACATAAATGCCTTAACATTTTCACCATGTTTTCATCCACATTTGAACTTCATCAGATGTATGCAAAACCCCTCCACCATCATGTCTTTATATACAAACTTCAATTAAAACCAATCAATACCTCCTTCTTTTTAATAAATCAGTTAAAACCATTCTATTGTTTAAAAGCACACTACCTAAAATTGCATTTTAAAAATAAAAAATAAACTAAGTTTGTGCAAATCAGCATGTTGCTAAAACCATTTTTAACCAAACATAAATTTAAGTATAAATATAAATATAAATATATCTTGGCTTAAAACAATAGTATTAAATGCATATATAAAAATATTTGCATATAAATACATATAAAAATACAATTTCACAATGGTGCGCTCCATCTGGTGGCCATATTGCCAATTACAACTTGTCTGCTCTAAGCTTTAATACTAGGGCTAGAGAGACTGCATCGTTAAGCCAAGGAAATGTTGTGGCTTCTAATATTATTTGCCAGTAAAGTTCTCTGTACTCTAACTTAGTCTCCCATTGCTCCCCTCTCTGTTCTTTGGGAATTACTTCTAATACAAAACATTGGAAAATAGTTCCTTGACAAGTCATGTAATGCCTGTATAGTGCATTATTCTCATTCTTATTCCTAATATGGTATGTATGTTCGTAAATTCTCATTTTTAATTTTCTCTCCGTCTTTCCAATGTAAATGAAGTGCATTCCCCACACATTGCTGGATAGACTAGCCCACAAGTATTACAGTTGGCAAAACTCATACTAGTTATAGTCCTATTCCTACTTTCCAAGTGTTCACTGTTACCGGACGTACCAAAGCAGCACTGTGGACACCCTCCACATTTGTATGTCCCTTTCTTTTTGCTTTGTGTAACAATATATCTGTTGCTGTTTTCAAATATGTTTTTAATATTAACATCTCTTCTGTAAATTAATTTCAAGGGTTTGTTAAGGATACCTTCAAGATCAGAAATTTCCTTAAATTTATTCCATTCATTCTTTATAGTACATCTTATGACCACTGCATCCCCTGTGTAATCCATAATATAAGCCTCCTCAAAATTATTAGAACTGGGATCTGATTGCTTCCTCTCTCCATCATCCATAACTTCCCCTCTAAACTCCAAACACTCAGACCTGTGAGGGTTACCCTCAACCTAAGCTCCTAAGGCTAACCACCTTGCTCAATACAGTGATCATGGGTAACTCAATACTGAGGCACACACATATCCCACTCACTAAGTTGAATATGGAGCAGGTAACAGCCAAATATCTATCACATGCCACCATCCAACAAATGACACAGTCAGTCATGGCACTCCACAACAACTATGAATATCACTCTGTATCCATGTGGGTGTGAATGACTTGGGACACACCTCCCTGGACTACATGATGAGATACATGGTTAAACTCTCTGACTATGTGGTCTGGGCAGGTGTGAAAGTAGCCCTGAGCAGTGTACTGCCATCACCCAGAATGATGATGCAGTACTATCAACAGATGATTGACTGGAACATTGGCTTACGTGTTTTGTGTCATTCTCTGGGGATCCAGTACCTTTCTGCTTGGGATGACATGATTGACAGAACCCAATGACTTGCCACAGATGTCTTACATCTGTCACCACTAGGTTTCCAGGTACTGGCTAAGTGTCTTGCCAACCCTATGATGCCTTATTAGGCAGTGTTTCTAATGTTATTATCACCATAACAGCTAGACATGTATGCAATCTGAGGGTTATGCTGCTCAACAGTAGGCATCTAACTGCCAGTATGCAGTCACTCATAGCAGTTGTTGGAGTGGAGGACACATGTCTGCTGTCATGGAGAGGTGATCACAGCAGCAGACAGCAGACCTGCAGTATCAGTCTATGATGCATTCCACAGCTGTCAGCCCCAAAACATGGACCGCACCACACCTCCACAGGTCATGTTGTCTCCATATTCATTATGGATAGGAACACCTCCAGACTAGTATCCCATCATAATGCATTGGAGATACTTCCGGAACTACAGGGTTGGGGTAATAGTGCAATCCAGACCATAGCCTGCTATGGGTCCACATCTATGTCCCTAGACTGTCAATGCACATTCCTCAACACCCTGCCATCTATGATGGTCCAACACAACACTGACAAAGTATGAGTCTTCAACTACCCCTCCATCACCTGGGGAGAGTAGCCAAGTGCCAGTACAGTGGCCAAACACTTCTGGGATTCATCATTTTCATTGTGCTGGACCAGCTCATACTGACCCCCAGTAGAGGATGCAACAACCTTGACCTGTGCTGACCACTTAAATATAGGACTGTTGCTCATCCATAGATGTCAATCCCTGCATGGTGAGATTCACACTGGCCGTAATCAACATGGACCTCAACATGTCAGCCACATCCCCCACAAAGGTAACCACCTTGCAAAACCTCCCCAAAACCTGACTTTGCAGCCAATAAATCAGGGGTGGATGTCTTCACTGCACCAATAGCAATGGGAAATAGCTGCATGACTGTGGAATTATACACATAGGCACTGTACAAACAGCTACATGAATGCATGGAACTAGCCAGAGCCAACAGAACCCAGACACTGTCCTCCAAACACTGGGAGACAATGTGATGGTCCCCTGCCATTACTAAACTGTACATCAGAAGGAGAACACTGTTTCCTAGAAAGGTGGTGTCCCATGACTGTTGAATTCACTTATTAGCCACAAACATAACTATGGATCCCTCATGGAATCCCCTAAAGGCATCTATGATGGCAGACATGCAGCAGACACTGACAACAGTCACAACAGCCTTTTATAGTTACATCAACAACATCCACATCATTAAACACAGGTGCTGTGAGTTACTGTACAATGCGAATACCTATCCTGAGGCAAGAGATATTGGCCATACTCTTGGCAACACATTCAGTGGCAGTTTTGCCCCTCTCTCCCCCTACTAGTGAAGTGCTGAGTGAATGTGTTCTCACACAGTGTATCCCATTTTCATTCTAGGCATCTGTGTGTCAGCAAGATGTGGCCCTGCAGCAAGACCATGTGGTATAGCAGTGTGGTAACACATCTACCATGTCATAGGCAGGGTACAGTATGTACATGGAAATCCCTGATCTATAACACAGCGATTGCATACGCCTCGCAGATTATAGGGCTGAGGGTTGCACATAAGTATATGTTGATTTACAACATATGTTGTAGAATGGAGAATGGTACTTGTTGTGGTTTGGACACACCTCTGATTGCTAATAACCACAGCCACAGGGGATATTTAGCAGCCAAACACACTGAGATTACTATCCACACACACATGCACACACACACACACACACACACACACACACACACACACACACACACACACACACACACACACACACACACACACACACACACACACACACACACACACACACACACACTTGCCAGTACTGAGATCCATAGGTTCATTGCTTCATAGGTGTGTAGTAGGTGAATGGGCCTGAAGGCTCTACAAGGCTAGCCCAAGGGAATATCCTGGCATCAGGCCACATGAAAATAATCCAGAGTGTGACTCAGGAGTATAGTCACTGGAGTGGTCCCCAGGGGTAGGTATTGTATTCCCCATCCACTCATCCAGATTTCTATTGTGGTTGTCCAGTGATGTGCACTGCTTCACATGTATGTGATTTATATTCCATAACATGGACAGTGTTTGGATTGTGCATATGTCCCACATGCATGTTCTTTGAAGTGTGGAAGTGTGCTTGAGGTTTCTGGGGCATGTTGTGTGCACAGATTGGTATCTTCAGATATAGCATTCCTGATCTCGTTTGGTGAGACCTGGCTATGTAACTGAGGTAGTTATTGCACCTACATTGACACTATGATACAGGCATTCATTGAAGTTATTGGTGTCTATCCATACAGGGCATATGTATAAGGCATGGTATTCCCTTTGTGGGGTACATTTGCAGACTCTACAGTTGTTGCAGGCATCCAGTGGGGATCATGGCAAAAGGGCCACTGTACACATTGATTCGGCTATTGAGGGGATGGAACAGGTTGCCATGTCCTTTTACTTGCTGGATAACACACACAGTCAGGATATGTAGCACATTAAAGTACTTTTTGATGTCAGTGGCACTATTGTGGTCAACAGGCATGTAGTCCACTGTAGTCACACTGTGGGTACTATCTGTGAGGCAATTTGGAGGAGAACTACTGATATAGTGGTTGATGCCTAGCCAACTGTGTTTGTGTATGATTCCTGGGTGGAGAGTGGTCTCTGAGTATTAGTAGGATTGCCTATATTGTTTACTAATCCATACTGTCACATAGTCATTGCACATGGCACTAGACATTTAGGGCTGTGGATTGTCTACACCAACCTCTATGGTGTTTGACAACTGTTGACCTTGTAATGTGGACATTGGGACATATACTAGTTTCTCAATGTAATAATTTAGCAAACCCCCCCCCCCCAATGGATCATGTAATTATTACATAATCACACCCACACCCACACAGGATACTGATGACAAACACGCACACTTGCCAGTACTGAGTTGCAAACCCCTACCTATGTATTACTACTTTAGTGTAACACATTTATTGTGGGTGCCAAAGAACTTATAGGATGAATGTTGTCCCAAAGTACTTCTAAGGTGAGGAACATCACCAGCCCTTGTAAATACTGGCATTGGGTGATGTAGTGGGTGAGAGATTTCACAAAAAAGTTTACCCTACACACAGATTTACATTTGCTAGGGGTGAGGCTCAAACCTCTATCTAACTATGTTTTCAGACCATTATGTTACATATTTACCACATGCACCACTGACCTTACACATACATTTCCATTTTCTAGGAGTGAGGTTCAAACCTCTATCTAACTATGTTTTTAGACTATTATCTTACACATTTACCACATGCACTACTAACCTGACATGGCTTAGTGTTGCCAACAGGTACTTCTAAGGTGAATTATATCTGCAGGACTGCTAAACTCAGGCAGTGAGAAGTGTACTGGGTGCAAATGGGGTCAAAATATTTAAGGTATGGATATATATATATATATATATATATATATATATATATATATATATACAGACATAGGTACACCCACAGAAATCTTCCAAGGAGTGGGATTCAAACCACTACTTATGCAGTTATTGTTACTATATTGTTCCACAGTTATCACTCCCACCACAAAGATTATGGAGAGAACATTGTTCAAACATACCTCTACCGTGAGTGACATCAACAGCAGTGCTAAAGGGGGGGGGGAGTGTAGCAAGTGTGAATGACCACAAAATCAGGTTTCTATAAATACACTAACAAAGTTGCCAGAATAAGGATTAGAACTCCTATCTAACTAGCTTGTGACACTATAGTAGTGCACAGTTATCACAAGCACCATAGAGCTTATACTTTGGAGAGTTGTCCAAAGGTATCTTTGAAGATGAGTGACATCAGCAGCAGTGCTAAAGGATGAGTAAGGGAAGTGTAGTAGGGGTGGGAGGTTGGCATAATGGTTAAGGTGTTTACTTTACAGACACAAGGTGCAGGGTTTGATTCTCACATGGGGTAATTGGCTAGGCTAAAAATGGCCCTCAAGGGCACTTAGCCTAGTACTAATCTATGAACCTAAGTGTGAAAAACCACAAAATCAGGTCTCTACAAAGGCACACACACTCTCTCTCACCCAAACACTTACATTTACACAATTGACAAGACCAGGATTAGAATTCCTACCTAACTAGCTTGCTACACTATAGTATTACACAGTTATCGCAAGCACCACGGAGCTTATATGTTAGAGACCTGTCCAAAGGTAGTGACATCAGCAGCAGTGCTGAAGGAGGGTTAAGAGAAGTTTATTGAGTGTGAATGGCCTCAACCACATTAATCTAGAAACACTCACACACACACACACAACTTTATTTTTGACAGGACTGAGATTACAACTGCTACATGGATACTTATTAATACTGTAGTGTTACACAGTTATCACAAGCACTACTGAGATTATAGGGATGAGGGCTAACCAAAGGTATTTCTACAGTGAATGACATCAACATATCATGTGATATAGGCCAATGGGATGTGTACTGGGTGGGAAAGGCCTCATAATGGGATTATCTCTGTCACTGTCTTTCTCTTCCCCATGTCTGTGTGTGTTTGACATATTATATTATGTTGGCCTTATGTATGTGTGAGTATTCCTATCCAATGTGAGTGTATGAAGTATCTATGGTGTACAATTTGGTGTGTGTGCACAGACAGCTACAAATAACTGATATCTGTAGTCCACTGTGCTGTGGGACATAGGATTCATTTCTCTAAGTGTAGGAGCATGCCCAATATGACCTATATTGAATGTGTGCATCCATTCCAGGGAGAGTTGGACTCCAGTTCAGGTTTTTGTGTGCTACAGCTGTACATACCAAACTGTTTCTCCAGGATATCTGTAGATAGGTTGCCAATATGGAGACACAATGGGCATAACATAGGGTGGATAGTACTGTAACTATTGCTGTCTGTACTGCTTGTGTGACATGTTTGGTTGTAGCATAGATTTTCTGACATATGTACTGTTTTACACTATGATGTATCATGTCATCAACTACTGACAGTTACCATTCTTTGCTCACAGTTATTTAACAGGGATATACAAGATGAATGAAGTTGAGACCAATATTCTGAGGCATATAGACTACACATTCTGGCACATGCCTGCCATAGTGGATGGGTAGCTACAGACAATAGACTGCAGGTTCTGTGTAAATGGTGCAGCACCTTGTTAGTATGCTGGCTGGGGATCCCCTCTTTGTACTTTTCTCAATTTCACTGAATGGCCATATCCTGCTGGGGCCATACCTCTCAGCTATACAAATACACCCAGATTATCCAGAGGCAGGACTCATATATCTTGTCAGTTTACCTTCACATTCTTTATTACAAGTGTTTTTATGGCTATTCATTCATGAGTTTGCAGTCAGGGAGTAGTTTGGGTGGACATTAGAGCTTTAGACTTCACACACTCCATGACATCCATGCTTCTACAACTCTGTTATTCTCTCATCTTCCTAACATTATGTAAGAAATATCTCAGAGGTATCCCTATAGATGGGCCTTTATTCCAGTAGTATTTATGGCCTGGTCCACAGTTCTTGCAGTAGGAAATGGGGGAGGCATGCTACTGGCATTTGTCAACATGGCATTGCATTTGTTTTCTGTTTACTGTGCTAGGATGTTAATTGGGACCCCCTGACATTCCGTACATTGGCACTATGGGTGAGAAGCATGGGCCTTTGCCAGAGGACTGTAGGCCATTTGAGAGGCTGCAGGCCATCTGTTACTGCATTTCTACATGGGATTGTGGGAGGGGGGGTGCACACCTTCAGACTTTAACATTTGAAATGACTGTACTGATATTTTGGTTATTCTGTTGGCTTCCATTTCATAATATATTGTGACCTATCATGCAGACAGGAGGCATATCAGTAGAGTACACATGTTAGATCTTAATGGCATATATTTCAGTTTCAGACTTCTTACCCTTCAGAAGTAAAATGCAACTTGGAGACACAAGTTGCAGGGTTTGATTCTCACATAGGGTAATTGTCTAGGCTTAAAATGGCCCACAAGGGCAGTTAACCTAGTACTAATCTATGAACCTATGAACCTATGAACTGCCAGACCTGTTGTAGTATGTCTGTGCAGGTCTGGTGAGGGGCTGTTTACCATTGCCATCACTTGGGGGCCTTAACCCGGCCTTCATTTATGGTCATCTACACCGGTCCTGCTGGGTGAGGCTGGTGGTGGGTATGTGACCCTCATTGACATCCATGTTTGTGACCTATTGACACCCACAGTTATTTGGGCCATCACCTGTACTGCAGGGAGTTGTCACTTTGTGTAGTGCTGCCTAGTATGCTGACACCAGTATTTGTTATGAATTTCCTGCTTTCCCATATAGCTGTCTGCTGCTATCTCATTCAGCCACCCAATTCCCTTGCATGCTTGCATGGGTATCATACATACAAGTATGAGAACATACTACTCCATTCAGTAATTGACAGGAAGAGTGACTTACTTTGTTCCTGGGCCAGTATTGAGGACAGTGCTGGAGGGCTGACTATGTTGCATACACAGTAAAGCTCTGGTAGTGTCATGTTTGGCATCCCTTTTACTGTATGTGCAAGTTGGAGAGAGGTATCAGCCATGGGGTCCCTACAGTATCAGTGTGTGTGCTATGTGTTGCCAGTTTGCCAAGGCATGGGTATACTGTGCACACCTCCTTCTGTCTACAGGGGTAGGCTCAGGATGTTCCTCCTCCGAGTCCCTCTGCGCAAGTGCTGGCCTTGGCAATGGTGGGGGGGGGTGTAGGGGTGTTTTCCTGCCCCATACTGTTCCTGCTGCAGCTGTTTCCACAGGATCATATTGTGTAGCATGGCACATACTATGAACATTTGTGTACATGTAGCTAGAGAGTACTGCAAGGCTCCACTGGATATGTCAATGTAGCGGAACTGTGACTTGAACATCCCAAACACACACTCTACAATGATCCTGGTTTGTGTGTGTGCCCCATTATGGTGTTTTTGTTCAGGGGTGTGTGTATTTCTGGTAGGCGGCATCAGCCAAGGCTCCAGTGCATAGCCAGCATCCCCCACTAGATGGCCATATGGGATGTCCCCCCTGGCAAATGCCTGATAAAGCTGTGAACAATGCAACGTGAGGGAGTCATGATAGCTTCCAGGGCTACCAGCACACACATTCATGATTATGCCCTGGGCATCGCACATGACCTGGCAGTTGATGGAGGGGAAGCCCTTGCGGTTTATGCAGACCCTACCTCACTCACTGGGTGGTGCTTTGATGTGGATCTGTATGCAGTCTATCACACCAACTGCCTCAGGGTATTTTGCTATTCAGTGGAAGAGATGCATATGTCTGGTCTACGTCTCACGGGTGTTGGGGAAATATATGTGCCTATTGACATGCTGTGTCATGGCATCCAGGAACTTGTGGAGTACCCTGGATGCTGATGCCTGTGAGACCCCCATGATATCCCCAGTTGGTCTTTGGATGGTACCAGTGGCTAGTATTCATAAGCCTACACATACCTTGGTATTCACTGGGATGTGTTCCCCTCTATTAGTTCTGTGAGTGAGGCGTGGCCGGCACAGCTGGACAATTTGCTGTAAAATGTCCCTGTCCACCCTATAGTGCTCTACTATCTCCAGCTTATGTAGGCCCTGGTAGGCTACCCTGGGTCTGTACACTCTTCTCCTCCTCCTCACTGTGGGTTAGTTGTTAGCATTCTCCTCCTCACCACCCTCAGACTCTAGCACATATATAGAGCAGCAGCCTCTAACATTTTTAGTTAATTTTGCCAGTTAAAAATCCCCCATCTGTGTACACCGGTGGTGTAGAGTTTGTGGAAAAAAACAGTCTGTAGGGTGTTTGCATAGTTTATAGTAGTGTGTTGGGCTGCTGCATGTGTAATTGGCTGATTCTGATACATACCACCTGCCAGCTATGCTAGTTCTCCCTGATTACCTTCCTACTACTGCTTCCGCAAACACCAGCCTGAAAGTTGTTTGCATAGTTTATAGTAGTGTGCTGTGTTGCTGCATGTGTATTTGGCTGATTCTGATACATTCCACCTGCCAGCTATGCTAGTTCTCCTTGATTGCCTTCCTACTGCTGTTTCCCCTTCCCAGTTCCTCCCTATTTAAGCCCCGAGCCACGCCGCACATACCCAGTGCTCAAATGTAAACAGTACTGCCATTTCCTATTTTTTTTTTTTTGTTTAAAACCCAATGCGTGGCATGCACACCCATTTAGGCTATGTACATAGTGCTCAGGCACATCTGATGCACCCCTTTCCTTAGCTGTGCTTAGCTAAGGGCAAATACAGGCCACAGAGCTCCAATGAGCTTACAGCAAGCATGACACACCCCCTTATGAAGTCATTCAGCTCTTACACTTGCACTATTGTATTGCTGCACCTACACGGTTAGGTACAAGATGACACTTTGAAGAAATCTGCGATTCAGTATAACTCCCGTCATTTGCATACCCCAGTGTGTAGGTCATTAGTTACTGCACTAACAAAGATCCTTTCCCCTTGACAATCAGTGTTCCCTGGTATTGTTTACATTCTGCATGCCATTGACTATAATGGAAAAATGCAGATTTAATTAAAATTAAGTTTTCCCTTTTGTTTTTATTTTTGTCACAATCCCATTTGCGCGCCGCTGCCCTAAGCTTATATGGCCGAGATCGGTCAAAAAACAAAAGTTTAATTTTCATAAATATTAATCACTTTTCAATGCCAATGGCCTTATATTTGGCCATTGGCATGTCTAATATACATAATACATGCTTTTCCACAAGCTGTCATGCCTCTGTTTTGTCAGTTGCAGAAATGCACTCATTTATTTTCTGAATGCATTTCTACATTGACACTGTTCTAGCATGGAGATCTGGCAGCTTGGTGGATAGCAAAATCACCTCATTTGCATGTTTTTCACCAGCAAATGAGGTGATTTGCATATTTGCCAGGTTTTCTGTGCTAGAACAGTGTAGGACTGCTCATGCATGTGAAAACGGCACTTTCCTGGATCGCTCAGCAGCCATTTTCCATGCAGGAGCTTCTACACTGTTACTGCATGGAAAACAGCCCTTCATGAATCTGGGTTTTTTTCTATCACATAAGTAATCATAGCATGAAACTTTTCTATACCTTCATATCTGAAATGGGGTATAAAACTATTTTTATAAACAATATCAGCTGTATTGAAGTAACAATATGCATTACATTCATTTTCTATATTCGAAGTACAAGAAAAAATGTATCATTTAATACATCATCTGCTTGTAACTCAGAGTCAATACTGTCTTACTGTCTTCATTTATCTGATGACTAGTTTCTACATCATTTTTTTGATCTAAAATAGTTTCTCAGATTTTCTCACAGTTTCTCACTCGAAGGTGAACACTACAGGCAAACCAGGGGAGTGGCTACTGGGGCCGCCTGTGCCGCCATATACGCAAACCTGGTACTTTTGAATTGGGAAGAAGAACATGTATTCAAAAGTAGTTTTTTTTAAATATAATAGTCGTTACATCTATTATTTGGATGATATTTTTATATTATGGAATGGTACCATGGATGAAGTCAATAATTTTATAAGTGAATTTAATGCTATCAGTGACTGCTCACACACAATGTTAGTAAGACAGGTATTTCTTACTTGGATACTTATATACATACTACTGCAACAGCCTTAGAATCTAGAATTTATAGGAAAGACACTTTCAGTAATTCCTATTTGGAATTTTCAAGCTGTCACCCAATTAGCCATAGTATATTTAAAGGTCAATGCATTAGGGCTGCACGTATGACCTCAAATTACCCCAAAATGATCAATGAGTTGAAATACATTAGGGATATGTTCAGCAAACGTGGATACCCAAGGCATTTAACAACTGACATCAGCAATTACATTCAGAATGAGTGGGGGAAAAATATAGACCCCTATTAAAAGTGGGTTTAAGTAATGAGGGAAATGCTAGTGTATCTGTCAATGGGACAACTGATGACAAGTGTAGCAGTATTAATTACAAGCGAGCTTGCATTCTTAAGTATGGCCCACACACAAGAGTTTTACAGAAAATAATAGGAAACAATTGGATTATTTTAAACTGTAATGTTGGAGTGCAGGGGAAATTGGGGGATAAACCTCACTTTGTATATACAATGAATTCTAATTTGAAGAAGTTGTTTGAACATGGGAAATTCAGTAGTAAACCCACGGTAACACATGGTGGAACTAAAAGTGTGGAAATTGTAACCAGTGTTTTGCTATTCTTGATGACAATATCCTGACACTTAGTAATTCCAACAGTACACTGGTTAGGTTTAAAAAGGGCAATTGCATGACACAGTACGTGATATACTTGGCGAAGTGCGTAAAGTGCCAATGCTACTATGTTGGAAAAACTGATAGGTACCTTAAGAACCGTATATATGATCATTATTATTGTATCAAGAAGAAGGATACAAAAAATGCATTATACAGGCACCTTGAAGCAAGTCCGAATTGTGATTTATTTAAATTTGCTATTCTAGAACAAGTTAGAGTAAACCCCAGGGGAGGGAATGTCAGGACCAAACTGGGTGAATGTGAGATTAAATGGCAAATATTATTGAATGCAGCAGTATATCCAGGTATTAATGAAGTTATTTCCATTAAACCAGTTCTCGAAGCCAGAGTTTAACATTATACAAATATCCACATGAAATATTATATAGAAATTGTTTTTAAATTTATAACACGTTTTAATTAAATTTTTATTATATTATATGAGCTACACATGAAATTTTAACTCTTAACATGATATGTGATGATTCAGTATTTGCAGGTATTTTAGCGAGAGCTCTTTAAATGTTTATTGGTATTTCTTGAGTTTCTGCACTGATTGGCTTATGAATTGTATTTAACCCAGCAGATAGTAGTATGTGGTGTTCTGATGAAGTCTACACATTGTAGATGAAAGCACTTAACCTTTTTAATTTCTACAATAAAAGTGTGTTTTGTGGATTATTTCCACCTCGTGCCATTTACTTTTTTGATGGGACTGTGATACTAATACAGTGGAATATTCGTTGTTTGTGCAAATTATTTCCTGGTTGATTCCGCTGTACTTTTATACATTTTACAAGTTGCACTTTTTGTATCATGGATACCTTGGATGAACTGCCTTGTGTTTTTTCATCTATATGGAGGGATGAAGTCCAAGAGCTCTATCTGAAATGATTATACTTAAGGGTGAAGTTACCCGGCTCACTGAGTTAATGAGCCAGTCTGACAGATGTACTGATGAGCAGCAGGGCGGAATGACGTCAAGATGTTTGCTGAGTGTGTGCTCAGCATTGGCTGCTGATTCTATCCCTAAAGGATAAGTGAGTGGAGGAAAGTAATGGCTTGGAACCTCTTTTCAAGAGGTTTCAGAGATGCTTAGAGGTAATACATCTACCAACAACACCATATTAAGTGCTGGCAACAGGACAGAAGACGAGTACTTACTTTCTGGAGCTAAACCAAAAAGAACGGTGCCTAAGAAAACATATGTAGTTACCAACAAAGCAAATGCAAAAGGTACTGTAATTAAACCTAATGTGAACGATGTAATTGGTGCTAGCAAGGCAGGCAAAGGTCAGCGCGAACTGGAAGAATTTTTTGATAATAAATTTGACTTTCAGTCTTGTACTAAAGACTCAAAGAACACTAAGGTTGTTAATGAACCTTCTGAAACTGATAAAACTTTAAAAGGACTTATTAATGTGTTTGGAAAAAAGCTGGGTATTATTAAAGGAATTCAGATAGACAATATGTATTTAAAACGATGCTTGGAACTAAAGGTGGTACCCATGGGATTACGATTTTTTAAACGGCCCATGGGAATTGATTTAGATGATGAAAAAATGTTAGAATGTAATAATTTATTTGATGGTTTTGGCTTTAGGTTTATGGATTTCATAATCAAGTGCAATAATGAGAAACTCAGTAAATTATTTTTGGAAGCAGAAAAGTTGAATGAAAATATTTTAAAAGATTTGCTGTTTGGAGAATGGGAAACCTATTACAACAAACAATATGATTGGGTAAACAAGAGTAGTATGACAAATTTAACAGAAAATGTAGGAAATTAAAAAGGTACCTGGAGAAATAGGCAGAAAGACAGGCGTATAAATGGGACAATACCAGTGGTAGACAATATAACAATAAGACTGGTATTAAGGACCACAGGAATTACTTCAGGCCCCAAGAATATACGAATAGTAATAATTATAGGAAGGGCCATTTCTTAGAGAAAACACAACAGAAATGGCAAGGGGGGACAAGGGATGGGGTATGGGAATACGAACACTCATACAGAAGGAACCTGCAGCCAAACAGAGAGAGGTACAACAATTAACAAAACAGGGTGATGTGAATACGGACATCATTCAACATAATGATGTAAAATCTAGTTATGGAGATTTTTATGTTTTTAACTACACTAATTTTAAACTTGATAAAGACCATTTTTCATTATTTGCACGTGGGATGAAATATGTTCCTAGTATGAAATTAGACACAGTGGATAGCATTATAGAATTTAAGTTGTTTTTACGGAAACTAAACCTGGGTTTACAGTTTTATGGTAATGAAAATATTGTTCATAAAGATGATTTAAAAAGAAGAGTATGTTTATATCATGTACGAATAACACTTTAGCGGCCTTTGAGAAAGAAGTTACTGATGAGATTTATAGATACCATAGAAGTTGTAGCAAAGCTAAAATTAAATTTAATTTGAGCAAGGGGGAATATTCAGCTTTACAAGCTATTTGCAGCGACAAAAATCTGCGAGTTATGAAACTGGACAAAGGGGGAGGTATAGTATTGCACGACAGTACTGACTACATTAATAAAATGTATAATATCCTCCTTAATTCTGGGAATTATGAAACTATTTCACTTAACAAAGTCAATATAGGACATCTTCGGATAGATCTATTTTTGGAAGACTTTTTATTAAATGATAGGATAGATCTAAATATGTACAACTATTTGCATGTGGAATTTCCTGTTTTGGCCACTATTGTGGGTATCCCTATGATACATAAAGATCTTATGGACCCCCCCTTTCGACCAATTATTTCAGGGAGTAAATAAAAAACTTTTCCTTATGGTACAGTCATAGATAAATGGCTGAAGCCAATATATAGGAAGGTTCCACACATTGTGATTGATTCATGAGATTTTCTAGGGCGGTTAAAACAAGATTTGTGGAATGAGAATTTGATCTTTTTAACAATTGATGTAGTTGACCTTTTCTCAAGTATCCCTAGAGATGAAGGGGTGAAGAGATTTGGTAAAAGTATTCAGAGGTATGCACAATTATCCTGGGACAAAATGTTACTTAGTCACGACTTCATGGACATAGTATTAAACTACAATTTTATATTTTTCGAAGGTGAAGACTACAGGCAAACCAGGGGAGTGGCTATGGGGACCGCCTGTGCCCCCATATACGCAAACCTGGTACTTTTGAATTGGGAAGAAGAACATGTATTCAAAAGTAGTTTTTTTAAATATATTAGTTGTTACGTCCTTTATTTGAACGATATTTTTATATTATGGAATGGTACCATGGATGAAGTCAATAATTTTATAAATGAATTGAATGCTATCAGTGACTGTTTTAAATTCACACACAATGTTAGTAAGACAGGTATTTCTTACTTGGATACTTATATATATATATATATATATATATATATATATATATATATATATATATATATATATATATATATATATATATATATATATATATATATATATATATATATATATATATATATATATATATATATATATATATATATATATATATATATATATATATATATATATATATATATATATATATATATATATATATATATATATATATATATATATATATATATATATATATATATATATATATATATATATATATATATATATATATATATATATATATATACTACTGCGACAGGCTTCGAATCTAGAATTTATAGGAAAGACACTTTCAGTAATTCCTATTTGGAATTTCCAAGCTGTCACCCAATTAGCCAAAAATGGAGTATATTTAAAGGTCAATGCATTAGGGCCACACGTATGACCTCAAATTACCCATAAATGATCAATGAGTTGAAATACATTAGGGATATGTTCAACAAATGTGGATACCCAAGGCATTTAATAACTGACATCTGCAATTATGTTCAGAATGAGTGGGGGAAAAATATAGACCTCTATTAGGGGTGGGTTTAAGTAATGAGGGAAATGCTAGTGTATCTGTCAATGGGCAACTGATGACAAGTGTAGCAGTATTAATTACAGGCAAGCTTGCATTCTTAAGTATGGCCCACACACAAGAGGTTTACAGAAAATAATAGGAAACAATTGGAATATATTAAACTGTGATGTCGGAGTGCAGGGGAAATTGGGGGATAAACCTCACTTTGTATATAAAATGAATTCTAATTTGAAGAAGTTGTTTGAAAATGGAAAATTCAGTAGTAAACCCATGGTAACACATGGTGGAACTAAGAAGTGTGGAAATTGTAACCAGTGTTTTGCTATTCTTGATGACAATATCCTGACACTTAGTAATTCCAACAGTACACTGGTTAGGTTTAAAAACGGCAGTTGCAGGACACAGCACGTCATATACTTGGCGAAGTGCATAAAGTGCCCATGCTACTATGTTGGAAAAACTGATAGGTGCCTTAGGAACTGTATATATGATCATTATTATTGTATCAAGAAGAAGGATACAAAAAATGCATTATACAGGCACCTTGAAGCAAGTCCGAATTGTGATTTTATTTAAATTTGCTATTCTAGAACAAGTTAGAGTAAACCCCAGGGGAAGGAATGTCAGGACCAAACTGGGTGAATGTGAGATTAAATGGCAAATATTATTGAATGCAGCAGTATATCCAGGTATTAATGAAGTTATTTCCATTAAACCAGTTCTCGAAGCCAGAGTTTAACATTATACAAATATCCACATGAAATATTATATAGAAATTGTTTTTAAATTTATAAAACATTTTAATTAATTAAATTATTTTTTATATTATATGAGCTACACATGAAATTGTATCTGTTAACATGATATGTGATGATTTATATTTGTAGGTTTTTTAGTGAGAGCACTTTAAATGTTTATTGGTGTTTCTTGAGTTTCTGCACTGATTGGCTTATGAATTGTATTTAACCCAGCAGATAGTAGTATGTGGTGTTCTGATGAAGTCTACACATTGTAGATGAAAGCGCTTAACCTTTTTAATTTCTACAATAAAAGTGTGTTTTGCGGATTATTTCCAGCTCGTGCCATTTAGTTTTTTGATGGGACTGTAATACTAATACAGTGGAATATTCATTGTTTGTGCAAATTATTTCAAAGTTTCTCAGATGCAATTTTATTATCAGTTGAAATGCTTCATTTTTCACTTCATGACATCTAGGAAGTAGTGTTGAAATATACTTTAGTTCACAATGTAATGCAGATTGCAAAGCTTCACTTACAGTAATGTTAGATAAATTAAAAACTGAGCACTGTGAATTCACATAGCTAGCAATGCTCCAATCAAAACCATATTGTTCTCTTACCCTAAAAATGCTGCTGCCCTTCTCTCTAATTGCCATTATATAATCTACTTCATTTTATTTTTGTATTCCAAAATGTTTATTGCATATATTATCCATTGCGAGCTCTGGGAAGAGGAGGATAGCCATTGTCTCTATTGGAATTATTATCGCCTCTGTTTGTCTCTACTGAAGCTGAAACCCCACCATTCCAGCTTTGATTCCCTTCCTGATGACAAAATTGCACAGGTGAACAGTGTTTCTTATGATTGGAGGATGCAAGGAAAGCAGAACCATTCTCATAAGCACATAGGTCTCTATGTAGTTTATGTTTTTTTATGTTCCAACAAATCTTTTTCCAAAGTAATTAACTTGCTGTTAATATCTTTTAAACAGTTCTGAAAATCTAGGGTATCTAGACCTGCCGCCAATGAGGAACATACTGTAGAAATTTCCAATTTCAGCTTGTACAGCTTAATACTGTCTCTTTCTATCAAGATATTAAACCAATCCATAGCACACCGATAGGTGGCTGCTACCCACCTAGATTCAAATTTCTTTTCCTCTTTGTCCGCTACATCAAAAGGAGCAGAAGGAGACTTAAAAATACAGAGTCTTCATGGAGTAATATCCCTCCCCACATATTGTTGCAAGCTAAGCATATTGTAATATGCTGCGGTCTCTTTAACTAATACTTTTTCCAGCTTAGAAAAAAGCGTTAAAGCTTCTGGAGACCTAGTTCTAGTGGGGTGCTTACCAATCATAGTGAGGTGATTAGAAGTTCTATTTTTCTGGGTTTCCTCCAGGAAACCTTCGCCGGTTGTTGGTAGCACCTCACCAGTAGATACATCATTAACTTAATGATCTCTAAGAAGGCTGTCCATAGTATGCAGGGAGGTATCCAAACTTGCTTCTTTAAAAATTCTTGGCAGATTAAAAGCAGGATCACTGGCCATAAGTCCAAACATGCAAACAGCAAGTTAGACAAAAGTAAAACTGATAGACAAAACCATGGCAAACTGAATGACCAGGTTACCAACTTTTAATAACAATCATACTCAGTAAACACTCTAGTGCCTTGGCTCAAAAAGCCTTCCAGGAGTAAAATCTTTAGGAAAAAACAGCCTTCTTATATACAAAAAATCCCCCCCCCCCCACCATACAAGTAAACAAAACAATTAAATTAAGCAAGGTACTTCCAGATGCACTCAACATTAAGTCCTCTAGGGGACAATGTTTTATTGTTTAATTGTATAGTGGCGAGGGGATTTTTTGCATATAAGAAGGCTGTTTTTTCTAAAGGTTTTACTCCTGGAAGGCCTTTTGATGCTGCTGCACTGCTACATTTGTATGTGCTAGATGTTGAGGTCAGTGATGATGCTGATACTGACAATAGGCCCAGACTGAGGAGAAGAGTGTTCAGGCCCAGTGTAACCTTCTAGGGGCTACATGAGCTGGAGATTGTAGAGTGCTATAGGGTGGACAGGGGCATACTACAAGAACTCACCAAGCTCTGCCGCCCTCAACTCAAACCCAGAGCCAACAGAGGGGAACCCATCCCAGTGGAAGCAAAGGTATGTGTAGCCCTTAGAATTTTAGCTACAGGTACTTTTCAAAAGATTAACTGGGGATATAATGGGGGTCTCACAGGCATCTACATCCAGTGTACTTCACCAGAACCTGGATGCCATAAAAGCACATGCCAGTGAGCACATTTATATACCCCGCACCCCTGAGGAGAGGGCCAGCAATATGCATCTCTTCCACTGTGTAGCACACTGCCCTGAGATACTGGGTGACATAGATGGCACTCATGTGCAGATTAAAGCACCACTCATTGAAGAGGGTAGAGTCTATGTCAACCGCAAGCATTATCACTCCATCAACTGCCAGGTCATGTGGAATGTTCAAGGCATTATTATGAATGTGTGTGCCAGCAGCCCTGGCAGTTATCATGACCCTGCATTTGTCAGGGGGGATATCCTGTATGGACATCTACTGGGGGATGCTGGCTAAGCCATGGATGATCACACCCATCAGAAATTCACACACACTAACCGGAGAATGCCATAATGAGGCACATGCACAAACTAGGAACATCACAGAGCATGTGTTTGGGCTGCTCAAGTCAAGGTTCTGCTGTCTCTATATATCTGGTGGAGCCCTGCAGCACTCTCCAGCCAAGTGTGCAAACATGCTCACACAATATGATCCTGTGGAAACAGCTGGGGCAGGAACATGACAGGGAAGGGACACACAGCTGCCCACCAGTGCCAAGGTCCCCACAGTCACAGGGGGACTTGGAGGAGGAACCCCCTGAGCCTGTCCCTGTAGGCAGACGTAGGTGTGCCCAGTATGCCCTGGCCTTGGCAAAGAGGCAACACATAGCACATGCATTGACAGTCTAGGGACTGACACCTCACTCTGACTCACATACACATTAAAAATGTTGTCAGGCACAACACACAACCTGTGGCTTAACATTTATTGGCTGTGCATGCATCTGGCAGAGTCAGTCCTGAAGCACCATTATATCCACTGCCACAGGCACAAGGTAAGTCACTCTTCATTACAAGAAATGTATTGGGTACTACACTATGGTAGCATAGGTTTGGACCTGCTGCATGTATGCAAGGGAATAGAGTGGAATACCAGGATAGCTGCAGACAACATTCAGCTATGTGGGACAACAGGAACTTTCTGCCCAATAGTGGCTGCCCCATATTATGCAGTAGGCCCCAAGGTAACAAAACCCAGTGCACTTTGCGATGGAATTGCAAACAGTGGGGTCATAGGAAAGATGCATGACAGTCATGCAAGAGTCACCTACCCCCAACATACCCATGCTCCCATACATCTGCAGTAAATTCTGTGTACAATGTAATAGCAGCAGACCATACAATCCCAGAGCTGTCACAATCAACTTGGTGACATGTTCCATTTCCACAATATGCAGGGGTTGATGTGCTTTGTATGTTTGTGCTTGATAATGTCAGGAATTAAGTAGTACTGCTTGGTGGTTGTTGTGGCTTAGTGAGCTACGTACATTACCATGGTTGAGTTTGTGGTTCGAGACTGGCTGTGCCTACTATTTTGCATGTGAGCTACACCTATGGTAGGAATTCTACAGACAGTCCATATGTCACTATTTGTTACTGCAGGAAAGCTGGACAAAGCCAGAGACAATAGAGGGAAAGGAGGCCAAAGATATGGACAGTACACAACTCTGAGTAACCTACACGGTGGCTAGTAGAACTGCATGTTGTAACACATCAGAGAAGCAGCAGGATGTCAAGGCTGTCATGTAAATGTATCAGTACTTGCAAGTCAGTGGGCAGCATCATACCCCTCAAGTGTAAGAGTGTCACAAAATGTACACATTTTTGCCTCATATATATGGGCTGTTTTTCATAACATTGCATTTTTCTGGCAAACTACTGGTGAACAAACAAAGGCTGACATGAGAAAATAATGACAGACAGGTGAGATGCACACTTCCTACCCATCAGAACATTTATGCTAATACACAATCTGAATTCTACCAACTGTGTAAGTTTGTAAGAGCAATATGAAACAGTTGTCCCTATGTTTGTGCCTGTGTCTGTGTCCCACTTTTATACATGGCTTTGTCCAGATCTCTGGCACCAAGACATTGAGTGGTATGGGCCCCATGTAGCCTTAAAATAACAGTACAACACAAACTGTCTGAGAACCAGACCAGACATATGCGGTGCAAGGCTGGACATCCTGCAAAACAGGTACAGTCAGAGGTGTGAAGTTTATAACCCTGTGCGTGGTGTTACACCACATACCCCAGTAACAGAATACTTACAACTACATAGAGCAGCAACTGTGCAGAAAGTCAGGAACTAGAGCAGGCCAGGACAAAGGCCCACATATAAGGAAAAGGAGGAAGTAATGGCCAGACAAATGTAGAAAGTGCAGACTAGAACAGTTCATGCAGTAGTATGGGTCCCAGTCAGTGTATCAAGTCAGGAACCCAAATGTCTGTCAGCAGTTCCTCACATCAGTCTACAATGATCTGCCACTGATGTACCAGGAAATCACATTGGTATGTAAAATGTACTAGACATATGATGCAAAACCTTGTTCAGCCTAACATACTCAGTACCCACCCTAGATATGAGTCAGATATTATGGACAGCACACAGCTAGGAAATCCCTCTGGTATCATATCAGGGAGGACCATTTAATCAGGTGCAGCAGTCAATTGTCTGTAGCACACAAACTTTCAGAGTGGAGTACAGGTAGGTTTGACCTGGAGTCCCCTTGTATAAACTGATGGTCACACTGAGCATGCTCCTACACTCTAGCTAATTTCAGTCCATGTCTTAAGGCACATCTGACTATAGAACTGAGATGTCCATATATCTCTGTGCATAGAGACAGCTATGTATACCTAACTGTCTCTCCCTATCCCCATCAGACAGGATTGTGCTTATCTATCAGTATGTGGCACATATAAGATATATATGGCTATGTAGTGTTTTATATAGAGACATATATATATATATATATATATATATATATATATATATATATATATAAAAACACATATATCATATATAGTGAGACAGAGGGGAAGGGA
Source organism: Protopterus annectens (assembly GCF_019279795.1). NCBI lineage: Eukaryota > Metazoa > Chordata > Ceratodontiformes > Protopteridae > Protopterus > Protopterus annectens. The sequence goes on from NC_056735.1 coordinate 908,675,378, forward strand.
GAGCGACACACACACACACACACACACACACACACACACAGAGACAGAGAAAGGCATATAGATGATGTATTGCTGCAGCCACTTGTACACTAAGAGTAACCAGTGGTGTGTGCAATTAGTAGGGTGAGCTGCAGTGTGCAATAGTAGGTAGGTAGGGGTTCTAATCTCACATCAGCCACCATGTGTGTTTGTGTAGATATTCCACATACATCATGCCCAACAGGCCCATGTCTGTGCAATGGTCACTCATTTTATGGTCCTGTGACCAGTGTCCTCCACAACACTGACCTCCCTGTCTACAGCTGCTGATGTTATCCACCTCAACAGCAGTGGCAGACACTCTCCAAACACATAAGCTCTGTGGTGCATATGATAACTACGTAGCACTGCAGTATATACAACTAGGTTCATAGGTTAGTACTAGGCTAACTGCCTTTGTAGGCCATTTTAAGCCTAGCCATTTACCCTATCTGAGAATCAAACCCTGGACGTTGTGTTTGTAATGTAAACACCTAAACCATTATGCCAACCTCCCACCCTAGATTAGGTTCATAGATTAGTACTAGGCTAAATGCTCTCATGTGCCATTTTAAGCCTAGCCAATTACCCCATCTAAGAATCAAACCCTGCACCCTGTGTCTATAAGGTAAACACCTTAACCATTACACCAACCTCCTGCCACTAGATAGATAGGTTGTCTAATCCCAGCAATGGCAACTCAATGAGTGCGTTAAGTATATTCCCTTGCAGCAGTGTGTATGTCTTACCTATGTGTGTACAATACCAATGCATTTTAGAGTTGTGCTTACCTGTTATCCCCCCTGTGGCTTACTTCACAGGGCCTGCTGATGTCATCTACCTTAGAAGCACAGTTAGACACTCTCCCAATGCAATAGCTCTGTGGCACATGTGATATGTATGTAGTACTATAGTGTAGATAGGTAGGGGTTGTAATCTCAATGCTAGTAACTGTGTGCATGTATGCATGTGTATATGCATATCTCCTTGCAGCAGTGTGACTTTCTCGCCTGTGTGTGTGTGTGTGTGTGTGTGTGTGTGTGTGTGTGTGTGTGTGTGTGTGTGTGTGTGTGTGTGTGTGTGTGTGTGTGTGTGTGTGTGTGTATGTGTATGTGTGATGGGTATACCATTTTAAGGGCCTGTGCAAATATAACCCCCCCCATCAGCAACCTTTACAGCACCTGCAGATGTCATCCACCTGAATAGTAGCAGCAGACACTGAAAAAACATATAAGCTCCATGGTGCATGCGATATGTATGTAGCACTATAGTATGTAAAACTAGACAGGTAGGAGCTCTACTCTCCACAAGGGCAGTTCATGAGAATGTGTGTGTGTGTGTTGTCCGTATATCCCCTAACAGCAGTGTGACTGTGTAAGGGCCACACCTGCCCTACTGTGCAGGTTAACAACTAAAACAATACATATGTCCCAAGAGTGTAGGACAACAAACATGTCCTACATTTGTGTAATAGTTGCATAAATCAGTCATTTTACATCAGAAACACCTTAATGTTATGATAAATAGCACAATCTAGTCAAATGCTACAAAAATAAGCTGTCATATTTGCAAAATTGAGAGGTCCTGTCCTTTGCACTTGCAGTGGGTATGGTTTGTCCTGTCTTCTGTCATGATTCTATACAAAGTGTCCCACATTGGCCATTTGGTAAGGTGGCAACCCTAGTCTGTCTTGCCTATTTGTGTACATTATGTATACATGTTGACACCCAGTGAGTAGCTGCTGGCCCTAAATAACCCACATGTATCTAGGCATGAATGCTAACCACCTCCACCACCCACATTTGTAGGTAGTGACCAAGGCTGTGGTGCATATATGTTGAGTGCTGTCTATAACTGACCCACCAAATGATATTAACACACTGCAACATGGATACTACACCAACTACGGACTGGTGGCAAGGTCCTGGCCTCAAGCTAAATGCAGAAAACTGTGCCATCATGCCATTCAGTAAGGGCACAACCACATTGTTTGCCACATCAATGGAATCCCCCTAAACACACAATCTGTGTTGGCACACCTGAGTACTCAGGTTGTTAACAATGTCGCACTCAAACATCATGTGGAAGCAGTGGTCAGAAAAGCCTAGTATGTGGTTCACCTCATAGGTAAAGGGATTGCATCCATAAAAAAGGTGGTCATTACCTCTCTACAGTCCTCAGTCGACCAATAAGTTACAACCATGCCCTGTGTGGTATGTACCTATCCAGACATCTGCACCAACTGGAAAGGCCATGGTAAAACCCACAAAGGTAATTCATGGCCTCCAACACCTGTACCATGCAGACAGGCTAGAATCAGTAGTGCTCCACTTTTTAACAGACAAATTGAACAGAGGTGGGCTTTGTCACACCTACAAGGTAATGTTGGACCCTGGCATTCAACAGCTGCTCCATATATGTGAGTCTAACTCCTCACACATTACCTGCATGTTGGGTGCTGTCACCAAATTCCCTAGTGATGTGGACATCCCCCAAAAGGATCTCACTCAGACACATGACAGGTGCCAGAAACATGGCCATAGGCTGCATACTACAATATGCAGCATCATTCCCTTTGGGGAGAGTGATGCCCCCGCATATTATTACAGTAGTAATAACATCCTAAGCATGCAATCAGGTGAGAGTGAGTTGTGCACACAGGTTGATGGCAACATGATATTTGACCACCGTGTTGGTTCTGTTGTAAGGAAAGCCCTCTACATGGCCCACCTCATATGTAAAGGTATGTCATATAGGGACATGGAGTTCATAACATCCCTGTGTTCCCCCTAATAAGGCCCAGTAGTGAGGACAATGCCCCTTACATTATGTACCTCCCAAAGCATATGCAGCAGCTGACTAGATCACAGAGGTTCCTCATCAGGTAATGCCAGGGCCTCAAACATCTACCATACACAGGTAGGCTATAAGCCCATCCCTCTGCCACTGTCATACAGACTCCTCAGAGGTGACCTCTGTTTGGCATACAAGGTAATCACAGACTCCACCTTAATGGGACTGCTGCGCAACTGCAAGTCAAGCTCTGCCCTTTTAACCCACACACATGCCCTCAACCTGGTGTGTGACATCAACAGGACTTCTTAGTGGGTAAGATGTCTGCCCCACACACTCACCCAGCTGTGGAATGGATACCATGTCCACATCAGGCAGAGTACCTATTTACACCTTTTCAAGGGAGACCTTGATGAATGGAAGGTTAACAGGATATACACCCTCGGGATACCACCTGGGTCCCTGTTGGTGTATGGCATTGGGTGCTGACTTGCATACACATCGGATAAACTCTGGGCTAGGCATATAAGAGACTCAGGACCAATAGCCTAGCAACCACATATGATCCTAGGTATACCAGTTATGGCCATGTGTGCTATGACAGACTGTGTTTGTTATGTGTCCACAACCATCACTGCTTTCTACTGTGGTGTGTCCCCTATGGGCGACATAACAGTACCATGTCATACAGCCACCATCCGACAAATAGGTGAGTGGTACTACAGGTGTATGGGGACAATCCAGGAACATCTGTGTGACACAATTGCAGACAGCACTGCAAATGAGCTGTAGGGTATCCTCCTTGTGGGTGTCCAACATCCACAGTACACAGATGTTTGCAGAATGTGTACATGTGCCTGATATATGTGGGCTCCCTGCCAGACAAATGTGGATGTTTGGGAAACAGTTGGACAATATGTAATGGTTGTTTCCAGACTGTGGAGAATCTAGCTGTCACATGTCAGACACCTCAGCAAGCAGTTACAGTACTTTAATATCCGTTACTGCAGTCATTCCCTCATGTTGCATGCTCAATATGTACATTCTGTTGCTGAGGTGGAGCCTGCATCCTCCCACTACTACTGGCTATAACCTGCTGTCCTGCTGTAGGAGGTCAACAGGTATGCTAGCCATAGCACTCAGGTGATGATATACAGGTGTTGAGTACACAGTGACCTAGCCAGAGTATGTCAGGAACAGCCAGGGACACCAAGACAGTGTTTGAACCATGCCTGTGTGACATTCAAAGAGTGAGAGGAGAAGACTGAAAGTACATCATGTGATATGCTAGCTGTATCCACCACTACTGACTGTCATTACTGTCTAATACACAGTCTAGTAGCATTCATACTTGAGGTGACCATTGTTGGGGGGACATAGGGGCCAGATCTGTGATATATGTCACAGCAGACAGAGACGAAGGGAAGCCTGTAGCTGCTGGACAACTGACTAACAGCAACATGTGATTCCAAGATATTTACCACATACCTGTATCGCTGCAATCCCTATTTCCCATGACTGCATCCCCCCATCTCCATCCCATTACATGTGGAATACGATTACATACCTGGTGGTATAGTGCTGTCTTCCTGTATGGGCAGAAATCCTGTGGTAGAATGTTAGGATAGAGCAGTCTGTCACCATAGAGAAATTCACAGACCTGTGTCCCATAGGCAGCAGCTTGCCTTTTGTAGGTAATGCTCATGAACAACTGATTGACTGTGCACCAGTCTGTGGCTCAGACTTGCTAACTGCATCCAGAATAGCTGGGTTGCATTTTCATTAGCCAAAGTCATGGCAACACAGTGCTGTATTTGAGACCTTCATGTAGGCCTTGGCCCTTTTCCTGGCCGTTGAGAAGGACATTATCGAGGTGTAGGGACTACAGCATCACAGAGGGTAGGTTGAAATACTGTCCACTGTTTGGATTTATGTGGTATGTCCATAGTTTTGCATGCTATATTTGGTCATGGTGAACAGACTTTCTGAATATGTGGCAGTTCACTGTTTAAAAATATGGGTTTAGATCAGTAAGAAGACAGATAGATGTGAGTGTTGTATGTCATTTGCATCACAATATGCATGCTGCTGCAGTACCCAGTGGTCTATCAGCTTTGTATGTTTGTAGCGAAGACTTTGACACATGACCCTGTCAGAGGACCATCAGATTGGCTTCATTTTTTTGGTGGATAGTTCTGTTAGGGATAGCACGATCCATACACTCGTGTAAGTGCTTATAAAGTGCAGTTGTGCAGGATTCTGCAGTTGTTCCTCTATTGTCCGTCTGCATGGGTATCATGAAGTTTGCCACTTCTGTCTTAAGAAGTGTGAAGTTGGCTTTGGAGAATTTTTTGAGTTTCTCTAATGGGGGGTGGGGATGGGATGTGGATGTCTAAGGTGAGTAGCTTGTGGTCGGATCTGACCAATGAGGAAATGACCTTTGGTGTGGAACACTGGTCACCCATGTTGGTAATGACCAGGTCTAGGATATTTCTGCCTCTGGTGGGGGTGTGGATAAGTTGATCTAAGACATTGGAATTTATGAATTTCAGAAAATGTTGAGCAAAAGAGTTGGTACATGAGTAGTTTTCCCAGTTAATGGTGGGGTAGTTGAAATCACCCATTATTAGGGTGTTGGGTTGTACCCTAATATTTTCCAGTGTATCTAGAAATGAGGAGTGGGAATCCTGAGGCATGGTGGGGGATCTGCAGCAAGCTACAACTTGGAATGCAGTTTTGCCCAGAGTTAGATGCACTATAGATAATTTTAGATGCATTATGCTGAGTAGCTAGCCTGGAGGTGTGGATATCCTTAATGAATATGGACACACCTCCACCTTTAGTGTTTCGGTCCAGGTTAGGTGGCCGAAAGGTGTGGTATGAATTAGAGCCTGGTAATGCAGGGGTGCTCTCTGGAGCCTTGAACCAGGTCTCTGCCACTGCACAGATGTCGATGTTCTTCATTTTAAGGAGTGTCTCGAGTGAGTGCATTTTGAGGTTTAGGCTTCTAGCATTAAGTAACATTACCTTCAGATTTTGCTTGCTTGTACCTGTTACGGTGGTGAATTTTTCATTTGAACCTTGCCTAAGAAAGGCACTATAGGGGTGGCAAGAGCCTTAGCCAGTATTCAGAATCCCAAGGGTGACAGGTGCAGGCCATCTCTGGCAAAGCATCATGGTCTGTCGATCATGTCATCCCAGGCAGACAGATACTGGATCCCCTTAGAATGACACTAGAAGCTTAGCCAATTGTTGAAGTCAATCATTTTATCCTTGTACTGTGGTATCATTCTGGGTGATGGCAGGATGCTACTCAGTGCTAGGGTCTTACCTGCCTGGGTTACAAGATCAGAGAGCTCTTCCATGTCTCTTTTCATGTAGTCCAGGGAGGTACATCTCAGGTCATTCACCCCAATATGTACAATGACAGAGTCATATTTGTACTTGTTGTGGAGTGACCTGAGTGAGTGCATTATGTGGAGGAGCCTGGCACCTGACAGGCAGCTGACAGTAACTTTCTTCTTGTGTAGCATGGTGAGTGGAACATCAGTGTGCCTGACTATAGTTACCTATGATTAGAGTGTTGGGTACGTTGTTATGCCTTATGGGCTGTGGTTGAGTGGCTCACTGAGTTTGTGGGCTATGTGTCATTTTGGTCGTGTTGTGTGGTGGAGGTTGCATGCTATAATACCTTAGCCATTAGTGTTCTAGGTTCAGATCTTAGTGCAGAACAAATATCATAATGCATTATATCTTGTAGTACAGCTCCACATTTACACTTTAGCAAGACAGTTCTTTATTGGCTAGACTTCAGTCACTTTGTGGTATTATTCCTGTATTTACTTCACAGCACTTGCAATGCTTGATTTCTTGACCAACAGCCCAAAATACACACATTTGGCAAAACTCACCTTTATTCAGGATGACATGAAACAGTGATTGGTATACATCTAACAGTCTTTATTGATGAATACTTTGAATAATGCAGGCATTGAAATATAGCTGTTATTCCACAATGCATGCAGGAATAAATGTATTCCCTTAACAATTCTGAATGCAGCTGTACTTTATCTCCTTACAATTATAAACGACAGCTGATGTATTCCCTTAACATTTATGAATGCACTTGCACTTTCTTACCATAACATTATTATTAATACAGTATAAACCTTTATTAACGTAACATTATTAATGCAGTGGTAGCTTTCTTTCCCGAACATTAGCATGTTTCATACTTCCATCTATATTGAACTGTACCTGGCATTACTCACTTATATCAGTCCAGGTCTATGACCACATTCATTGCAGTATACTCAAAACAGAATATACCTACTGGCAGTTACTACTGTACTCTTTCTTATTTATATTACTATATATTGCAAGATATATCTGTACTCACCACACTCTCAGCACAACCTGGTAAGGCACCTTACATGGGCCTCCAGGTTGCAAGCTCTCTCCTCTGCAGCTGCGGGGAGAGAACAACTCATTATGCATACCTGTCTATCACATATTCATACTAGCATTTTTCAAAACAAACTTACAATACTTACAGACTTGTGGGGTATTGTCCACCCGAGCATCTTGGATCCAAGTGGCCAAGAGATCCCCCTGGCTATACTTCACGTAACCATAGTGGTGACACACCTGCTCAGCTGTGCGGGGGATACCAGTTGCACTGGTGAGGTTGTGTGCCAACCGGTCCTAGGCCTCTGATTTGTATTCCAAACCCTGGTACTGGCCCTGCAGCAGCCAGATGTCACGGTCTTTCACAAGGAGGCCAACCATTACTCTAGACTACAAAATGCCCCACTGCTGTGCCTGGAAGCGTGCACTCTGTCCAACTCCTGCCATAGCTCCTGCACAGATCAAACTCCAACAGGTTCTGTCTGTATTCCTGCCTGTTCCACTTAAATAAGGCTGTTTTCCCACCCTCTGCCGCCATTGGGCCATTTTTAGAAATGCAGCGCTTCACTTAGCACCATGCAAACCCGCTGAGCTCAACTGAGCAGTGCTTAAACTGGCAATGCTGAGCAATGCTTAGTGTTGTGCAAACAGCTTAGCTGAGCTAAGGGCTGCTTAAACTGGGATTGCTTAACAGTGCCCAGACCAGCTAAGCAGAGCTGTGCAATGCTAAGCACTGCAAAAATGGGTCTTGTTTAAGCACTCCTTAGCAGTACTTAGCAGAGCTTACCTAATGACAAACCATATTTAAAATAAAAAAAAATAAAAAAGTACACCAAAAAAAAAAAAAAATTTGTCTATTACTACTACGTTATTATTATTATGCGTGCTTTCCCTCTCCTTCTACTCCAGTCCAAATTTACTGTCAAGTCTGTTAATTTTTGATTCGTTAATCAAAAGTGTCAGCATGTTTGTGGTTGCTGAAGTTCTGCTAATTCCTAGATCAGAAGAATTTTTGTATAGGTTTGTTTCTTTTCTTTCCTCTTTCATTGGTCTTCCATACATAAGACTTACAGCACCAACTGGAAAAGATTTTCAGTTTGGGATTGCACCATACTTCCTTCTCTGGTATATCTGATCCTTCACTACCTTTCAGAATTCTTTAATGGGCTCATTTCTAAGGCATGTATCAAAGTCCATTTTGAACTAACTTCTGTATTTGTTACAACTTAAAACCTTAGCTTAGCTATATCCACAGCATTTTATTCTTTCAGCCATAATTTAAGAACCCAGTTCACCTATGTTTATTTAATTTTTGTAAGAAAAATGAGTGTACCTCTAAGTGTACACCACTGACACAATTAAACGTTATTTTCTTTAATGTTTTTATACCTTGACATCCATTGCATACATTGCCATCTGTTAGCCTAATCATCAAAATTGTGAGTGAGATGACAGTCAACTGCAGAAGGCTATCATCCAGACAGCCATCAGAAGGTCTTTTTACTTTTAACCCTACCTCCTTTATTTTGGCTGCTGCTATTCATATTAGCAAATTCGAGGGCCTGCAGACCATTCTGCTATAGGTGTGAACATTCCATGATGTTTCAGGAAGTTTTCCATGTGAATGTGACTTGGCAGAGTCAAGTACATGTTCCATCTTGTATGCCACATGTACTTTGCACATTTCTTTTCTGTAAATGCTGATACTGCAGTAAACTGATGTGCCCCCCTTCCCCCTCCCCCATTAGCTGATTTTAGGCACTTGCTTCCATCCTTCATAGTTCTTGATGCTAATCTGAAGTTACTGGAGTCATAGTAACAGCTCCAGACCTCTGTGTCATAGAGTTGGACACAGTCATTAAATTGTATGTCGTGTCTCCCTCCTCTTAGTGCAAGGGTGTCCAACCTTTTGGCATGCCGGGGCTGCACTGAGTGAACAGCAATGGTCTTGGGGCCGCATGTAAAATATATCATATAGTTAACTCTTTTGCTGCCGTGGGAGACCAAAGTTGACCTCCTGGCTGTACTGTAGGTACATTTGAACAATGAATAAATGTAATAAATGCCTAATATTTGCCTTAAAATTCTAATTCTCATTCTAATTCTAATTCTCTAATCTAACAGTTAACTCTAGCATCTTACTTAATATATATATATATATATATATATATATATATATATATATATATATATATATTCTACAAATAAACAGATATTCACTACGGTACTAGCATTTCTCACTGGGAAAATCACTCCAGCAGTCCAGCTATGTAAAATGTCAACATTAGCAGTCCTACAATACTATAATCCACAAAAATAAGCCAATAAAGTAAATAATCCATGTTACTGACTTAATAAAACAATTCTGAATAAGCTACAAGAGGGTTTCAACCAAACAAATAACTGGTGCCAGAAACATGGCCTCAAGCTAAATGCCAAAAAATGCATCATCATCCCCTTTGAGGAAAGTGATGTCCCTACAAATTATCACATTAATAATGTTGTAAGCACGTAATGAGTCGTGAGGTGCTTGGGCACCCAGGTTGATAGAAACCTGACTTTTGAACACCATGTTGTCTCCGTTGTTTGGAAAGCTTTTTACATGGCCCACTTCATTAGTAATGGTATTTCATCCTTCTATTCTTCTGTTACAAGAGCCATTATTGAGTGCAATGCCCCTTTTGGCATGTGCCTCAGCAAAACACCCTGCCAAAAGAAAGACTACAACCATTTCTGACAAAAAAGGTCAAAGGACTAAGTTCACTTAGTTATCCAAACAGACGAAAAAGCTTCTTGCTTTCCTCTGTCTCTCACTGGCCCCTATAAATTTCATCATTGGCTTGCTTTACAGGCTAAGAAAGATCCTGCCTTAAGAGACTTCCTCTACCTCAGAAATACTGGTTATATTTAAAATGATCATTACAAAGACCACAGCCTTCACTGCAACATAAACAAGCTACTTTGTATGGACAGGTTCTTGACACAAAAACCTTCAACTTCTGTAAAATGCTCCTCTCATTATCAAACAATGTAGTTAAGCAACACAACAACTGGATGGCTGGATGGATAGCCATAAATGTATTCCTTGAGTAAGTATCATAGCCTTCATCAAACCAGATGGAAAATCCACATACTAACCTTTCCTAGCTGGATGGCTAAGATCTAATATTGGTTACTCAAGCCTATTTGCCCAAGAAGAGGGGCCTATTTAACTAAGAATTCCATTTGCAAAAATATATTCAGTATACATATTAAATCTCTCTCTCTTACTTACACACACACACACACACACACACACACACACACACACACACACACACACACACACACACACACACACACACACACACACACACACACACAAAAGAAGCCCCTGCTTGTAAAATAGGCAACCTCAGTAATCACATGACACACACTCACTGAATGAAATTGTCTGGAAGTCAAAATATCTGAAAAAAATCATAATAGAGGTGGATTCATCTATGCAATTTCCCACCATCAATAAATCAACAAACAACTGCTCAGCAAAAAGTAAATCAATAAGAAAACCATAAATTCTCTAAGGTCATACTACATACTGGAGTAAACATATAACTTCCCACCAATCTAAAGCCATTTGGCATTCAGACATTTTAATATGTGCAGAAGTTATTCACAGACTGACAGTTTACTGAATTATAATGCTGACCTTCGCTTTTGAAAAAAAAAAAACAAATTCCCAGACTTTGTCAATTGTTCAAAGTGCAGAGAGGATTATTTTTTTTATTTATTATGTATTCATTTATTTTTGGAAAACATCTTTAAAACTGTTAAATTGATTGCACACAAGCACAGAAAAGTTATTGTGATAAGTAAACCACAGACTGCTGCAAGAATTCAAAGTCACATTAGGACTCTATGCTTACGTCCGAACCAGTGAAGCATTCCTGTCAATTCCAAAAGAAATAAAGCAGCTTTATAAGAAAGTTGTTTGCAAGGTTACATGGCAGTTTATATTGGAAATAAGCAGACATATTAAAAAAGCTCTGTTTCTCATAATTATGCTGAAAAGTCTTCCAATGTAAATACAACCTTCTGATTTAGTATGGAACCATACCTCTCAACCTTGGAGCAAGAAATCTGGACAAAATGAAAAATAAAAGTGGGGCACAGGCCCAAAAATAGTTATGCATCACAGACACCATTGAAACAACTGTAGCTGCAAACATTATACATCACTTATAATCTTTCTATCCCATCATTGTCAGTTAAGTATTATATGGCTCATTCAGTCCTGCCTTCCTTTGCAACAAAGAAAACCATGCTTTGAAATGAGAAATGCATTAAAAATAATAAATAAAACACATTGCATCAACATCCTGCAACTACCTACCTGCAAACAGCCACAGAGCTTTCACTGAAACTAGGGCTGCTTATTTCTCCAGAATGACAGCTCTCCCTAATTAAGTCTAATGGTATACAATCTACCAGGGTCTGGACTATCTGAAACAAATTAAATTATGGCCTGTAAATTGCAAGTGCACTTTGTTTAATTAAACTATATTTCTAAGCCCACTTACTGTATTTTTTCAGTAACATCCCAATATCCATTTCCAGGTCACTTTACAAGACATTGGCAGTGGTAGACTTGGCATCCTTCAGAACCCCACAGGCCCACACTGATACTGCTAGCATTGTCCATTAAATGTAAATATCCATCTAGTGTAAATGGCAAAAAGCTATGTCTTAAATTTTCTACTTTTGGCATGCCTAGTACCCAAGTATCAGGTTTTGAAACAAAGAAACATATTCTCAACAGTCTGTAAGTCTCTGTCTTTAATAATCATCTACTGTTGCAACACGTAAGCATACACATACACACTAAAACCCCCAACATTTAAAACATGACATTGTGCCCACTTGATTTGCCAGCATTGATGATCCATCAAAGCTATTCTTACTGTTGTCCAATCTACCACTGCTTAGAACCCACCAATGACAAAACAATACTGGGTGTGTTTTTGTTTGTCAGAAAAAACAATACAACTTTATATGCTACAGTCCCACATAGTCATTTCACTACTGACCCATTAACCCTAGGCTGCTGTCTCATTCTTACTCCCTGGAACTGCATTACCTTGGATGACCACTTTTATTTCCTAAGCAAAAGACACAAATTGGAAGATGAGGCAAAAATCCAGACAGTCTTCGAAAATCCATACATTTGAGAGGTATGATTTCATATTTAATACAACACTCTCCCTGTCATAAAAGCCACAATTTAATGAAAGTGTACTTTAAATGTACGATGTATTTGTGAGATAACTTGTTTGTATTCAGTAGGTAGACTGATCATCGTTAGCCTCTTTGTGAATGTGTCTCTGTCTCTCTGTCATGCACACACACACACACACACACACACACACACACACACACACACACACACACACACACACACACACTTCTTCTACTTTCATGCACACACACATTCTGCTTTCATGCATGCACTCACTCACTCACTTACTCCATACTTACCTATTAACACAGGTAAGTGCTGTCCCTTTCAAAAGCAACAGTTGCAAATCCATTCACGAGTCCTGCATCAGCGAGAACACACACACTGATTCTTTGGCGCAAAATAATAGCATAAATACATTGACCCTTTTTGGCGCAAAAACAAAACTAGAAGGATGTTTTGGTGCATGTGCACACCATTAGAGTTACAGGTCACGGGAGAGAAAAGCACAAATCAAAAAAAGTGTTTTGGGGCAAGCATACATCAATATTGCAGTTGGAGGTCGAGGGCCGCATGGAAGAGCTCTGAGGGCCACATGTGGCCCATGGGCTGCAGGTTGGACACGTCTGTTTTAGTGTCAGAGAGGCACGTACCATAGTTAGGTATATTTTTTTGAGTTACAGGCCTTACCTTTGTGCCACCCTCCCCCACCACCCGATCTGTCATAAAGATTTTCACTGCGTACCAAACCTTCCTTAATGGCTAAAGTGGCTGGAGAAACAATTTTAAATAAGCCCATTTTATTTGCTTTTCATCTTACTGTATTAACCAAAGTGATAATCGTCTTATTGCATGGATGCACATAGGTAGCTTAGGTTCTGTAAGAGCAAAAGGCATAAAAAAAGATGAAAAGTTATAAGCAATGCCTATTTAAATACCTTACTAACTGTATTATTTTCTTTTACAATGCATTTATCAAAATTCTTCAAGAATATCCTAAAGGACATTTACCAGAATTGTGTCTATATTTGTGGCTTCCTTTGGGACACCTCTGTGGATGATTTTTGTGTGGCTTCTACTATGTCATCCCTGAACACTTTTGCAAAGCATTCCTTTAGAGAAATAGGTCTTAAGGAAAACTTCCTGTAGCATAGCTATCCAGGACAAGTGAGCTGGTGAATTAGGGAATCTGCCCTGTGCATTACTTCAGACAGCTCTCTCCGAAAAAAGGTATGAAATGTATGAGTATTCTCCATAATGGCAGATATGTGGCACTTAGGCTGCAGGAAGCATGCCACCTTTCATCTCTCTATATTTTGTCTCCTCATTATTTCTATCTCATTATTACCTGGACTAACCCAGTTGACAAATGTCACTACATACATAATTAATAAAAAAAAATATGACATTTTGATATCAAATGTAAAAAATGTAATGTATCACATGTAAAAAGCTGAATGGTCTGCACCTACTGCACACAGGGCCGTGACTCTAACCATTCAGCTATGAGGGTATGTTGGAAACTGGTATACATTTCTATGTATCCCTCCACTATGTTTAAGCACCACTAAGCATTGCGCTGTACAGCACAAACCCACTCAGCTATGCTTAAATGTGACCTTTGAAGTTAAAATTAAAACTATCCAGTTTCTAATTTTAGATGTCTGCATGTTTCCATTGCTTAGCACTGTACCACACAAATACAAAAAAAAAAAAAAACAATTAAAACGTATTTAACTTTAATATTTAAGTGCCACCTGGCACTTTAACAGTACAGTGTGTGTGTTACTCATGTCTGGACAGTGTAACACACCCCCTACACTGATTCTGTAACCGTGTTACATGGCTCTCTCTCTCAGTAGAGCGCCTTCATTAATATGCAAGGCACGCTGCCAAGGGGGAGCTGCAGACATGGCCACAGTACACTCTGTGTAGAGTTCCAACTATTCCTAGATGGATTTTATTAAATCCCCACCATAGTGTGATGTTATGGATGCTGGCAGCCTTGCACAAAATTGTGCAGGGAAAATTTCTTATGATAAAATCTGTTAAAAGAATCTTAGATATGCTAAAAGATAATGCATTAGTACTCCCAGCAAAATAAAGCTTTTAAGTATATATGATGTCATGGAATTAGCCCCTGAAAAAAGTGAGATACAAAAATGCTTTATCAATTAAAGCCATCACAGAAATATCTGTACTGTATATCTCATTGAAAACCTATTTGTACAAGGAAAGGCCCACATCATTAATGACAATTCCAATTATCTTGGATTATTAAAAAACAAAAAAACTCAGAAGCAAGCTCCAGAAAGATACCACAGCATGCCTGATGTATTCCAAGAGAATTCCATATTTTGAACAAGCATTTAAAGATGCAAAATGTAAGCCTTATACTTCTTGCTAGTGGACTTAAAGCTACAGTACCTGAACTTGCAGTTTATGGACTGGTCTGTTTATAACTGACTTATCAGCAGCATATATTATGCAAACAAATGCTGCAAAAAGTGGTAGCCGAAAATGAGATAAGAACTATGTCATTAGACCTGTTATAGTCATATGTTGACAGCAGTGTTAAAGTCAGCACACCTGAATGGGATTGTTTATTGCTTCAGCTGCTGGTGAAGAGGCCAACACATCAGTGGAAACCTTTACTCTGTACTGCCTCTTATGGTTTGTCAGCAGCACTCAAATAAATTAAAAATCTGAAGAGATGCTACAAAATTGCAATAAATATACAATAAAAATATCTCTCTTAAAGATAAAGCACATGATTACAGCTCAGTCTGGAGGTAGATGTATAAACACCTTACTCAGAATAGCATTACCAATCTGATCAGTCATCTAACAAACATAAAGATGGAGTATACCGTACACAAAACAATGTAATCAGTGCCTTAGCAACAAATTAATTTGCTAAGATATCAAATGCCCTCTGAACAACTATTAGCTGTTGAAAAATTGGGAGTTTTCCAAAAGGATGACCTAACTGACCTTGAGAAAGCTAAAATATATGCACAAGATATGCAAAGTTACCTCATACTTGCAAAGCAATATGACTGTATTTCCAACTTACTTTTATCACTGAGGCTATCTATGTTTTTTAAAGAGAGAACTGATTTATGTGGAGTTAACCTGTTAGCTGGGGGGGGGCAGTATTTTCCTTGAGCAATTTGAAAGTAAACAAATAAAAAAAAAGCTGGCCCTGCAAAGACTATGAGCCATCTGGTTTACTGTACTGTTATCCCATACTTCTATGCCAACCTTAGCATCTTTTGACATATAACAAGTGACACACTAGAAACAAATATGCACACTAGGAAATTGCACATTAGTTATGCATAGAGAAACATGTTTATTTTAAAAATTTGTCATTGTTTGACAAAGTTTACAAAGTTGACACCATTGTTTTATAAGTTACCAATGTATTATTTAATGAATGTGTAAATGAAGTAGATTTGCAATGTTGTTTCAGGAATAAATGAACAATACTGTCCAAATACAAAACATGGCATGTCAGGTTCCAAAAGATTTGCATAATGCAGCAAGAGTGTGCCGAGTTCTGTTCAAGATTTGGAGTAAGTCAAGTAAAATACAAATGCGTCATGGTCTAATGAACATATCCCAGCAAACACAGAAAATAACCAGCAATGTCAGCACAACTGCAGTAATGCCTTACAAAATCATATTACAAAGAAAAAACACTCATATGGCAATATAGTTCCATTAACAATGTACATGTGAGACAGGTAGTCAAACTTGACTAATCATGAAAGTAATATGTGCAAAACACTGATAGGAGAGAAATGTACATCAGCAATAATCTCATAAAACCATAAATATCTGCAATATTATGTTGCGGAATCCAGCATATTCTACAGAAATAAATAATGCAATTATAGTGAAGAGGCATCCATGGCCCCATCATCAGTGCTAACTTTAGCTAACAGTGGGTATAGTACATGTGTGGGGAGCACAAGTGACACACACCCATGGAAGTATGGTGATGGCAAAGCAGATGTGGGGTGAGGGTGACGAAGGGGGGAATCAAAAGAGGGATTATTGCATAGGAAGGTCCGAGGCAGATGTGCGTGGATTTTTTTTTTTGGCAGGAGTAGGCTCTTTGTCAGAGAATGTATATAAAAAAAAAACATAGAGATAGGAGGAGGGGAAAAGGGGTGTGTACAAACACATAACAATACAGGGTGGACAAAGGTTGGTAATATACATAAAGGATAGGTGAGGAACACAGACAGCACACATATGGACTGCACAACATCGGTTAAGGAAAGATGACAAACAGGTAGAGATGTATACCAGCCAAGATTCACCTCAATGATACATTATGTGCCAATGCACAAAGAGATGTTTTAAACTGTGTGACGGTCAAAGCAAAGGGAGTATGGCTAATGGTAGATATATGAAACAGAGCACTAAATGGGGAGGTCTGACATGGCAGTACACAATGAACATCAAACATCATCATACAGTAGGATGTTCACAATACATGCGTAAGCCAAGCAACAGCAAGGCTGAGCAAATCCAGCAAAGGACATTTAGGAGCACACACGGAGAAGTCAGATTAGAACCTGCAATCCTGCTTGCAATAGGAAAACAACTAAACACAGTGCCAAGCAGCAGTACTGCAGAAAAAGTGTAACATGGCTATATAATAAACCATTAGCTATATATAGCACATCTCAGGACAGGAAAATAGGATCATGACTTCAAAGTAGACATTACATGCCACAGGCAAAATGGTGTTCAGGTATGCAATGTAGATATGTAACATGCCATGATATCACACCAACAGAATATTCAGAATGCTCAGCACACACACACCTACCAATGACATGCAATGGGAAATTGCAATGCAGAAAAAAACATAGCGACACAGATTCATTACTAACTAGCACAAGAATAAGAAAAATGAAGGTATGCAAGCTTGTGCATACAAAGCTATACAGGAAGCATGAAAAGTATGTCAGGTGAATGACTGACCCAAAAGTAAAATATGAACACAGATGGAAACATCGCAATCAGACTGTAGGATGTGGATATGTATTGAATGTGTATGACAGCCTACCATAGTGGCAGAACATTGTATAAACCCAGTACATCCACAGACCAGTGATAGCAACCTGTAGACAAAAGTATATATAAACATATACATTTGCCATGTAGATGTATAATATATAAGCAAAAGCTGTAAAGTGGAAGGGAAATGGATAATACATGTCCACAGTAGTAAAGAAATGCATGCCTGAAAAATCAGGCACATAAAAACACAGGACATGCACATGCCAATAAAAACATTAAGCATGTATGTGGCCTGAGCCCAGGATGGATTGTAAATTCCTTGCAAGGTGCATGCAGCAAAGAGCCAATGCCTGACGTGTGCATCATGCATCTGTGATGACTATGAACATGTCTGTGTATAAATGACAGAAACAACATGCTACAAGTAAACAGTAATTAGCATAGGTACATAATGAAAGTAGGGCTGAATACCTCACACTCATATATGGTGCTATGCAAACATAATACGTCCAGTTGAACACTTACAAAAAGCAAGAACAATATAACATGTATATTTGTATGACTTAGCAAAGAAAATTCATGTATTCACAACTATGGCCTACCACTTGGTGGAGAAATATTCATAATATTACATCACAATGGGTGATTTGTGTGCTGTTGCTGTTAGGGTTATACAAATGTACAGCCATACAGGGCAATGCAGGCATATAATGCTGAAGAAATACTTCCCATGTATGTTAACATGTGTAACAGTCAGCAAACGTGCACACATGTCAAAAGAGAATCTATTGAACAATACAGTTATGTTTTTCCATAATAATAAGGCTATATAATACATTAATTTTGAATGCTAGTCCTTGCTGGCAATGCAATATAGCAAGGAATGAAAATATGCACCTTAGGCATAAATAAAAGAAAAAGAAAACTGTGTAATGCAAGACACACAAAGTAGCGTGAAACATCACACACAAGGAAGTGTGCCAATGTAAAGTCATGACATACCAGTATCATAAATGTAGCAAATACAATTAAATAACTTGTATGTCAAAAGGCATACAAAAAGGCAATGGTGCAACAATGAAGTGTACAAAGTGTGCACATATATCAAATATTCACATGAGAGTGTCTTGTCATCAAATATAACAACTGTAAGGTATTACACTTGTATAAGTCATCACAATTTCATGTAATCATATATGCACTGTCAACAGGATAAGCATGTCATACTGTCAGATTCCTGTGTCAGGTTTATCTATCACATACAAGGTCAAACTGGATCATAAATAGCAATCTCATGGGTCAGTATATGCAGATGAATGAAGCCATATTCAGAATGCATGAATACCTTTCTTGTGTGTCTCTAACTCTGTCTGCATAAATGATAGCATATGTAGATCATATGACACAGTGTTAATAATGGCAGCAAGATATTTAAAATGTGTCATAATGCAGTGAAACTAGATAGCCCCACAGAACCTGGATTGTGCAGTTTGTGTCATGAAGTATATATTAAAAGCATGACTGCAGTATATGTTGTTTGCAGAAACTTATGTTTAATAATGAAAGATATCCAAGTCAGAATGCATCATGGTGGCAGGATAACATGATTGGAACACATAAACTGTACTTACATTTGAGACGGCCCTCCTTGATGGAGTCAAACATCTCAAATTATCTCCCTTTCAAACTTCTGGAAGGAGCCATGCATAGCTCATGTCATGTCTTAGAAGAATATGCCCATAATGTCCCACGTCTGTGTCTGAAAAACATCAGTGACAACATTGCAGATATGGTCTCTCAGGTCTTATGCCTGGTGTTGTGGAGCTTGCCATTACTGTATGTCTACAGAAATGATAGCTCATGCATGACCCAGTCTCTCTTCATCATCATCATCATCATCATTCTGCTGTCCCCCCTGGCCTTTGGAGTCAGGGTCTAGTGAAAGAGGTTGACCATATCAGCATCTTCTGTGGTGGATGGCTAGAATGGCACTTACGTACATTATGTGTCTTTAAGGTGAAGATTAATCCATCTGTAATCTTTTTGTCACAATGTGCAGTACATCCAATCCTAAATTACTACAAATGTTTCTCTTAGACAACACATTTGCAGTATATCCAAGTCATATGTAATGCAGCCAAATAACTGACTAAATCTGTCAGATAATATCATTATCTCAATGTGTGCAGACATACATCATATGCATTGCGTGACAGTGCAGTGTCTGCTAATATCAATGTTGTGAATGGGAAACAGAAAATACACCCCTGGATCCCACCTGTGTCCCTGCTGGACAGGGGAAGCAGATTCTGACTTTGTGGGAACATGGGCAAAATTAATGGCTAGGCTTAGAACGGCCTCCGAGCCAATAGCCTAGTATCATCCTATGAACCTATGAAGCTGTGTAGAAAGCCTGTCAATAATAATATTCTTAGTGGAAGTGATCTCAGTAAACATACAGCAATATATAAAATGGCCTGTTAAAGAGCACAGACACATCCATATCTTAATATCTATGTGTGCAATTCACATGGAAAGGAATGGGATAGTGAGAAGTACCATTACTGCATCAATAAGCACATTCTGAAATTTTAAAAATCACATTACTGTTGTGTAGTGATAATCATCACTTTCTAAATAAAAGCTAACTAGTTGTACTCATCACATGACTGACATGAGGGAATATGTAGCATTGACACCCTCACAATACAAATGGCAGTAATAAAATGACTCACATAAATGTCAGAGTGTTGCCATCAAAATGATTAACAACCTTACACGGTAACACCAATTAAATAAATCACATGGTAGATCAGGATGACATATGTTGTTACATGTGCATATTTGTCAGTAGCAGCATGCCATATGTCTGGACCACACACACACACACACACACACATACACACCACAATGTTACACAATTGCAACAGTAAATACCATTACAGAAATGCAAAGCCATTCTCTGTATGTTTGTGGAATATTACAAGAAATAAACAATTGCCTTGGACTACAATGATGATCACACACATATGCTGAGATGTCATTACAATAGTAGCATAGAGTGATAACACAATAATATGTGCAAATTATAATACATGTGGAGATAACCCCTGTTGTATATCTGAATTTAAGAAAATTGTCATATATAGAGAGATGCAAGTATATTACTGGAATGTCAAGGCAAATATTTTTAATATTACATTATGGGAACAGATAACATCACAGAATACTTACATCAAAATGGGAAAGGAATATATGGGTCAGCTCTTTATGCATTGAATTTTCAAGATACCACATGCCCATGCTATGCTATATGTACATAACAGTCATAATTACAAATTTTTCTCAAATCATGTATCCCTGAACCCAATAATATTACACTGACAAATTTAGCTGACACATTGAGACAGAATATGCTAACAATGGACTTAATTTGTAAAGCTCCACTAACACATCACACCAAAGAGTGGTATGTGAGGCAGTAATGTGCAAATATGCATGCAATGTAATGGAATGATTTCACAAACATAATTGTACACCCAATCATCAGTGCAAGAATACTGGAACTCAAACAATCCACAGCATTACAACTTTGACAACATTACAGACACAGTGAGACAACAGACAAGTTATATTCACTATGATCTTTGTGAGACAGTAATGTGCAAATATGTATGCAATGTAATGGAATGATTTCACAAACATAATTGCACACCCAAACATCAGTGCAAGAATACTGGAACTCAAACAATCCACAGCATTACAACTTTGACAACATTACAGACACAGTGAGACAACAGACAAGTTATATTCACTATGATCTTAGATGAGAATCACTGCCATTTTATACAAGTTGCTTCCTGTATGCTGATAAGACAGCAGTGACAGTAAAAGCTTTAGTGCATGCTGTCAGTAGTAATTACCAATACAGCAAACATACATAACCTTATATGTAAGCCATTAACATATAAAACACTTTACAAGTAGAGGATAAATGACTGTAATTTAGGTTGTGGTTACAAACATTATCTAACAACATTAGAACCACTAATGAATTTGTAAGATATGTATGAATGCAGGCTACACAAAATCGTGAGCACAAAAAAATATATACATACTAAATTAAGATGTAACAGATATACCCTGATAATAATTATGGGGAGGTTGCCATCAAATTTACATGCATGGATGCAATCTGCATAAAAATTTCAAACTACTTGTAAAGATGTGATTAGTCATGCATGTTAAAAATAAGGCTGAAAAAAAGTAAAACATGCCTTTCTCCCTTCACTGCTCCTTATGTCTATGTATCCTTTTTATACAGATGGCTCAATTCCTGGTTCTATGCTCATCATCTTCATCAATAAAAGATAAGAAATATTAACTAACAGCAATGATTCTGTGACATGAATTAGATGGCAGTTATGTTACATCTTTGTGCAGAACAAAGTTAATGTGAGCAAGCAGTGTCATATACAATTGATAAGGTTATATACAGGTAGACTTTTATTTAAGAGTGCAGATATATTTCACATAGGCAGCTGCAGTGATGCAGTGGTTAGCATTACTGCCTCACAGCAAGAGGCTCTCTGGTTCAATCCTCGGCTGGGGTGCATTCTGTACAGAGTCCACATGTCCTCCCTGTGGTTGCATGGGTTTTCTCTGGGTGCACTGCTTTCCTCCCAAAGACATGCTGTAGGTGGATTGGACACTCTAAATTGGCCCTAAGCATATGTGTGCCTTCTGTGGAAGGTTGGGTGCTGGGCTGGCAACTCAACACTATAAAACTCCACTGCCAATTATGAGCGGACAAGGTGATCTGCTGTGGTGACTCCTTACTGGGAAAAGAAGAAGAAATGTATTTCATACACTAGATAACTTACTATAGACTAGTGGAAGCCAGATTAAAATCTAAAGCATTCACTTATGTCATCAGTCCAAGTTACATGCTTAACACTGTGAAGAAAATTAAAACCTTTTCATCTGTGTCAGCAAGTCTGGCAGGAGATTTCCGTATATTCTCTGACTAACTTGCATTTTATGACAGCATATCTAATTGTGAAAATGTAAATACATTTTTTAAATGTGGAGTATCTCCATGTTTAAACAGAATGTGTAAAGAATATGTTAGTCTTTTAATGCATTTCTAATTGTGCATGTTTGAGAGGGAGATTCTAAAGTGCTGTGGAGAATGAGCTGAACAGTAGGTGATGTCATTAGAATGTTTCTAGTTCCTGGGTGATCATTTGAACAGCTTATTGACAGAAAAAAAGCTTTTTCAAACAGCTGACTATTTTTTTTTAAATAAGATAGTTGAGACTGCTAAGCTGTGGAGTTTGTCAAATG
>NC_056735.1:908700696-908780696 GCF_019279795.1 Protopterus annectens
TAATAATAAAAAGAAGAACGAAAGAGAAGAAAGAAGAAAGGCATCTGTTTATTTTAGTAACTTTATCACATACAGCAATATCTGAAAAGGCTTTACTATATAACAGGTAATTTATATCATGAAACATTTTATAGAAATACTGTTGAGAACATAAATGGTTTTACTTGCAGTTAGCTTTTTCTTTCCTCCTTCCTTACCTTTAGTGTCCTTCCAAAGATTAATGGCATAAAGTACGTCAAAAGTGTTTCAGTCCACCACAGGTTTAACATCAACAAAAGTATATACATTCCACTTTTTTCTTGTACAGTTTTACAAATGTGATTGATTCTTTGTAATCATATTTATTCACTAATTTCTGTGTTGTTGGTCCTGTTCATCTAAATCTCCCAAATCCTGACACAAGTTGACTTCTAAGGTTCTCCTGATTCTTCTTTTCAACTCCTGTTTTTCTCTTTCTCTCAAGCATTTTTTCTTTAGAAAATTGGCAAAGGTTTCACTGGCAAAGTCTCTCTATGAGCATTATTTTCAGAAAAATGCAAAACATAGTCACCTTGATGGCTCATTGTTTTTGTTTAATAAACTTTTGTAGTTCATACTTTACATGTTCTGCATCAAAAATGACTTTGATCTTCCAGGAAAAAGTATTTTGAAAACAGATGGGAACAGTACCTTAACTCTTACACCTGCCTTTCAGCACTCCCTAATTGCTGGAATACATTTCCTTCTCCATTCCCAGGTTTGATTCTTGGATGTTCTTGGATGGGGTACCTTCTTTGTGGAGTCTGCATGTCACCTCTGTGTTTGTCTGGGTTTCCTCCTACATTCTAAAGACATGCAGTAATGGATTGGACATTCTATATTGGCCATAAGTTTGAGTGTGTGAATGTGTGGTATGGAAGAACAACCATGGCAGGACTACTGTTAAAGAAAATTCAAAGATCAATTCATGTAAGGTTCAGCAAGGCATTCTTTATTACTTGCAGCAAGGACACAAAGCATGTAGGTACAAGGTTTGTCTGATTTTCAATAGCTCAGCCTGCTGTTTTTATACAGTTCTTTGCACGTACACTATACATTTCTCTGCACGTGCACAACAGGTGCTTATCAGTTAATTGCTGCTTTTACCAAAACATCTTTCAGAATTTAGCTTGTCCACAGGGCTTGCCCTGTCAAACCAAGTTTCTGAGTTATGGTCCTGTAACTGTCTCCTCCTAACACAACACTTATCTGTTGCTAGTGTGAGGCCCCTATCTCAACATTCCACAGCAAGGACAACAGACTTTTAGGTGTCAGCAGCCTTTACAGAGGCCACCAGTATTTACACATTTTACATAGAATAAATGTATTAACTCTTAACCCTTTAAGTACAGAATTGTACACTATACTATTTGTACATTTCTCTAACATTTCTCCTCTTTTAATACTTTATTCTTATTGTTTAATGAGTCTAAAACAAGTCCATTTCATCCCTTGACCATTTACACCCAGGGCCTTGCAGTCAGAGAGTCATTCGGCTTAGGCTCAAGTAAACAATTCTTCCTTCTCCAATTTTAGTAGTTCTTCATATTCAGCACTTTGTTGGTACAAGGTCTTCGAGACTGAGGCATCTATAGTGCTTTTTACCAGTCCACGCATGCAGGGGATGCAGCAGCATCCACAGAACATCAATACTGCTGCTCCAACGCAAATGGCAATCAACAGATTCATCAGGACACTGCCCCAGCCCCCAAACCACTTCTGGAAAAAGTCTGTTAAAGGATTTTGACCTGGCTTGGTCAAGGCAGATACTTGCTGAATCACTTCAAGATGGCTATCTATTTCATGTTCATTGTTGGGGATAAATGAACAGCATTCTTCTTGGATTAATGTGCAAGTACCTCCTTTTGCCACCAGGGTGAAATCAAGAGCCATACGATTTGGAAGCACTACTGTTCTCATAGCGGTCAGTTCCTCTGTCACCAATTCCAAGGTGGAAAAGGTTTCCTTGCTCAATATCTCAAGCAGCTTGGACAACTTTCTCAGTTCCCAAATCGATTTTACCACTTTGTACTGAGGTAGTATGCCGGTCCATGATATGACATCATCACCGAGAGCCATATGGGACAGTCCTTTGTCACTGACGTGAGCCAGATCATGGTGATATATCCATGATGCATCAATTTGGCCTACTGAATTAGTAGGTTTTTTAACTTCTCGAACATTTCGGATTTTCCCTTGATGTAAATTTAACGTGTGTCATATAGCTGGAACTAGGTATCCCAAAAAGCAGCTTCTGGACCACTTTCTTGGTAGCCATTTATATGCTTTTCTTCTGCACACAAAATAATAATCTTCCTCTTTAATGGTGATGTTGATAAACTCGAAGCGATCCCCAAAATCCTGCTGTCCTCGGAACATTTTCCAATAGACAGTTTCCATTTCCTGGACAAAGTTGACTATATTGTTATTAACAAGTTTTCTTATAGATGAGAAATTTGCCACACAACCTGACTTGTATGCAGTGCAGTTATAAACCACTGTTTTGTTACAATGGCACCATCCTACCCTAGTTTTATCTAGTTTCTGAAAACACACAGTTCCGTTTTGACGGAAGGCTAGCTGTAAGGCAATCGCATTTGCAGACGTAATATTAGCCATGTTGCTCAACAAACTTGTCCATGTCTCGGTAACATTTAGTGGAGATGCCACTAAAGGTTATCCTCCATGTGCAGTTGGTATAGCTGCACAGATCCAACAATTAGAGACATTAAGGGTATCTGCATATGCGTACTTGATAGCCTGATATGTGTTCAAAGCAGGATGCCATGCTGCATGCTTGCTAGGTTCAGTAAATGTGGCAGAAAAGAGAAATGGCCATAGCAGAAAAACAATGACCACAAAAACAGTCAATGAGATTACCACACAATGTTTTTGTGGAAAGGGTTGTCGTTCCAGTATTCTGTTTTCTTCGGTTTTCCCAAAAGGATGGGATTCAACTTTCTTTGATGCAATCATGTCACTTAATCTGGGTATTTTTATCTTATTCTCTACCCTATAGGACCTTAGCACTGATGATTGCTTCACTGGGTTTGAGATGGATCAGTTCCTATTGATCTGACCCCCCTTTGTAGCCAGACTTTTGTGCTTAGGGTCCCGATGGAGAGGTAAGATCTTTACCCAATTAGAATTTCTTCACTAACTTGCAGTGTGTCAGATGGATCCACGAAGCTTGCTCTGCAATCTTGACTGCAGTCGGTGTTGAAAGAAGCCCTTGGTAGGGACCTTCCCACTTCGGTGATGCCCAGTTCTTCCTTTTCACAATCTTGATCCACACCCAGTCTCCTGGAGTTACTGTTATTTCCAGTGCCTTCATCTGCTCTGAGCCTGAAACAGAATTAGACTGCAACAGATGTTTAGAATTTAACAGTTTATTCATATATTCAGCTAATGTAAGATCAGCTTCCTGGTCTGAAGGCATGAGAGCTTTCCATTGGGGTGTACAATATGCCCTACCATACAGTTTCTCATATGGGGTCAGCCCTTTTGCTGAGGGAACTGTTCTCATGTTCAACAGTGCCAGGGGTAAACAGTACAACCAGGTTTTCCCAGTTTAAGCCATTAATTTCCTCAGTTTACTTTTAAGTATCCCATTATGTCTTTCAACCAACCCTGCAGACTGAGGATGATAAGCACAGTAATTTTTTAGAGAAATACCAAAAAACATACTTAGCTGTTGTATAGTTTGATTTACAACGTGTGTTCCGTTGTCACTATATATTCTCTCCGGAATGCCAAACCTAGGAACAATTTCTTCCACAAGAACCTTTGCTACTGTAGCTGCATCTGGGTTCCTGGTTGGAAAAGCATTCGCCCACCTTGAAAACATATCTATAATGACAAGGCAGTACTTCTTATTTTCACATTTATTTAACTCTATAAAATCCATGCAAATGGTGTGAAATGGATATGGAGGTGTGGGAAAACTCTCTTGACTGGGCCGCACTGCTCCTTGTGCATGATATTGATTGCAAATCTGGCATGCTAAACAAATTTTTTTAGAGTAGTTTGAAAATCCATATGCAGTGAACACCTGATTCACTATCTGTACCATTCCCCCTGTTGAGACATGGCATTGCCCATGGCTCAATAATGCTGCATATCAAAAAAGATTAGAAGGTAATATTGGTTTCCCTTATTTTGAGATGTACAAATCATCTCTGAAGATGGCCCCCTGTTTTAACCAATGCCTTTTTTCTACCTGTGTGGTCATTGATTGCATTGTTTGTAGCATGTCCAAATTTATACTTTCAGAGGGTTCTAAATTTTCTACAAGGTGTAAACAAGCTTCTGCAGCTGCTTCCTTTGCAGCAGCATCAGCTCTTGCATTACCTTTTGAAATAACATCCTGCTGTTTTGTGTGAGCTGCACATTTGCAGATAGCTAAACACTGAGGTAATTGAATGGAGCTTAAAAGATCCAATATAAGCTGTGCATGATTTATGGGTTTACCAGTTGATGTAATCATACCTCGGTTTTTCCATTGCTGTGCAAACACATGAACTGTGGAAAAAGCATATTGACTGTCAGTAAAAACATTTGCATGCTTACCTTTAGCTAAAGTACATGCACAAGCGAGTGCAATCAATTCTGCCGCCTGTGAGGACAAATGGCATGGTAAGGGTTTTGCCTCGATAACCTCTGTGTCGGATACTACAGCATAGCCCACTAGGTTCTGTCCTGCTGGGTTCTTTTTGCATGAGCCATCTATATAATATGTCAGATCAGCATCTGTTAAAGGTATATCTGTGAGGTCTTTCCTAGGTAACGTTGTCTGCTTGATCTCCTGCAGGCAGTGATGTGGAGTACCATCTACAGGGGTAGGGAGCAGAGTTGATAGATTCAGGGTTGTGCACTGTTCAATTGTCATGTGAGGCTGGCTCAGCAAAACAGTCATGCAGGAGAGATGTCTAGCTGGGGAAAGGTATGCTACCTTTTCTTGTAATAAAATAATTGCTACTGCATGAGGGACCCTTAGGGTGAGTGGGTGAAACAGAACCACTGAGGCTGAAGCCTGTACTGCCATAGCAGCTGCAACAACCGCCTGAACACAATAGGGTAAGGACCGTGCCACTGGATCTAACTGTGATGAATAATAAGCAATGGGACATTACTTATCCCCATGTTGTTGCGTCAGGACTGATGTCATACAGCCGTGCTTACAGTCTACAGTTTGAAAAAAGCGCTTCTGATAATTTGGTAACCCCAAGACAAACGAAGACGCTATTAACTGTTTTAAGTTACAAAAGGCTAAATCCGCCTCCAGTGTCCAAATCACTGGATCCTGTGCTCCCATTGGCTTTTTGTATATGAAGTCAGAAAAGTGTGCAACTTCCAAAGCATAGTTTGGAATCCAACTTCGACAGAAGTTAGTCGTACCCAAAAAGGACATCATTTCCTTTTTGGAAATAGGTTTTGGAGCCTGAAAAATAGCTATTTTTCTGTCCTCATCCAAGGTTCTACCTCCATCAAATATTATATAGCCTAAATATCGGACCTGCTTTTTCCAGAGTTGCAATTTTTCCTTATTCACCTTGTGCCCCTCAGCAGCTAAAATTCATAGCAATGCTAGCGTGTCTTCTCGGCAAGTTTGTAAAGTGGGAGCTGCTAATAAGATATCATCAACATAAAGCAGGATTTGACTATTTCTTGGTGGGCTAAATCTTGCTAAATTACTTGACATCTCTTGTGAGAATATCGTGGGGCTCTCACAATAACCTTGTGGTAGTCGGGTGTATGTGTATCTTTTTCCCTGATAAGTAAATGCAAACCAGAATCTACTGTCTGGATGTATCAGAATTGAGAAAAATGCATTACTAATATCTACTACAGAAAAGTATTTCTGATGAAGTATTTCTGCAGCACCGCCTAATTGGGTTTAAACTATTCCTGGCTCCACAAAGTCTGCTCTTCACTTTTTCCCTTAGAACTGCTCTATCTCTCAATTTAAACACCATATTCTCATTCTAAGGCCTTTCACTGGTCCAAATAAGTAATCTTACAAGTTAGCACTATTAAACCATAAGCACTACTTACTCTTATACTCTCTATGATTACCTTGTCCCCTATTGGTCCGTCTTAATTCAGTTTCCCTATATTACTCTAGCATGTCCAAAGGTCAGTCAATGGTTTCCTCTCCAGTCCAGCTGGTGAATCTGGGAATTTTGAGGCAATGTTACAACTGCCTCATGTACACGGACAACCCTCTCCTCCTCCAAACAGGTTCAAATATATGTGAGAGATGCAACCATATAGCCAAACTGGAGGCTGAGCTCTCTCATCTCAAAACTGGTGAAACCAGTCAGGAGGAGAAGGTAACCTCACACAGCACAATTCCAGTATCACATAGTCCCACCACATCAGCGAACCAAACACATAAATACACAAAAACATACTCGGAGGCTCTAAATAAAAATCTACCTAAGCAACAGAGACCTCCAAAGCAGACATCCAACCAAACGCTATCCCAAAACAAAACACGCACAACACATAGCCCACAAAGTCAGTGTGCCAAGCAGCCACAGCCCTTAAGGCTGAATAACACACCTGATACTCTTGTAATAGGTGACTCTATTGTCAGACACACTGACATCCCGCTCACCAGGCTGAATAAAGAGAAGGTCACAGTGAGCTGACTGTTGGGCGCTAGGATCCACCACATAACGCAAGCACTCAGGTCACTCCAAAGCAAATACAAATATGACTCAGTCATTGTACATGCTGGTGTGAATGACCTGAGACGTACCTCCCTGGACTACATGAAAAGAGACATAGAGGAGCTCTCTGATCATGTAGCCCAGGCCAGTATGACCCTGACCTTGAGCAGCATCTTACCCTCACCTAGAATGATGCCACAGTACAAAGACAAAATGATCGATTTTAACAATTGGCTAAAATTTTGGTGTCATTCTAAGGGGATCCAGTGTCTGTCAGCCTGGGATGACATGCTCGACAAGCCATGTTGCTTCACTAGGGATGGCTTGCACCTGTCACCACTGGGCTTTTGGATATTGGCAAAGGCTCTTGCCACCCCCATAGTGCCTTTTTTAGGCAAGGCTCAAAAGTCAAACCCACCTCCATAGACAGCACAAGAAACAAGAAACCAAGGGTAATGCTGCTAAACACCAGAAGTCTTAACCTCAAGATGCACGCACTCAAAGCTCTCCTCAGTATGGAGAACATCGATATCTGTGCAGTGACAGAAACCTGGTTCAAGGCTCCAGAGAGCACCCCAGCACTACCAGGTTATACCTCATATCATGCTTTTCGGCCCCAAAACCTGGACCGAACCACAAAAGGAGGGGGAGTGTCCATATTTATCAAGGATATCCACACCTCCAGGTTAGTGGCATTGCAAGAAGTATCGGAGACCATCCATGTGCAACTAACAGTGGGCAAAACTGCTTTTCAGTTTATAGCATCCTACAGACCACCCTCTCAAAGTCAGGAATCCCACTCGGCTTTCCTGAAAACATTGGAGAACATGAAGATCTCTCCGAACACCATTATATTGGGCGACTTCAACTACCCAAAAATTGACTGGGAGCACTACTCATGCCCCAGCACCTTAGCCCAAAGGTTCCTGGAAATTATAAACTCAAATGCTATGGAACAACTAGTCACCACTCCCACAAGAGGGGATAACATACTAGACCTGATCATTACCAACATGAGGACTCTATGCTCCACACCTGAAGTATATCCCTCATTGGTAAGATCAGACCATAAATTAATTTCACTGGATGTCCACATCCCGACCCCACCCCCAGCCCAGAAAACCACAGTGAAAAACTTTTCAAAAGCGAACTTCTCACTTCTCAAAACCGAAGTGGAATCCTTCAGGGCCCCAGGGCCAGTGGAAACTACGGCCCAAACTGCAGAATCCTATATAAACGCATTCTATGGACATCTCCATGAATGCATGGATCATGCTATCCCAAACAAAACCAAAACCCAAACATCCAAAGGCAGGCGTCCAGTCTGGTGGACCCCAGCCATAAATAAACTGTACAACAGAAGGAGGAAGATGCTACATGATAGAGCAAAATCCCTAATAGGGAAGGCATCCCTGATCAGTACTAGCAAAAAATTATGATCCCTCATAAAATCCTCCAAGGCCAGCTTCGAGAGAAAAATTGCTCAGGACACTAAAGACAATCATAAGGCTTTTTTCAGTTATGTTAGGAACCTGGGATGCAACTCCCAGACTTGTTCTGAGTTGATTCTAAACGACAAAAAATACACTGAACCCACAGACATCGCCAATATCCTGGTAGACAGGTTCAGTGCAAACTTCTCCACCCCCCCCCAAAAAAAAGAGCAAGTATCTATCCCAGCAGAGGGCTGCCTCCCAAACATCTCTGATGCTCAGGTGAAGGCTGCCCTCTCCAAAGCAAAAAACACTGCTTCCATGGGACCAGATGGTGTCCCGGGTTGCGTCCTACATGAACTCCAAGAAGAACTAATCCCTCAAATAAAACAGTTGTACAATCTCAGCCTCACTACAGGATATGTGCCCACAGAATGTCGTACAGCAACAGTGGTCCCACTCCACAAAGGTGGAGCCTCCACGGACCCTGGAAACTATTGCCCATAGGCCTGACTAGCTTAGTCTACAAGGCTATGGAGAGGATCATCATGGAGCTCATAAACGAAGACATTGGGGACCTACAGACACTAGATCCTACCCAGTTTGGCTTCGTCAAGGGCAGATCCTGCCTTTTGAACCTGGTTGACTTCTTCGAAACAGTAACCAAAGCCATAGATGAAGGGAAGGTAGTCCACACAGCCTATCTGGACCTAGCAAAGGCATTTGACACAATACCCCACTCAGGCATCATAGATAAGCTATCCAGCTTAAATATAAACCCCTATGTCACAAGATGGGTTGCAAACTGGCTCAAAGATAGATCCCACAGAGTGAGAGTTGCTGGAGCCATGTCAGACTCGAAACTGGTCACAAGTGGCATCCCACAAGGTTCTGTCCTGGGACCGCTCTTGTTCGGTATATACTTTTCCGAGGTACAGTCCAATGTGGGAGGACTATGGCTCACCAAGTTCGCAGACGACTGCAGACTAGGCACCATAATCAACTCTCCAGCTGATACAAACATCCTTCAAAAAGGTCTCACAGAGACAGATAAATGGTGCCAGAGCCATGGTCTAAAGCTAAATGCCAAAAAGTGTATAGTCGTACACTTTGGCAAAAACAATGTGCCCACAAATTACCACATAGGTGGTAACCCATTAAGTACAGAGAAAGTAATTAGGGATCTGGGGACTCAAGTTGATAGCAATCTCTCCTTTGACAACCACATTGCCAAAGTGGTTAGAAAGACCTTTTACATAGCCCACCTCATCATGAAAGGATTCACATCTAGATCAAGAGAGGTAACCGTGCCCCTTTATTCATCCCTCATCAGGCCCATCATAGAATACAATGCCCCTTTTGGGATGTACCTTACCCGACACCTGCAACAATTAGAAAGACCCCAAAAGTACCTCACCAAGAGGATCAAGGGACTCAAACAGATGCCATATGCTGCTCGGTTAAAAAAAACTCCATCTCTATTCAATTGCATACCGCCTACTTCGAGGCGATCTATGCCTGACATATAAAGCTATGTCCAATCCAGAATTAATGGACATGCTCCACCTCAGTAAATCTAAATCCCTTAGAGCCACATGCTCGAGGGACTTGAACCTCAGCACTGAAATAAATAGAACTTGCTGGAGGGACAGGTTCATAACCCAGAGGCTCCCTTCGCTCTGGAACAGAATTCCAATTCATGTTAGGCAGAGCACCTCACTGAATCTCTTCAAGAAGAATGTTGATGAGTGGATGGGGGATCGTAGGTTTGTCCCGGGGATTACTTCCGTGTCACTATTAGACAGAGGCACAGTAAACTAAACCTTAAAAAGGGCACAGTATACTCAAATCAAGGGGTGGCGTAAGCCAAACAAAATCAGGCTAGGCTTATAATTGCCCCAGGGCAGATAGCCTAGTATGAACCTTTGAACCTATGAAGTTTTAACACATTTAAGAGTGTATGTGGATCAGGTACCGTAGGTGCCCTAGGTATTACTGCCTCATTAAGAGCCTGCAGGTCTTGAACCATGCGCCACTCTCCATTTGCCTTCTTAACTGGGAACAAAGGTGTGTTACATGGTGAATCAGGAGATTCAATTAACACACCACTTTTAAGGAGTGCAGCTATAATGGGCTTTATCCCTGCCTCTGCATCTTTCCTCAGCGGGTATTGACGTTTTTGAGGTCTAAAAGTTGATTTTGGAGTAATCACCACTGGTCCTGCCATGTGAATAAGGCCTACATCTGATTTCTCTGTGGACCACAGTTTATCTGGAATACCTTTCAGAGCATTCTCTTCCTCCTTTAACAGGAGTATTTGTCAAATATTTTTGCGAAAATGTAGGTGTACTGCTGGCTTAGTCTGAGTTACCAAGTTCAATTTGTGCACCTGTACTTCCTTCTCTGAAAGTTCTTCTCTGGTCTGTTTTTCCCATCTGGTAATATTACTGCCCAACTCTACCCATTTTGTGTTTTTGTCTTTAGTGAGGCTTACATGTGGTAGGAGGTCAGATTTGTAAAGTGCTGTCATTTCTTTAGGCAGAGAGCAGCTGGCTATGCTATTTCCCATCATGTCCCAGTATAGGTTACATAACACTAGCCTAGCTGTGGGATATTTAAACAGCTTATCTCTGTAGTCCTCATCTGGCCCTTGTGTGTCATGAAAATACAGAGTGCAGTGCAGTAATGGCTATCTAATGAGGGAAATTTACTAATGGCCAAATCCATTAATTCCTTGGTTACAGCCCCTGGGCGAGTAGTAATCAGGTCCTGACTGTACCAGTAAAACATCTCACCTCTTGGCTGCACTACACAGGTATCATGCACTTCGCAGATGCTAGTCTGTCATTGTGCTTGTATCCCTTGTATAGTTGGAACCACCGCTATGCCAAATAACTGCATCAAGTCTCTGCCTAAGTGATTTATTGGGCATTTTGCAGACACTACAATTTTACTTTTCTGTGTCAACCCTGTTACAGGGTCTGTGATCATAATTTTGTGTGAGAGAGGCTCCAGGTATAGCTGCCCATTTGCAGCCTTAACAAATATGTAATCTGAAGACCGTGTACACTCCGGTAATTCGGAGGGATGTATCAGGGTCTGTGAAGCCCCAGAATCACACAAAAAGCTAAACTCTCTTCCTTCCACCAAAAGAGTGACTTCTGGCTTAGTATCTGCTAAAAAGAGTTCCAAGCACAGAAGTGCCAAGTCCAATACCTCATCACTGTCATTTTTATTGTCATCCCCACCACCATCCTGTGCTTCCTCCATTTTTACTTCTACATTACCATTTATCCTGCTTTGTATTGTAACCCTTCCCTGTGCTTCCTGACTACCATATAGTCAGTTATCACCTTTTTGTTCATCCGTCCTTGTCCTATTATTTCCTTTGCAATCCCTTGCCATGTGACCTTTCTTCCAGCATTTAAAACATTCTCTCCTCTTTTTACGTCCCTCAAAATCTTCTGACCGTTGGTCAGACTGCCTACCTTCCCTATGTTTGCCCTTCTTTCCTGGATGTACCACATATACCTCAGCCCCATCTTCTAATGAAAATACCTGCATTTTTTTTCTTTTTGCTATTAAAGTGCCTCTCAGCATGCCTTGCATACTCAAGCAGTGGTTGCAATCTGCTTGTATGATGACCTACCATGTGTTTTGTAATACAACTACTAATAGCAGCGCTGCTCCCCTTCAAAAAGGCATTTTTTAACTGTTGTTCATAGGGGGAGTCTGCTGTCTGGTTGTCAGGGATTTGCATCCCACAATGATTATTAAGGCACTCTATGAGCCTAGCAAAATAGCGGTCAACTAACTCGCATTCTTGCTGGACACACTGATTAATACAGGTCCAGTCTGCCCATGGTTTCCACTTATCAGAAATTCGGTTTGTAAGCCCTGTCACCTGGGCATCTAACCCTACGTCATTATGTGGAAGGGGTCTCTGCTGAGCGTCACGAGGATTCCATTTACCACAGACCATGTGCCAGTCTGGACCTATAATTTGTCTTACCACTTTTTCTATCTCTTCTCCATTTAGGTTATAGCTTAGCCTCATACCTTGCAGGTCCTCTGAAAATTTTGAAAAGTTGATCCTAGGGTGGGGAATACCCTCAGTGGCCTTCCTAATATCTTCAGGACTCCAGGGTCTATATACTAATAAAGTAGGGTCTTGGTTATCCTGACCTGCTCTGGGATTAGGTACCTCAATAAGAGGACAGAGTTCTTCTTCCCCACTAGTCGTGGCCTGGGTTTCACTAAACAATCACCAGACTTCAAAATTTTTGTCATCATCATCATCTGTGTTTTTTGTTTTGGACCTAGTCCCTGTTGGACCCCTAACTTTAACTAACTTTATTTTTACAGAGTCCTCACCTCCTGTGACTACAGGATGTAGAGGAGGCACTCTGTGTTGATTATTTGCCCCGTATGCTGGTGGGGGAGGGGGTGCTGAAGCTAGCACTAGGTGGTTATCTTCTTTATCTAAAAACATTGTTCTAAATTTTTTTTCTTTCTGGTCTCTTCAATTTGCTTCCTCCAGCCATCTGTGTGCCTGGGGAACTCCTAATTGTCGCTGTTTTTTAACTTGCCCCTTGAAGTCTACTTTTAATTGCTTTATCAATTTGAGAAGTGAAGATTTATCTAATTTTCCATTAAAATCATACTTAGTTACCCATTTTGAAAAATATCTAACATTATCTCGGCGCTGTACCTGCATATATTTACCATCTTCTGTTAATGGTGGGCTTTTGATGTTTTTGCACCACAGTTATAATTACCAATTTGCTTACTACATAGTTACCTTTAGTAATGTTATCTATTACCTTCAATTTTACGTGTACCACAGATTTTGCTATAGTTTCTTCAGAATGACTGTCTAACCTTTTACTATCCTGTTCACCTAGTCTATGACAGAACTGCAGTTTTTTTCCTCTTCTGTCCCTGACTGAAATAAAATACAACCTAACAGAAATAAATGCAATTTCCTATCCTTGACTGGATAAAAATACAGTCTAACAGTAATAAATGCAGTTTTCCTGTCCCTGACTGGATAAAAATACAGTCTAACAGTAATACATGCAGTTTTCCTGTCCCTGACTGGATAAAAATACAGTCTAACAGTAATAAATGCAGTTTTCCTGTCCCTGACTGGATAAAAAATACAGTCTAACAGTAATAAACGCAGTTTTCCTGTCCCTGACGGGATAAAAAATACAGTCTAACAGTAATAAATGCAGTTTTCCTGTCCCTGACTGGATAAAACAGAATAGCAAAACCCACCTTACCTGAGCCTACATGATTGACCACTGATTCGCAGATACCTGTCCTTCAATCGCAGATTAGAAGATGACTGGCCTCTTTTGATGACAATTCAGTTGGAGGTCTTTGTATTGCAGAAGAACTGATTTGGTTTCTTCCCCGTACGGTTTCAGCCACCTGGCCATCTGTTCCGAGGTGAAGAGAGGGATCCGGCTCGAAGGACCAATCTGTTAAAGAAAGTTCAAAGATCAATTCACGTAAGGTTCAGCAAGGCATTCTTCATTACTTGCAGCAAGGAGACAAAGCATGTAGGTACAAGGTTTGGCTGATTTTCAATAGCTCAGCCTGCTGTTTTTATACAGTTCTTTGTACGTACACTATACAGTTCTCTGCACGTACACAACAGGTGCTTATCAGTTAATTGCTGACTTTTACAAAAACATCTTTCAGAATTTAGCTTGTCCACAGGGCTTGCCCTGTCAAACCCAGTTTCTGAGTTATGGTCCTGTAACTGTCTCCTCCTAACATGAACACTTATCTGTTGCTAGTGTGAGGCCCTTATCTCAACATTCCGCAGCAAGAACAACAGACTTTTAGGCATCAGCAGCTTTTACAGAGACCACCAGTATTTACACATTTTACATAGAATAAATATATTAACTCTTAACCCTTTAAGTACAGAATTGTACACTATACTATTTGTACATTTCTCTAACAGCTACTTACCTAGTGGTGTGAACCCTGGCTGTAGATGATTGTCAAGTGTTGAAGAGATACCCCAACCCTATGTGCAAAAATGGGAAAAATGGGTTGTGGATGGATGGATGGATGGATACTCCTTCAATCTTTGATTAATTTTCATCAGCTCTGAGCACATCTGACTTATTTTTTACTCTAATACTGGAAGCCATGTCTTGCATCAGAGCTGGAGCTGGGACTTTTTTTTTTTTGTTCTTTTCCAGTTGATTTTCTTTCAGACTCTCTTAATTTCTTCTTTGCTGGCTTCCAGGCAGAGTATTACTAGCCAGTAACTGAATTTACTAAAAGTGGTAGAGTTCCTGGTCCTTATCTCTCACTTTCTTTTTTCACATTGGAAGAGCTGAAGTTAAGCTGTTGATCACTGTTCAGCCATCTTTAAAATCCATGTCCATATTTAAGCCATCTGGAAAACAGCTGAACATTTGTGCTATCATGTGGCCATTACATGCATGAATAAGTATATTTAAGGTTCGTGTCTGTGAATTTTGGATCTGTACTAATGAAGGTAGTTAACTTGAAATTAATACTTTTCAATTAGGAGTTTAACTTAGTCCTTTCTGTGGCTGCTTTTCACACTCATGCTAAAGTTGTGCCTGTAGTGCCAGTGTAATACATAGAGTAATTTTTCTACAACATGAAGAAATGTCTAGCTATAATGAGAAATCTAGGTTATACTTATGTTATAATGAGTGTATTCTTTACAGTTCTTTCAGTTTAGTAACCAGGGATCATCAGCGGGTCATATACGGAAATGCAGAGCAACCTACCAGAGCACAATGATGACGATGACCTAGGGCACAGTACACCTTGTTGCCATTAATTACCTGATCATACAACTATATAGAGGCATCGGGTAGACAGGATTAAGCTACGTGACATCTGGCTTATATGCAGAAGATACAAGAGAATAATACAGATTGCAAATATACCTAATTTCTAAGGTATCCACAGCCATCTACAATACATTACCATCCACAAGTTATCCACAGGATCACTTCCGAGACTCAGGGGAATAGTATAAGGATGTCTGAGGCATCTGTATACACAGATATGGCTGGAATCCATGATCCCATTGCTCTTCTTTCCAGAAAGCATGAAGCATATTCAATGATCCAGGTTTTCCACAATATGTATGAACCACTAGACCTACTTAAAGTTATTTATTGCAGCTATGTGTTCATTAAAATACACCTATTCCACAGACAGGGGTCTATATCTTCCACAAAGAATGTCCTTCCATCATATGTGAAGTCATCTGCTGGATAAATTAAATTATCTCCAATGTCTGCCTCAGCATGCTGGAAATGCACATGGTAAATAGAAAAAAAGAGCTAGTAACTACAGAAAATACAAGAGAAGGGGGGAGCTACATTGGTAGCAATCAGAAAGCATATAAGAGTATGCAGGTGGTGAATACATTGCAGAAGGCCTAGAAACAAGATTGATTAATTGACAGTCATTTCCTAATCTGGGAGGTGAATATGAAGAGACAGTTAAATCAAAACTTAACGCAGCAAACTATGCAAGCAGGTTCAAGGTGAAAAGAAATAATAGTCTTCAGACAGTGTCTGCAGAAAATAATCAGTCCCCTGGATTAATTAAACTCCATGCAGGACTAGTGCTATTCCTGCATGGAGCGGATCGTGCCCATGTAGAGCAGCATTACGTCTCGCATATTCATGAAGGTGTGCTGCTGTATTCTCTAAACAGACACAATCTGTGTACGAGTGTGCTCGCACAGTACACACACCCCCTGCACTCCAGAATTGCTGTACAACAATTCTAAAGCATCTACAGTGTCCACAGACAATATTATGTCAACATAACAGTGTCCATGGACAAAACAAGTAATGAAACACAAACACCCAGACCCCCACAATGGTCCCTCACAGATAATTTGTCCAGAATGGTATGCCAGTGTACATGCTGGCATATCAAATGAGTAAGCATGTTCCTGAGAGGAACATTTAAACCAATTCCCCCATGTATGATGTAGTTGTTGAGATGTCCTGCCCTAACAGGCAGAAAGCAATGTGCATACCCCTAAAGTAAATAAAAATAAAACAAATGTTTATTTTATTTTTTTTCCATCCCCAGGAAAGTTTAAGTGTAGCTGAGTGGGCATGCACATCACACAGCTGTGCATATCATAGCTGAAACATCGGAAGGAGCTAATTAGAAACATACAGCCAAAATAGTCAAAGTGAAATAGTGTAGTGGTTAGAGCATTTGCTTAGCATAAAGTCATTCACAGTTGGAGATTCAATGCAGTCCATTCATTTTTTATATGTGAAAACAGCACTAAAAGTATATTTTTATAAATAGGTAGTGAATAATATATATTTGTTAACTAGGGTAGTGCAGCAGGTCCAAATGTGAGGTGTCAGCGTAGTACAGATGTGAAACCCCCATATAAACACAAGTGTCCCATACAGTATAGCCACAAAAGAATATGGGGATGTTATGGAAGGGAAACCTACATATCATAAGATGTCATTAAGAAGGAATCAACCCCACAATCTGATACTTTATAAAATGAAAGCTGAACAATGCTAAACTGTGCTCGGCTATGTTTAGCTGGAGTAAGCATTGCTTAAATTTGTATGCTTAGCAATAATTAGCATAGCTAAGTGGATTTGCACACTGGTAAGCAGTGCTTAGCATTTACCTCTTTAATCACTGCTTATCTGTGCTAAGCGGGTTTGCCCATTGCTTAGCTTTGCTCAGCATATTCAAACTCAGCCAATCAGGGCAAAGGGTGGGAATCCAGCCCTATTAAAACCCCGCATGTGGGAATACAACCATAACCAGTTGTAGCTAATCACTGCAGGCACTATGGCTGGTGTTGGTGAAGGTGTGCACTTTTGGGTGCAGCTCTGGGACATTCAGGAGTCCAGGGTCATGGTTGAATGCCTAGCAAAAGACCATGAAGGGAGACTGCTGCAGGACCAGTACCAGGGCTCCCAATACAAAGCAGAGGCTTGGGACCATCTCACATGTGATATCACCAGTGCAACTGGCATCCCTCAGGCTGGTGAGCAGGTCTGGCACTACTTTGCTGACTTGAAGCATAGGAAGAGGGAGCTCTTGGACCAGTGGGTCCAAGATGCACAGGTGAGGAATGTCCCAGCTGTGTGCAAGTATCTGTATCAATAAGTGTTTTCCAAAGTCCAGCCTGTGTATGTGACAGATAGTTATGCATAAATATTTCTCTATCTCCTGTACAGCTGCAGATGAGAGCGCCATAAACATGGATGCCAATGCCAGTAGGCTGCTAAAGCTGCATCGTGAGGCTGGTGAGTACAAATCTAGCTTGTAGTATTCAGAGCAAATAAATAGAAAGAAGTAGAATGTCACCTCTCAGTATTTAAAAATGGGTATGGTTTGTAATGAATAAACGAGACATTAGCAGAGTAATAGTGATGTATAGGGAATATAAGTGTCAATCTGTTAATAAAAGTCAAAACCCAGGACTGGTTGTCTTTACTTTGCTATGTGGTGGTATGAATTGAAATGTGTACAGTTTCTGCAAAGCAACTATAGCTCTGAAATGATTAAATAATTAAGGCTCATCTGACAAAGATTGTGGAGTTGTAAAACAGGAGATTAACTATATGAAATGTTCCATGCACCAAAATCTGATACATGAATAGTAATGTTGTGTCAATCAGTGTTTTCCAGACTGTGCTATGTCAAAGTATGAATGCACAGTATAAGAACTATCTGCCATGAATGAATGTCAGAATTACAAGGTCAGATTGTACAACCAAGAAAGTATTAGGCAGAAAACAGTCAAACAAGGGGCAGCAGTTTCCCAATATTTCATTCTGATGAAACACAAACTTTGTTGCATTGTTTTGCACAAACAGGCATGGTTCGAATCCCGGGAGTGGTAGTAAGCTGTATGCATAATTTTACCCAGGAATATGTGAATGTGTGTAGAAACTGTCACGTAGTGTTAACAGAAACTTCCTTCACAGGTCTGCCAGGTAAGAAAAGGTATATCTTAGTTGTAAGAAGGCTGTACTTATACACTGTGTACAACACCCACTCTCCAACCATAAGGCTGCAAATGACAGCAAGAAAAGTACATACACCAAGTAGTCTCCTTCAAGAAACATCCCTCAAGTGTCATGTTGTCACAGCCAGTGGTCACTGCCGCCCACACCCAGGGTGAGCAATAGTAATCAAGGTAGAGTATGGGAGTAGTGCGCGCACGTGCACACACACACACACACACACACACACACACACACACACACACACACACACACACACACACACACACACACACACACACA
Organism: Protopterus annectens; assembly: GCF_019279795.1. Lineage (NCBI taxonomy): Eukaryota > Metazoa > Chordata > Ceratodontiformes > Protopteridae > Protopterus > Protopterus annectens. The sequence goes on from NC_056735.1 coordinate 908,719,141, forward strand.
CACACACAGTATGAGTGCACATATGTAACCCTGACTATGTGAATATGGGTAGAAACAGTCAGGTTGTGTTAACAGAAACTTCGTCCACAGGTCTGCCAAATAAGAAAAGGTATAAATTAGCTGTAAGAAGGCAGTAATTGTACACTGTGTACAAACATACCGCTGCCCAACCCAAGGCCATAGGTCGATGTAAAGTGAGGTAATACCTGGAGAGTAATGATTAGCACAATGATCATTAAAGTTGTGAGCAATTGAGACCTATACAGTTGTTAATTGATATCTCTCTGTCTCTCCCACCCTATCTGCACCTATAATCTAAGCACATAAATCAATGGGTATGTTTTTCACCAAACTTACTGTTGGGACATGGGCCCTATGGTTCTACAAATATTTGTTTGACTATTAATGTTCCCTTTTCAAATACTTTCATTGGTGGCCTGTTGCTATCAATGTAAACTGCATGCCGTTATAATGCCCACTGTGGTTCCATATATGCATGTGTTCTGTTTGCTATGCAACTGTTCCAGATCTGTTGTTTTGGGTTAATGGGAATACCTATACATGCTGTTATAGCTAATCCTGGAATGTGTTTTTCATGACTAACCAACATATGTTATAAAACTGCAACACCACAGTATATTTGGGAAAATTGATCCCAGTGGATCCACCGGTCTCACCTCAACTGGTCATGGCACCATGCCCCAGCACATCTGGGACCCAACCTGGGACGTCATCATCCGCTGGTCCTGCACCAACTTTTGGTGGAACTGCCTCAGTGAATGGCGCCCATTCCCCCCCCCCCCCCAGGAGCAGTCGTGGACAGGACACTGTCACCCATTATCACGTCTGGGGATTGGTGCATACCAAGCTTCGAAAAGAGGTCAGAGATCTGCTACACCAGCTTGAGAGCCACGTATCACATCCTGAGGATCATCCTCCCCCTCCTGCTCAGCCCCCAGCACAGCAACTTTTGGGGCCGTGAAGGTGCAGTGGTGACTGCCCATGGGTGGGGACCTCAGTCCCACTGTATCCATTTGGGGGCTCGAGGGCATCTGATTCCCAACCACCCTCCCCATCCAAGGTGTTTACCACCTACATGTGTCATATACTGCCCCTGTCTACTGTCTTGTCTGTCTTTCTACCCAACATACCTCCCCAAATATACCTACTATCATTCCCCAACATCCCACTCTCACCTTATTAAAAAAAAAAAAAGTCAATCTGCTCCCACAAAAAAAATGTTGCCCCATACATAGCTATCCATTTCACACGTGTCCACTGGACACATATAATCTGGTCTAATTGGCTTAATAACACATTACTGTTATCCTCACCCCACTCTCAGGGATTTGAGTGTCCAAATTCATCTCCAAAGTCTGTACAATGCACAGCTGTTGCTGTATCAGAAATGGACAGCTATGGACCTTCTCTACACCCGTCCTGCATATCCTTAGCTATGTGTGACATTGTTTTTCCCTCTGTATGCCCCCTTTTCTCCATTTTCCTATCACCCCTTTTTTCTTTTCTTTTAAAGAAATTAACATGGAGGTAAGCAGGAGTAAGTTGCAGTAAGCAGCAGTAAGCGAGTTCATAGGTTCATAGGTTGGAACTACTAGGCTATCGGCCTAGGGCCTATAGAAGCCTAGCCATAACAATTCCCGGGCTATTTCTTGCCACATTATTTACTTCCCTGAACCCCTGTCTAGTAGGGTGACTACTGTCTTGTCTGTCTTGTCTGTCTTTCTACCCAACATACCTCCCCAAATATATCTACTTGCATGATGCTAAGCGATGCCTACACATATTAAGCAGTTTCCCATTTAACCATGTGTAGGCATCGCTTACCATTGGGCAAACCCATGCAAACCCGCTTACAACAGCTTAAAACTGCCTTAATCACCCCTATTTCCATCAGCCACTGTTCTGTCCAACAACAAAAAAACAGTTCTGCTAAGTTTTGAACCCACGAACCTGAGCAACATTCTCAGAGCAATTTACCACTACACCACCTGAGATATAGCAAGTGCTGTTTTTTTCAAAGATATCATTCAATGCAGATATAGACTAGTAGGGAACAAACTGTGGAATCAGTCATGTTTCGTATATATAAATATACACATATAGATGTATATGGTAACAGAGAAATATTACAAAGTACATACATCAGATATATGGAGCTATACATATAAAACAAATATTTATAGAATGTATACATATATATTGTTATATAAACATATGTATAGATATCAAAAAAGAATATATATATATATATATATATATATATATATATATATATATATATATATATATATATCAGTATAGATATATCTAAAAGTAATATATCTATCTATATATATATATATATATATATATATATATATATATATATATATATATATATATATATATACTGATAACATGTAGTGGAGTCATACCCAGCACCATACACTCTCTTAGTGCAAGAATTCTGGACAAAGGCTGTCAAAATAGGGGGACAATGGTCCAAGAACAGGGACATAATGTATGTACTGCAGCTATAAATGTAGAATGTTCCTATAGTAACAGGGTTCATGTCAGCATACATGTCCAGAAGGATGTGAGTTCTGAAACTGAAATGTATGTCATCATTTACAGACAGAAATCCTGACATCATCACAGTGATTTACCACAGAAATGAAAATAATTATTCTGTGGAACAGAACATACATATGAACAATAATCCTGGACAGTCTGAAACAATCTGGCCAGTTGAGAGGTATTCTCAGAACCCCTTAGAGCAACAAATCTGGACCCGGGGGGGGGGGGCATGAAACTGGGAACATATCTCAAATACTGCAGTAGATAAGGTGACACATTTGATGCAGTAACACCCTTCTGTCTGTTGTACCATATATTGACTGGAATAGCCCAAGTCCAAAACCAAATTACTCCCCATTACTCACTGACATAAATCTTCACATCATCCCACTGATGTGTCAGACATACACAACATGTATGGGGGCCAGCCAACAGTACATCTGATAAATATCAGGACATAACATCACAGTAGGGAAACTACACTGAGCTCCTAGGCATGTCACCAACTACTGACTAAACAGCAGGCAGATTGACACAACACAAACCCAATTTTGCTATGGGGAAATACACATATAATTGCAAAAACATCTGGCACTATAGTGATGTAATAGCACTGACCAACAGATGCCAGCATGAAAGTGCATACCCACAACCAATCTCACCACATTCTAAATGACATAATGGTAAGCCACAGGAACAGTAGAGTATATGGACTGTGTGAACAAAATCATCAGCATGTTTGCCACTCACACACTACCCCTATATATATACTGGTCCAATTCATATGCTCATAGGTTGGTACTAGGCTATCGGCCCTAGGGCCTATACAAGCTTATCCATAACAATTCCCTGGCTATTTCTTCCCAAAGTGTTTACTTCCCTGGACCCCTGTCTAGCAGGGTGACCGACGTGATCTCCGGGGTGAATTTCTATCTCCCATCCAACCATCAAGGTTCCTTTTGAAGAGGGCCAAAGTGGCGCTCTGCTTAACATGTATAGGCAGTCTATTCCAGAGTCTGGGGAGTCTCTGGGTCAGGAACCTATCCCTCCAGTATGTTTTGTTCATTGTGATGGCAAGGTTTTGATCCCTGGAGCATGTGTCTCTGAGGGATTGGGATTTCTTTAAGAGTAGCATGTCCAGCAGCTCTGGGTTTGACATGGCCTTGTATGTTAAGCAGAGATCGCTTCTGAGTAGACGATATGCCACAGAGTATAGGTGGAGTTTTTTTAGATGGTCGGCATAGGGCATCTGCTTTAGGCCTGTAATTCTTTTAGTGAGGAATTTTGCGGCCTTTCTAGTTGTTGCAAATGTCTTGAGAGGTACATACCAAATGGGTGTTGTATTCTATAATGTGTCTAATGAGGGATGAGTACAGTGGGACAATGACCTCCTTTTTTCTGGATGAAAAGCCCTTAATGATGAGGTGTGCTGCATAGAAGGATTTTCTGACTGTTGTGGTGATGAGGTTATCGAAGGTGAGACCACTGTCCACCTGTGTCCCTAAGTTTCTTATCACACTTTCAGTGTTTAGTGTACTGCCACCTATGTGGTAATTCTTGGGTACATGTTTTTTCCCAAAGGGAATAACTATACATTTCTTGGCATTGAGCTTGAGCCCATGGTTCTGGCACCAAGCACCTGTTTCTGTAAGGCCCTTCTGTAGAATATCCACATAATTTGGGGATTCAATAATGGCTCCCAGTTTGCAGTCATCTGTGAACTTTGTTAGCCAGAGTCCCTTAGTATTGGCCTGTACTTCAGAGAAGTAGATGACCAACAAGAGCGGTCTCAGGACTGAACCCTGAAGTACTCCACTTGTCACTTGTCTGGAGCTGGATTTGGAGTCAGCTACTTTTACAGCACGGGTTCTGTCAGTAAGCCAGTTGGCAACCCATCGAGTGTCATAGGGAATAGTGCCCAGCTTAGTAAGTTTATCTATGATTCCAGAGTAGGGGATGGTGTTGAAGGCCTTGGCGAAGTCCAGATAGGCTGGGTGGGCCACCTTACCCTTGTCCACGGCTCTGGAGACTGATTTGAAGAAGTCAGTCAGGTTCAAGAGACAAGATCAGCTCTTCATGACCCCAAACTGCATGGGGTCTAGTGTTTGAAGGTTGCCAATGTCTTTGTTTATAAGTTCCATGATAACACGTTCAATGGCCTTGCAGATCAGGCTCGTCAGACTGATGGGGCAGTAGTTCCCGGGATCCAAGGTGGATCCCCTCTTGCGGAGTGGGATAACTGCAGCTGTGTGCCAGTCAGTGGGCATGAAGCCTGAGGTGAGGCTATGATTAAACATGACACTTACGTGAGGTGCCAGTTGATTTTGTAGTTAATGTAGTACACAGCTTGGGTTGTCGTCTGGCCCATGGATGCTGTATTCTTAGCTTTGGAGAGTGTGTTTTTTACCTGCTTGACCATTATTACTGGAATTTGGCAATCTTTTGGTATTGAGATGGGCCCTTTAGGGGGTAAAAGAGGGGTGAAGCTTGCGCTGAATTGATCTGCCAGGATATTGGCAATATCTTTGTGATCAGTATATTTAATGCCATTCTGTTGTAGCTCAGAACAGATCTGAGAATTGCCATTTAGATTCTTGACATAGCTATAGAATGCCTTGTGGTTGTCTTTGGAATCTTTGGCAACTTTATTTTTGTAACTAGCTTTGGAGGATTTTATGAGGGATCTCAGCTTCTTTCTGAGGCTCTTAAGGGAGTTTTTTTGCATCCTAGGATTTTCCTCTTTTCTGCAATAGTTCCTTCCTTTTACTGTAAAGTTTGTTTATGGCAAGGAACCACCAGATTGGCTTTCTTTTTTTGGAGGAGAGCATCTTATTTCTATTGCCAATGGCACGATTCATGCATGAGTGGATGTGCTCGTACAGTGCCTTAGTGTAGGATTCAGCAGTCAGACTTTCAGTTCCTGTCTGCATGGGTGTCATGAAGTTTGTCACTTCTGACTTGGGTAACGTGAAGTTGGCTTTGGAGAAGTTTTTTATGGAGGTTTCCTTACTAGGGAGTGGGGGTGGGATGTGGATGTCAAGGGTGAATAGCTTATTGTCAGACCTGACAAACGAGGGGGTGACCATAGGTGTGGAGCATTGATTTACCATGTTGGAAATGACCAGGTGTAGGATATTCAAGCCCCTGGTGGGACTAAGGATTAGTTGATCCAGGGCATTGAAATTTATGAATTCCAAGAACCGTTGGGCAAAGGTGTTGGTACATGAGTAGTTTTCCCATTTAATGACAGGGTAATTGAAATAACCCAGTATTAGGGTATTTGGTTGTATCTTAATATATTCAAGTATGTTTATAAAGGTGTAGTTAGAATCTTGGGGCATGGTGGGGGATCTGTAGCAAGCTACAATTTCGATTGCAGTCTTACCTAGTGTTAGTTGCACCAGGATAATTTCAGACACAATGTGTTGGGCAACTAGCCAGGTGTTGTGAATATCCTTGGTGAATATGGACACTCCAATGCCTTTAGTGTTTCGGTCCTGGTTTGTGGCTGAAAAGTGTGGTAAGAGTTGTAGCCTGGTATTGCAGGGGTGCTCTCTGGAGCCTTAAACCAGGTCTCAGTTACTGCACAGATATCGATGTTCTCTATTTTTAGGAGTGCCTCTAGAGAGTGCATTTTGAGGTTTAGACTTCTAGCATTGAGTAGCATTACCTTCAGATTTTGCATGCTTTTACCTGTTACAGTGGTGGTTTTGTCCTTTGAACTTTGCCTAAAAAAGGCACTATATGGGTGGTAAGAGCCTTAGCCAGTAACCTGAATCCCAGGGGTGACAGGTGCAGACCATCTCTGGCAAAGCATCGTGGTCTGTTGATCATGTCGCCTCAGGCAGACAGATACTGGATCCCGTTTGAATGACACCAGAAGCTTAGCCAATTGTTGAAGTCAGTCATTTTGTCCTTATACTGTGGTATCATTCTGGGCGAAGGCAGGATGCTACTCAGGGCTAGGGTCATACCTGCCTGGGCCACATGATCTGAGAGCTCTTCCATGTCTCTTTTCATATAGTCCAGGGAGGTACATCTCAAGTCATTCACTCCAACATGGACAATGACAGAATCATATTTGTACTTGTTGTGGAGTGACTTGAGTGCATGCGTTATGTGGCAGATCCTGGCACCTGACAGGCAGCTGACTGTAATTTTCTCCTTGTTCAGCCTGGTGAGTGGGACATCAGTGTGCCTGACTATAGAGTCACCTATGACTAAAATGTTGGGTACATTTTCTTGCCTTAGGGGCTGTTGTTGAGTGGCACACTGGTGTTGTGAGCTATGTGACACTTTGGCTGTGATTGGTGTTTGTTTGCATTTCAGCTTCGGAGGTCCTTGTTGCTTGGGCAGGTTAATGTTAAGGGCCTCCACATATGTGGGTTAACTGTTGCTATGTGTGGGTGTTGGTGGTCTGGGTTTAGAAGGGCTATGTGTTGCTTGAGGTGTAGTGTGGGTGTTAACCTTCTCCTCTTGACTGTCTAGCATAATCTTGGGTGGAGAGAGCTTTGCTTCCAGTTTGGCTATGTAAGTGCATCTCTCACAGGTTATAGTGTTGGGTGGTAGGAGGAGAGGGTTGACTGTGTACATGAGGCAATTGCTGCATTGCCCCAGTATGCCCAGATTCGCCAGGTGGACAGGAGAAATCACCGGAAGCTGACCCTTGGACATGGCTGGTTTGGTGCTTTTTTTTTTTTTTGTAAAGCACAACAGCTGTTTTCCCTTACCTTAGCAAGACACTTTGCAATTATAAGCTGTTTAGTGCCTATGCTTAATTTCTCCTTATTAACAAGGATCAATTTAAGACTTCCTAGTGCTTTCCAGCAGGCTTTAAAGCAAGTGCTAGTCACAGGGATGCTTAAAGGTAAGATGGAAAACGGTTTATCCTAAATACTGCAGTTGCACTAGAGGAGTTAGATGTGAAAGTAGGTAACTTAAGTTTTACCTGTCTAAAAGTTTCACAGCATAGTCTGACGCTTGATTGTGGTATGGGACATGTCTCAGTCTGTCCCTACAAACATATATAGCTGATACAGCATCAGAAGCTGGAGCAGCATGCAAAGCCAGATAGAAAAGGACCCTCAACACTTACATCTACCACCCCCCCCCCCCACACACACAAACACACACAGGCTAAATAACACATTCACAATACAATGCTACACAATCCTGACAGTCTGTCAACAATTGCCAGAAATACACAGTCCTCTCAACTGTATTGAGTTCCACAAAAGGTCCAGGCTTCGTGCTCATATATAAGGCTTTCTACATGTAACATGTCTGGCAGTCTGATACATCACTGGGATGATATCTGAAATTAAGTCACTGTATAATGATATACTACACCTATACACCTCTTACAGCAAGACATCTGAACAAGGCCTGACATATTTGGGGGCAGAGGCCCAAACACAGAGTCATTATTGATATCTTGCTGTCATAAACTGAGAAAGTTGCTGTTGTAACAGGGTTGTTGTAACATATCTGTTCTGAGGGATATGAAGTCAGAAACACACATGGATGTTACCATTTACTGACTGCAATTCTCAGTGTGTATTCTACTGAATTTCCAAGGCCAAGAAATGTGTGAGTAACACACCAAATATAAGAGTCCAAACTCTGGCCAGTCTGCAGATAGCCCTACATTTGGAAGTTATGCCAGCCACATAACACTATCAGACTTAAATTCATGCAGAGCACCCATATTCACACAAAGCCTGTCAAACTAGTATTAGTTCAAATGTATAACGGTAATACTTACATTCTGTTCTTATGTCTGGAACATTCTCCTCCAGTTTGTTGGGATGTCTCCACAGTGTTTGTCCTAAGAGGTATTCCCAACTATACTCTGTGATGCTGTTTGTTACACACACCTCCATGAAGTACTCCTCCCAGGCAAGGAATAGGGGAAATGCCCATATGAAGTACTCAGTTATAGGAGTGTGTTTCCATGCTATTCAGTATGAGAATGATACCACAGCTGTTCCACATCCAATTAGCAAGTGGGGGACTCCAGGTGGTGCACAGGCCATTAGCTGCTCATGAGCATTACCCACTAAAGGCAATATGCTGCCTATACAAATCAGATGTATATCCTACGTCAGTCTGAGACAGAGAGAGAGAGAGAGTGGCATACACACACACACATACACACACACACACACACACACACACACACACACATACACACACACACACACACACACACACACACACACACACATACACACAGTGAGACTGATGGAGTATATGAACTGAAAAGTAATAAACACAGCTATGTCAAACAATCAAGCCTGTAATGGAATGTAGTAGGGGGCATGTAAATGTGGAAAATAGGAACTTCAAGCCATATTATGTCTCAACAACACATGCTCTACTGATATATTGCTGAGCAGAACCTATGACCATAGAAAGTGTGTCTGTCTGCAGTGACACAGAACACAGCTCAGGGCTCTGAGTCATCCCAGGAAAGGATGGCTCACATATGACCACTACTGAAGTGTGTGTTGCACAATACTGACTGTGACACTGCTAGGCCACACCCAGTGCAAATCATACCATCAGTAACTCTTCCACATCCAGCTCTGACTTGTGCCTCTTTTTTCAGTGTCAATGTCACCAAACCGTAAAACATAGCTGGTCTCACTACCCTATTGTAGACATTCCCTATCACTTTAATGGTACTTGTCTGTCACAAATCACACATGACACTCTTCCCCACCACCCACATCCTGCCCATATTCATGTTGTCACCTCTCCCCTACACTCGCCATTACTCTGAACTGCTGTTCCCAAGTACTTACACCTATCCACCTTAACAAACTGTACTCCCTGCATCTTCAGCATTCCTCCATCCTCCCTCCCATTCACACACATATATTCTTAGTCCTGCTGACCATCATTCCTCCCCTCTAGACCATACCTCCACATCTCCAGGGTCTCTTCAAACTGTCCCCTACTCTCAATACAGACCACAATGTCATCTGCAAACAGCACAGTCTAGGGGGACTCCTGTCTGATCATGTCTGTCAACCTGTCCATCACCACTGCAAATAAGAAATGGCTCATAGCTGATCCCTGATGTACTCTCACCTCCACCTTAAACACACCTTTCTCATCTTTATCTGCTGCACATTCTACCTAGCTACATGCCTCTGACAAGCCAATTGGTACAGGTCTTATTTTCCATTCTCGGTGTCTAACCTTACATGCAACCCTTCAGATGCCCCATCCTCAGCCTTTGCCACCACTCTCTTTGCCATGCACCCCATCTCCCTATACACCTGTCTACATTCTGCATCTCTCTGACAATCCCACTTCTCCTTGGCCAACCTCTTTCTCAGTATACTCCCCTGTACTTCCTCATGCCACAACCAGGTCTCATTGTCCTCCTTCCTCTGTGCAGATGTCACACCAAGCCCTGATCTACTCATCTCCCTTACTAGCTCGGATGTAGTTACCCAGATATTTGCTAACTCTTCACTGCCACCCACTGACTGTCTTAACTCTTCCCTGATCTCAGCCTCACAATCACCCTTTCTCAGTATCCACCATTTGATCCATGATGCCAGCCTCACACTCCTCCTCCTCTTCTTGACCACCAATGTTGTCCCAAAAAACAACTTTCCATGCTGCCTAACTACACTTTCCCTTGGCACCACTTTACAATTACCAATCCCCTTCAAACAGGTGCACCTGCATAGTAGGTAATCCACCGGTGTGCATCGTCCTTCACTCCTGTATGTCACCCTATGCCCCTCGGTCTTGTAAAACTATGTATTCACCACACCCATGTCCAGCATCTGTTGAAAACTCCACCACCATCTCACCATCTGCATTCCTTTGCTTACCACCATACCTACACATCACGTCTGCATCCCCTCTGTCCCTTTCACCAACATGCCCATTTAAATCTGCTCCAATCACCACTCACTCACCCTTGGATACACACATCACCACTTCATCCATCCACATCAAAGTATGTCTGTCTCATCCATCATACACACAATTAGTGGAGCATATGCACAAACAGCTGCCAACATTACACCATCAATTCCCAGCCACCTGAACATCACTCTACTCACCACTCTTATCACCTTCACACTCTTGGCATAATGTTCCTTCAGGTTAACCCCAACACCATTTCCCCTCCCATACACACCGTGATAGAACTATTTGTACCCAACCCCGATAGATACAGCTGCACACCCCTTTCATCTGGTCTCTGGCACACACAATATATCCACCTTTCCTTTGTCCAGCATATCAACTAGCTCTGTTCCCATGCCAGTTATACTCACAGCATTAATAGTTCCTACCCTCACTACCACACACCTAGTCTTTCACCTATCTGCCTGCCATATAAGTATCAGACATCCTCCAGGGTATGTCTGTGAATGCAAAGGCTACTGCACTATCAAATGACATATGCGTGTTACAGCAATATGAAGAAAGTGTCACTAATTGTGGACCATAACCCACCCTGTATATGCATTGTCCTACAGATGTCCTGCCCTAATAGGTTGACATGCCTGACTGAGCAACAAGACTGTCATTACAATGTGCCATACTGACATAGAACAGAAATGTATAGCAGGTATTACCTGTGCGTAGGTATGTATGGGTAGGTGTACGTGGCTGCCTCATATCAGCTGACATGGGATGCAAAACATCAGGTGAATAAGCTGTGCATGTTTTACATGTGTGTAACCTTAGTTTCTGTGCGTCCAACAGAGTTACACCTCTACAGCTACCGGTGTTGTCATTGCCCTGACACAGACATGGGTGGTATAATCAGCATGAGTGCCATGTTGAAATTGTAGAGGTGGCCAACTGTGTTCTGACCCTGTGTCCATGCCTACTACAAGCAGAGATATGAGCACCCACGTAGCTGTATGGCCTCAGCAAAACCTTACTTGTAAAACCTGTCTCCACCAAAGTAGAGAAAACCCCTTTGCTGGATAGCAGTAATGCACAATGCACATAATGTGATGCTATATTTGTTGTACAGGGCAAAGTAGGAGAAGGCACCAACTGGGCAGCATGTCAACCTTTGTCTGAATGAGCATAATAAGTCACTGGTGGATTACTGTAAGGCTAATTATGAGTACAGATTGGACACATCCACTAAGGGCAATCACAAGGCCATCTTCACATATGTCTGCAGTCTCAGAGGCAGCAACCCAACCCACCCTATAATGGTGGTCAATCACAGCACATATACACACTCCATAGCTACAGCCAATCTGCTGCAGCAGACAGGTTTAGGGCAAACAACTCCACCCTGGATCACCATCAGTATAGGTGGATATGCACAGCACACACAACCCTCCCCTCAACATCATGGATCAGGTGCAAACTGCCTAATCAAAGTTGACAAAGGCAAGTCCCCTTGGGGCCTGGTAACATTCCTGTTTGCATCCTATCTGAACCCAGGCATATGCTTCCAGCTCCTTTCCACACTGTATGCAAGCAAAGCCCGAGGACCAATGACATCCCATCTGTAAGGAGCATGGCCACTGTCATCCCTCTACACAAATGTGGATGATGAATGGTGGTTTATGCAATGTACTGGCCCTCATTGGGGGGAACATAACTCATCAGGACCTGGAGTACAATGCATGTTCATAAAGTGCTGCCAGGTAAAGAGGTATGATGTGTTTGTATGTGGTGCTAATGACAGTCCATATGCATGTGCTGGCTCTGTAAAGAACTCTAGGCAATGTCTGAGGTCCTGTGATGTGTTTCCCTGTGTATGTCCTCCAGGCGCCATGCAGCGGCAAATGCCTTACTCTGATGCGGAGACAGGAGCCATCACAGAAGTTGTAATCTTAAACTATGCCATCCTTTCTGGCCATAGCCAGCTAAATCTGCAGGAGTGGACTGCTCTGTTGGATGAGATCATCCACAGAGTGAATGTGTTGGGCCACCATGGATGCACATATGATCAGGTCAGGCATAGAGCAACTGACCTTATACTTTGAACCCAGAAAAGGGCTGCTACTGTAGCGAGGGACTGTTCTGCGACCGGTGGGGGGCCAGCGACACATGCCCCACTTACGGTGACAGAGGAGCATCTTGCCAACCTTGGGGTAGCACCCACACAAACTCTAACATTGGAAATAGCAGTTGTGTAGGTGGGTGGCACACAGGCAATGGGTGAGGAGCCAAAGTGCACATCAATGTAATGAGGTAGCATTTAAACTGTCTTCTTCAGAGTCTCCAGATGCATATGTCAGTGCAAAATGGATTAGTGTGTGGGGTGTAGTAAGGCACACAAGTACACATCTATGGTGAAGGACAGCAAATTGTGTAATATCATTGTGTGTATTGTACCAGTGCAGAAACGTAACATTCATTTTGTAACAATGCTTAATGTGAATCTGCTGACAATACCTCTCCCTCCCAACTACATAGGTCCCTCTGGTCTGCACATGGGATAGCAGCCTGAACTCATTAAGTATGGGGTTCCCCCGTTGTGGCTCACCAGTACCTCAGCCATGCTAAAGTTAATGCATGTGACCATGCACACAATTGTTACACCCAGCCGTTTGGCAATATCTGCATGTTCACTTGTGGTGGTGTTTACTGCATTGCATTATGGTGGTCATGACAGGTGCCTATTTGCAGGAGATGTCACATATCTGTCGCATACCTCACAACTTGTCATTGCAGGACACCTGGACAAAGACTGACAAAATGGGGGGAGAAAGGCCCATAACTAGTGTTATATTGTAGACATTAGTAGTATATAGTGTACATAAATGATGTACACACCTGTTAGAATGCCACGTATGTGTGATATACAAAAATACGAACACAATAGACAAGTTAAGAATACTGCCAACCTTTCATGTGACCTATTCCCTGTACAATTCAATTGTAAAGCAAACAAATCTGTTAGAGGAACAATAATGACACATAACAATAGTACAACAACCTAGATGCATATGTGTGCACAGGCTGAAGCTAGTACTGCATTGAGGCAGCTTTCAAAAGCACTACAGCAGTACATCTTATTGGGTACATAACAGCCTTCAATTATAGAGAATCTTTGATTAACAACAACTAATGGTCAGCAGTCCTACCATGATTATCCTAACATATACCCAGTTGCCTGCTACAGCAACAGCCCTGGTTCGCATAGAGCTGACGAAGTTGCTAAGGAACCACATGTTTGAGATGTATCAGCCTGGATAAGGGTACCCAAACATTTCCACAACATTGCACATACCACAGAACACAGTGCAGGCAGTCATCAAAAGGTGGTGAAAATATGGGGCTACAGTGAAATTGTGAAGGAGTGGACATCCCACCAAAGTCTATGGGAATACAAGACCAAAACTGACCAAGGAGGCAGCCAGGAGCCCTACAGTAACAGTGAATGAGTTGCAGAAATCTCCAGCAAGTACTGGGTATGTACTACATGTCACAACAACCTTCCATGGTCTCCATATGTCCTGCCTATAGGGTAGGGTTGGAAAGTGGCAGAAGTTCCTCACACCAAACAATATCCAGGCTTGGAGAAAGTCTGAAAACAATACATCAGGTCTCCAAAAAGCAAGTGGGAAAATGTGTTATGGTAATATGGGACCATGGTTGTACTCACAGGCCAGAATTCTGACAGGTGTGTTTGGCACAATATCACCACTGCACATCACCACAACAACACCCATACATTGAAGCATGGGGATGGCAGTGTCCTGCTTTGGGGTTGCTTTTCACAAGCTGGAACTGGGGCTGTAGCCAAGTTAGAGGGGATTATGAATAGTTCCAAATCCTGGTCCCTTGTGGCTCCAAAATATTCTGGTGTCTGCCACATAGCTGTGGATGGTGAGGAATTCCACCTTTCCACACAACAATGGCACAAACCATTCATTCATATCAATTAAAGGATGGCTTCACCAGAACACATGCAATGTTCTGCACTGGCCGAGTCATAGCCCACACTTACATCCAATAGGATATATGCAGGGCGACCTGAAGAGGGCGGTGCACAGGGGATGCCCTTGCAATCTGACAAAGTTGGAGGTGCTTTGCAAGGGAGGGTGTGCAAACACTGGCAAGCCAAGATGTGCCATGCTGATAGACACCTTTCCAAGAAGACTGCATGCTGTGATTACATCAGAAGTTGCTTTAACAGAGTATTACTTTAAGGATGTGCACAAAGGTCTATATTAGAAGCACGAAAATGCTTCTGAGCAAATACAGAAATAGCGACACATAGTCATTGAATCGCATTTAAGTGATTTGATGAATATGTCATAGGGCAAGGAGATAGTTGACTAACTTCACGGAGTTGCCCTTTCCTTCCCTATAGTGCAATCTCGGAGTTGGTATATTTAGTTAGGGGGTGTGGGGGGTGAAGCTCCCCACCTGTTTATGGTGTTAAATTATATTTTTTTTTTAGCGAATGGCCATGTAAGTTTTTTCCCTATGGAAAAATTTGCTTAAATGGCCGTTCGCTATTTTTAGGTTTCGTGCATTATGTGTCGATTTTTATGTAGTCACATATATGCACTTTCAGTCTTAAAATATAGACCCGTGCACACTCATGCAGCCAGCCTATTGTACCTATTTCAGTTACCAGATGTTACCTGTAACTGATGTGTATGTTCCTCATTTGGACTGTACAGGTCACGCTTCTTAAGACTAAAGTGGCAAACTTCATGACACCCATGCAGACGGACAATAGAGGTACGACTGCTAAATCCTACACAAATGCACTTTATAAGCACTAACACGAGTGCATGGATCGTGCTTATCCCTAACAGAACCAAGATGCTATCCTCCAAAAAAAGAAGCCAATCTGGTGGTTCCCTGCCATAAACAAACTCTACAACAGAAGAAAGAAATTGTTGCAAAAAAGACTAAAATCCCATGATTGGAGGAACACACTTTTCAGCCTCAGTAAGAAGCTGAGATCCCTCATAAAATCCTCCAAAGCTAGTGTAGAAAACAAACTCACCACTGATTCTAAAAACAACCACAAAGCATTCTATAGCTATGTCAAGAATCTCAATGGCATTACTCAGATCTGCTCTGAGTTACAGCACAATGGCACTAAATATAGAGAATCAACTGATATTGCCAACATCCTGGCAGATAGGCTCAGTGCTAAATTTATCCCCCTCTCATCCCCTAAAGGGCCAATCTCTATACCGGATGAATGCAAAGTTCCTGTAATCACAACTGCACAGGTAAAAAACACACTCTCCAAAGCCAAGAACACAGCATCCAGGGGACCTGACAACATCCCAGGCTGCGCTCTGCATGAACTACAGAATGAACTGGCACCCCACCTAAGCACTATGTTCAATCATAGCCTCACCTCAGGATTTGTGCCCACTGAATGGTGCACAGTGACAGTTATCCCACTCCGCAAAGGGGAGCCACCACGGATCCTGGGAACTACCGCTCCATTAGCCTAACAAGCCTGGTCTGCAAGGCCATGGAACATATCATCATGGAGCTTATAAACAAAGACATTGGTAATCTCCAAACTCTGACCCCACCTAGTTCAGGTTTATAAAAGGCAGATCATGTCTTCTAAGCCTGACAGACTTCTTTGAAGCAGTCACCAAAGCCGTAGATGAGGGTAAGGTGGTTCACACAACCCATCTAGATCTTGCCAAGGCTTTTGACACCATCCCACACTCTGGAATTATAGATAAACTCACTAAACTGGGTATAAATCCCTATGTCACAAGATGGGTTGCCAACTGGCTCACTGAGAGAACCCACACTGTGAAAGTAGCAGACTCCAAATCCGACTTCAGACCAGTGACAAGTGGAGTACCACAGGGTTCAGTCCTCAGTCCTTTCCTGTTTGGTATCTACTTTTCTGAAGTACAGGCTAACACAGAAGGTCTTTGGCTAATGAAGTTCGCAGATGACTGCAAACTAGGAGCCATAATCGAAACTCCTAACAATGTGGACATCCTACAAAAGGGCCTCACTGAGACAGATGCCTGGTATCAAAGCCATGGACTAAAGCTCGATGCCAAAAAGTGCATTGTCATTTCCTTTGGTAAAAACTCTGTACCCATTAGCTACCACATAGGTGTTAGTCTACTTAATACCAAAAGTGTGAAAAGAGAACTTGGGACACAGGTGGACAGTAGTCTCTCCTTTGATAATCACATTGCCACAGTAGTCAAGAAATCCTTCTACGTGGCACCCCTCATCACAAAAGGTTTCTCATCCAGGAAAAAAGAGGTCATTGTTTTCCTCTACTCATCACTCATTAGACCCATTATAGAGTACAACGCCCATTTTGGTATGTACCTCACAAGACATCTACAACAACTGGAAAGGCTGCAAAAATACCTCACAAAGAGGATTACTGGCCTCAAACAGATGCCCTATGCAGACCGTCTCAAAAAACTCCAGCTTTACTCCATTGCATATCACCTACTCAGAGGTGATCTCTGCCTAACATACAAAGCTATGTCAAACCCAGAGCTGTTGGACATGCTCCACTTAAAGAAATCCCAATCTCTCTGAGCTACATGCTCTAGGGACCTAAACCTTGTCACTACAATAAACAGAATATGCTGGAGGGATAGATTCCTGTCCCAGAGACTTCCCATAGTGTGGAGCAAACTACCTATCTATATCAAATAAAACTCCTCATTAGCACTCTTCAAGAAAAATCTTGATGATTGGATGGGAAATAGGAAATTCACCCCAGGGATCACCTCTGTGGCTCTGCTTGACAGGGGCACAGGAAAATAATTTTCTTGGGTGGCGAAAGCCAGGGTACCTTTCTGGCCAGGCTTATGTAGGCCCTTGGGCCAATAGCCTAGTACCTACATATGAACCTATGAACCTGTATGTCATATGACTTGATGGCAATGTTATGACCTGATTTCTGAGGTCTCATGCAATATATAACAAAAACCTGGCATGTTATCAGGTGTGTCTACACTTACTACATCCACTGAAAGCTTGGCAATTTGTTTGAGCAATCAGCTTTGTTTTTAAATACATGTACTGCAGGTTATGCAGCCTGCACCTCCAATTAGGACATTATTAGTGGCACCAATCCACAGGCCAATGCAGTAATGTATCAGACAAACCCAGGAGTTATGAGGATCAGACCAAACATATGAGCTACACTGTACAGTTGGAGGGGTATGTTCTGTAGGAGTTGCCATAGTGCTGTACAGTTGAACAGCAATAATTTGCATTGGTGCAGAGTTTGCCAGGTGAAGGGCCATCACCTACTAACACCACTCAGGTATCCCAAAGGTGTATATTAGTAGTAACAGAAATTGGAAAGGGCTGCACTGCATGATGTTCAGGGTCCATCCAGAGTGTATATGTTATTGTCTGAGTGTGTGTCGTGAATGCCCCCAGTCAGCTAATGTGAGGTCTGTGTAATGCCTTTGAGGCACCTCGTGTGTGTGTGTGTTTGTGTGTGTGTGTGTGTGTGTGTGTGTGTGTGTGTGTGTGTGTGTGTGTGTGTGTGTGGGTGGGTGTGTGTGTGCATACCAACAAACATTATAGTGCCAGTAGTGATTTACATTTGTTGTTTTTCCCCTCACCGGTGGACATGGTGGCTGCAGTCCCTCCTGCTCTGATACTGAAATTAGTGTCTCTGCAGAATGTTACCATGATAATACTCATACTGAGGCACAGGTGGAGTTGTCAGAGGCTGATTGGTTGACATCCAACTATTGTCAACCCCATCCCTGCACACAGTCACAATGCACACACATACCCCATCACCAGTAGCCACAGATAATGGACAGTTGGTGGGTGGTGGCATGGAACAGGCTACTGTGGTGACTATGACATGTGAGGGTGGAGGCACTAGCCATAGCCAGAGTGCTGGTGAGGTCTCACACAGGCAGATGGGCAGGGATGCTCGGTGAAGGATTGCAGTCCATCATGATCCTGTTGCAAATGCCATGGCAGCAGTCACCAGACACACACACACACACACACACACACACACACACACACACACACACACACACAGACACACTCTCATACACGATACTCTTCTCTCACCCACATTTGCCAGGGATCAGATTAGAACCCCTACCTGTCTATTTATTGTTACTACATTGATACACATTTATTGCATGTGCCACAGAGATTATGGGGTGACACTTGTCCAAAGGTACTTCTAAGGCGAGAGACATCACCAGGCCTTGCAAATTATGACAATGGATGATGCACTGGGTGTGAAAGACCACAACATTCTGTAACCTACACATCTCAAGCAAGGTGCCCTCTATAGAAACAAAAAATATCTGACCAAAACAGCAAAACTAACCCTTTCACATGCCTACCTCTTACCCACTTTACTTTATAGCTCCCAAATTCTCACCAGCCTCAGCATTGGACTACTAAACAAGTTATACACAACTTATAACAGAATTGCCAGATTTGCTGCCCAAAATTCTTACAAATCCCATTACTGTCTCTCACTAAAAGAATTAAATTGTTTTGAATTTCCTAACTTGCTTTGGTATAATCAGTTTCTGATTATTCATTCCATTCTCCACAAGCCCTCTTTCTGTCCAGTTATCTCATCTCTAATCTTTCATTATCTACCCACTAGATTACTTTGCAGTTCTGAACAAGGCCTACTAAAAATCTACAAACCAAAGACCAAAATGGGTCAGCTAGTCTATAGCTTTAAGCCTTCCAAGGCCTGGAATAGCCTACCACTAGATATAAGATCCCTTGAACATTCCAATCAATTCAAAACCGCTACAAAAAATACCTTCATGAAAAATGGACTTGCCAATGTAATTATCCCGATAAACACTCCCCTATGACCTTCTACTTCTCTTCTCTCTTCCTTCCCTTCAATAAACAAGCCTAACACTTTAACTTCTCCTCTTGGTACATCACTGTACAAACATAACTAGTAAAATATTTCAGCTATGTAACTATTGCACTACTATGTATATAATATGTAATTATGAATGTATCCCTCTGATGAATGTATTTCCATGTATTTCACTTGCCACAGTTTAATGTATGACACTGTAATGCAATAATGTGTGGTACTAATGAATGTAATGTGTGGCACTGTAATGCAGTAATCTGTGATACTGATGAATGTATTTCTATATGTATTTAATATGTAAAATTTTTCTTTTCTGTTAGAGCTTTTCTCCTCTGGCCTCCACTGAAAATGGGCATTTGTAGCCCAGTAGGACAAACCTGGTCAACAAATATAAAATAAATAAATAATAAATATACACACTTACACACAATCATACACACACACACATTTGCCAGGACTCATATTAGAATCCCTAGCTATGTGTTTTTTGGTATTATGGTGTTATGCAATTACCGCACACACGACAGAGCTTATAGGCTGTGGAGTGTCCCACACTACATATATAGTGAATAGCATCTACAGCACTTGTAAGGTATGGCAGTGGTAGTTGTACTGGGTGAGATGGGCCACCAATAACTTTCAGCCACATGTTTACACACTCACAAACACTTTCAGACACACTAATGCACACACACAGATTTGACAGTACTGAGATCCATAAGTTCAAACAGTCATAGGTGTGTACGTGGCAAATGGCCATGGAGGCTTTACAAGGCTAGTCCAATGGAATACACTGGAATCATGCCACCTGACAATACTCCCCAGTGTGTCTACTGAGTATAGTCACCAGAGTGATCCCCAGGGTGAGTATTCTACTCCCCATCCACTTCTCTTGATTTCTTTTAAAGAGGGCCAGTGATGTGCTTGGCTTGTCATGTATGTGACATCTATTCCATTGCATGGCCAGTTTCTGGGTTGTGAACCTATCCCTCCAGCATGTCCTGTTGATTGTAAAGATGGGGTTGAGGTATTTGGGGCATGTTGTGTGGACAGATTGGTTTCCTTGGATGTAGCATTCTTGACAGGGTTGGATCAGACATAGCTCTACATGTCAGGCAGAGATCGCACCTAAGTAGCCAACATGAAACAGAGATTCATTGCAGTTGTTGGAGTCTGTCCATATGGGGCCAGTGTGTAGTACCTCATATCCTCTTTGTGAGGTACATTTGCAGCAGCCTCTCCTGTTGTTGCTGGTGTATAGTGGGGAACATGGCAAATGGCCCATAGTACACATTGATTGGCCTACTCAGGAGAGTGTAGAGGGAAATACTGCCCTTTTGCTTCCCGGATTCAACAGCCTGAGTCAGGAGAAGTGACACATGGAAGGACTTTCAGAAGACAGTGGCACTGTGGTGGTCACCACAGAGCTCACTGTCAACCTGTGTTCCCAGTTCCATTATACCAACATCAGTGTTCATTGGACTACCATCAATGTATTACTTTATGTGAACCATATCATACCCAAAAAGGATGGCAACACATCATCTGGCATTGAGCTTCTGTCCAGGGTTCTGACAACAGTCATAGGTCTCAGAGAGGCCTTTGTGAAAGATGCCAACTTCATGTGGGGGTTAATAATAGCACCCACCTTGCAGTCATCTGCAAACATTGTCAGTTAGGGTGCCTTTGTATTGGGCTGGTCCACAGAAGTGTGGATCCCAAACATGAGGGAACCGAGATCCACAACCTGTGGGACTCCACTCGTGACTGTTTAGCAGTCTGACATGGAGTCTGCTGCTTTCACACTGTGGGTTTTATCTGTGAGCTGGTTTGCAGGCCATCTACTGATGTAGGTGGGGCTGCCTACCTGACTGTGTTTGTGTATGATTCCTGAGTGGGAAGTGATATCCACTGATTAGATGGCCATCCTATCTTGTTATCTATTCCATACTGTCACATAGTTATTGCCCATGACACAATGCTTATAGGGCTGCATAGTGTCTACAGGTTCCTCTACAGTGGATGACAACTGTGGGCCTTGTAATGTGGACACTGGGACATGTTCTGGGTAGGAAACAGCAGAAAGGAGCAAAACTCACCCCCTCAATGGTATGGTTCTCACACAAACACAACCCCTTCATGGATGACAACTGTGGGCCTTGTAATGTGGACATTGGGACATGCACTGGGTGGGCAGCAGCAAAAAGTAGCAAACCTCACCCACCAATTGTATGGTTCTCATGCAAACACAACCTCCCCCCACAGACAGGATACTGTTTAAACATGCACACACTTGCCCGGACTGAGATTAGGACCCCTGCACATCTATTTATTGTTACTACAGGGTTATACATTTATCGCATGTGCCACAGAGATCATAGGGTGAAGGTTGTCCAAAGGTACGTCTAAGGTGAGGAACATCACCAGCCTTTGTAAAGTATGGCAATGGGTGATGTACTTGGTGAGAGTGGCCACAAAATATTTTAAACTACACATATATACACTTACACATTTGCTAGAGGTGGGATTAGAACTCCTACCTAATTAGTTATACATACTATAGTATTGAGCAGTTATTGCATGTGCCACAGAGCTTATCGGGGTGAGGCTTGATGAAAGGCCCTTTTAAGGTGACTGATATCTGCAGGATTGTTAAAGTAGGGAAAGGGAAAGTGTACTAGTTTGACTGGACCCAAAAGATTTTACTTGTAAACACAAACATTTTTACATTTGCCAGCATTGAAGTTAGAGCTCCTACCTAACTAGTTATTTGTACTACAGTGTTTCACACTTATCTGTTCCAGAGAGCTTATGAGACTGATATCTGCAGGACTGCTAAAGTAGGGAAAGGGGAAGTGTACTAAGTTTGAAGTGACCCAAAAGCTTTTACTTGTAAACACACAAACACTTTTGCCAGGACTGAGATTAGAACTCCTACCTAACTAGTTACTTATACTATGCTGTTATGCAGTTACCACATGCACCACAGAGCTTACAGGGCTGAGGCATGATGAAAGGCACTTCTAAGGTGACTGATATCTACAGGACTGCTAAAGTAGGGAAAGGGGAAGTGTACTGAGTTTGAATGGACCCCAAAGCTTTTACTTGTAAACACACACACCCTCTTTTACATTTGCCAGAACTGAGAGGAGAACTCCTACCTACCTAGTTATTTGTACTATAGTATTACACAGTTATCACGCGCACCACAGAGGTTACAAGGCTGAGACCTGGCGAAAGTGATTTCAATGGTGACAGACATCTTCAGGACTGCTAAAGTAGGGCAATGGGAATTGCACTGGGTGGGGAAGTCCTGTTCATTCCTAGATCCTACTGACATTTCTTTAAGTGTATGACCATGTCCAGTGTGACCTTCTATAGTACATGTGTGGCTCCATTTCAGGAATTGTTGTACTCCAGTTTGTTTTCTGCTACAGCCATTCCTCTCAACCTGTTGGTGCAGGATATCTGGAGCTAGCCTACCAAAATGGGGAGACAATGGGCCGTAAGGTGATTGTGATTATTTATCTCAGTAATGTATGGGTTGCTAGGGTTACAGGGCTTGTTTTAGCAGACATCTGACATATATGCCATTTGACACTGTCATGTACCTGGCGTATGTGAATGTTCATACATAAATACAAGGGCCATTTTGCATTGTGTTTTACTACAACTTGTGGACTTGGCAGAATTGTTTTGCAGACCCACGCTGCTTGTATTTGCTAACAAAATTGCATAAAATTGTTGAGCATTTGAGCAGGAATATGATATTTTCATACAGGCTGCTTTTTCTGACAAAGACACCCATAGAAAAGCATTTATTCTGCTTAATTTAGCTGGTTCAAAGGCTATTGAAATAGAGCATTCATTTGTGTATGCACCTGCTGTGTTTGCAGGGGAAGGGGAAGACTGCCATGTAGTGGTATTGGCTGAAACAAGGGAAGACCCAGAGTGCTTAAAATGTAAATTTAGAGAAATGTGTAATCCTCAAATGAATATTACAATGGAAAGGCACTTATTTTATACAAGGGATCAAAAGTCTGGTGAAACTTTTGCAGCATATATAACTGACTTGAGAAACATGGCTAAAACATACAGATTAGGTGATTTGAGAGATGAGTTGATAAAACACAGACTTGTGTGTGGCATTAATAATAACACAGTGAGAAAGATTTTGCTTTGAGACATTGATTTGATGTTAAATAAGGCCATTGAGATTTATCAGACATACAAGCTTACAGAAAAGCACACTTGTATGCTTACAAATTAGAATAGCTATGGAAGGGACAGTGACAAAGCTCATGTTGACAGTATGCAGCATGTGGTTAAAAGAAACAGGCCCAAGCCCATGGCAGCTACTGCAGCTCCTTTAACAGTTCTTGGGAAGCCCCAAGTCTTTCCAACAAATTCCAGAGCATGTTAAGTGAAGCATATGGGTGAGTCAGCAAAGACAAATTGTGTGCTCCCACCTAGTTTTGTAGTCAACTGTCATAATTGTAGTGGAAATCATGAACCAAAAAGAGAAATGTGCTTAGCTTTTGGTCAGCAGTGTCATTTTTGCAATAAATGGAATCATTTTAAAAGGTTTTGTAAATCAAATAGGGCACATTCTTTTATTAAAAGAGGGCATTCCAACAGGCAAGTTGAATTAGAAAGCTTCAACTCTACTTTTTATGTTGATGGTTTGTCTGTGGTTGGTGAAACAGTCAATGCAGTAGATTTGTGGGCAAAGAATGAAGACTTTTGTACTGTTTGGTTAATGGGAGTCCCATAGAGCTCAAAGTAGATACTGGCTCAAAGTGCAATGTTTTGTCAGCAGAAACATTTGCTAGAGTAAAAGCTGAACAAAAACTTGATTTGACAAAGTGTGTGAAGCTTGTTGCTTATGGTGGTGAAGAAAGTCAAACTGAAGGCTCAGTAGTGCTTTCATGTTACTCTACTGGGAACAGCTATGACTTGCAATTTTTCTTATTCAAGAAACACATGCAGTAGTTATTAAGCCTCAGAGACAGTTTGAAAATGGGACTGTTTTTATTTAATAAAGAAGATCACCATGTAAGCCTGCATGGCAACAGCTCAACTTTTGCCCAAACTATTTTTTTCTGAGTATGCTGTTATTTTTGCAGACAAACTACCTGTTTTGTACTCTATGAAGTTAGACCCAGAGGTCAGCCCAGTTATCAGACCAGCATGGAAAGTTCCAATAGTTATGCAGAGCAGAGCCAGAGTCAAGCTAAACAGAATGGTGCAGCTAGGAGTAATTTGTCCAGTAGAAGAACATACTGAATGGGTATCATCCATGGTAGTAACTCATAAGAAAAGCTCAGAAGATATCAGAATATGTATGATCAAAAAGATTTGAACAAAGCATTAAAAAGACCTCATCATCCAAAGCACACAGTTGAAGACGTTACTGCCCTCATGCCAAATGCCACTGTTTTTTCTATCTTAGATGCAAAGCGTTCATTTTGACAAATTTTACATGACCAAAAATCTTCATTGTTGACCACATTCAGTACACCATTTGGAAGATACAGATTTCTGAGAATGCTATTTGGAATAAATCCTGCCAGTGAAGTCTTTCAGTGTGCAATGGAGACAATTTTTTCTGGCTATACGTGTGCTATTATAGTAGATGATATTCTAGTAGGAGGCAATAGTGAAACTGAACATGACAGAAACCTCAAAAAAAGTTCTGGAAAGAGCAACATTAAGTGAATCTTAAGCTGAATTCCCCAGAAGTGCAAGTTCAGGCTATGAGAAATTACTTATGTCGGTCACTTATTTACCAGTTCCAACTTACAACCAGATCCATCCAAGCAAATTGCAATTCCCGAGATGCCAGCTCCAGACAATGCTCAAGCCCTACAATGTTTTCTTGGCATGGTCAACTATCTAGGCAAGTTCATTCCAGATTTAAGCTAACTTTCAGCACTGCTCATAGAGCTGATATGCAAAAATGTAGTTTGGTCATAATCAGAACAGCACCGAAGAGTATTTGATGCCCCGAAACAGAAAATTGCTAGCCCACCAACTCTCCGCTATTATGATGTTCACAAACCAGTTACTCCTTCCTGTGATGCTTCTAAATTTGGTTTAGGTGCAGTCATTCTTCAACAGGGTAGACCAATAGCCTATACACTGAGACCTCTTACCCATACTGAGATGCAGTATGCTCAGATAGAGAAAGAGCATTTGGCAAATGTCTTTGCATGTTCAAAGTTCCATGATTATATTTATGGTTGACCTATCCAGATTGAAACTGACCACCGACCTCTAGTTATTATTTTGAGAAAGCCTATGCATAGAGCTCTGCCAGTTGCAACGTATGATGCTCAAATTGTGGAAGTACAATTTCAGTCTTGTTTATACAAAAGGCAAACTTCTTTATCTTGCTGATACTTTATCCAGACCACCCAGGAAAACCACAGAACAGCATAACAATGAGCGACTTGATTTTGTGGTCATGGAAGTGAAAAATTTTTCTTCCACAAGTCTTGATGAGCTTAGAACTCATACAGCTTCAGATCCAATTTTCCAGAAGCTCAACCACTTTATCAGTCAAGGATGGCCTTCCAAGCAATCTTGTTTACCAGTAGAAGTGCAACCATATTTTCCATATGGAGATGAGATTTTGTCAGATAATGGCATCATCATGAAAGGTCCTAAGATGATTGTTCCAAAATCCTTGCAACAAGAGTACATTAATATCTTGCACTGTGGCCACCCAGGAACTGATTCTAAATAAAGAAGGGTGAAAGGTCTAGTATTTTGACCTTCTATGTCAAGAGATATTTAGAAAGTACTTTCATCTTGTTTTGTATGTAATAGTACAAAGCTGCATCAACAAAAAGAACCACTTTAGTTAAGCCAGATTCCTGAACTACCCTGGTTGACAGTAGCTACAGATATCTTTGAGTGGAATGGTCAACATTACTTGTTGTTAATAGACTCTTATTCAGATAGGTTCAAGATTGATCTCTTTGCCAACCTAACTTCCAATATTGTCATTACTAAGTTGAAGTGATATTTTTCTGTCCATGGTAGTCTGCACAGAGTTATTTTTGACAATGGTGCACAGTTTACAAGTCAGTAGTTCAAGAGATTTGCAGAAGAGTGGGACTTTGTTCATATTACGAATAGTCCTAAATACCCTCAGTCAAACAGCTTGGTTGAACGTGCAGTTCAAAGTGCAAAATAGCTGTTAGAGAAATCCAGACGTGACAATACCAATGTTTTTCTAAACTTGATAAATCTCAGAAACATTCCTTGTGATAAACATCTTAGTTCACCTGCCCAGTGACTTATGTCAAGACAAACCAGAAACACACTACCAATCAGCAGTAATTTGTTGGTTCCATCTGCTAAGAACAACAAAGCCATAAAAGCCCAACTGTTGAAAAAAGCATATGTCCCAGAAGTCTTACTGTGATAAAACCAGCAAACTGCTGAGTTCATTGAAAAAAGGGGAGATAGTGAGGATGCAGACATCAAAAGGTTTTGATTGCATCAGATTTGTGAAAAGTTTGTGTCAAGAGCTAAGATCATACATTGTGGAATCACAAAGAATGGAATTCAGATGAAAATGGAAGCATTTGTTACCAGTGTCTGAACAGTGTTACAGCATCTTGCCTGTGACAAAGACTCTAGTTCTCAGAGTGACTTGTCCAATGTTCCTGTTCCAGAGTACATTCCATCAGCAATCCTAATTCCTGAGAAAATCCCTAAGAGTCCCCAAAAAGAACTTTCCCCAGTGACTGTCCCTGTTGATAAACCCATTCCTTACTATTATGTCGTGAGATCAGGTTGCATCTTGAAACCTACTTCCAGATACACGGCAACCTGGAAATTACTGTTGTTTTTCTTTATTAGTGTTTGTATAATTGCATGCCTATTTGAATATTGTTGTTTATATGAGACAGCTCGGTAAAGAGAGAGGATGTAAATCAGAGTGTGTGATATACATTTAAGAAGCTTTCCAGTGAGTCAGCAGTGCATACAAGTACTGAGCACGTGCAAGCAAGAGTACCATTTTGAGTGAGCAGCCAGAGTGTGAGCCTGCAAGTATGTCCTCAGTCAGTTAGTTTGTTTAAGTTTAATGTTCCTGACGTTCATCCTGATGTATTTGTATACAATAAACTACTTAGATGAACACTCAAGACTCAGCTTCTTCTTAATGCACATAAGAAGTGTGACAAATGGTAAACTCCAATATGTGCAGATTCATAAACACCTGCTCATCATGCTGAGCTCAGGTGCGCAATGAGCAATGGCAAGCAGAGGTATTGTGATTCAGGAAACAGGACTACACATCATGGCCAACTGCAAAAGAAGGGTTAATAGTAGAATATGCTAATGATCATGGAATGAGCCATGATGTTTGCTAATAAAACAAGAAAACGTGGAGCAATTCAAAAACATATAAAATATACGCCAACATGATATGCTTACTTTAGTACTTAATTCCAAAATATGCTGGAATACAGCCACAGGAAAACTTAAAAAAAATATCAGGGATTGCAGTAGCTATTTTAAACATGTATTTGCAAGAGGCTTTCATATCAGGTGTTGCTGCTGCCAGATGTCACCCAAGAAGTTATAAGGTTTTTAAACCACATTTGGCCTAGCAAGGGCTACATGAAATAGAAATAATGGACTGCTACAGGGTGGACAGGGATACCACATAGGAAATAGTAGATGCTGGCCCCATTTGAGATCCAGTTCGAATCATGGAGAACACATCTCAGTGGATAATAAGGTATATGTAGGTTTACATATGTTAAATGCAGGGACTTTTCAGCAGCCTGCAGGGGAGACAGTTGAGGGGGTTCACAGGCCTCTTCTTTATGAATAATCCAACAATTCCACAACGCAATGCATTAACATGTGAGGGAGCATATATAGTTTCCACATACTCCTGAAGAGAAAGCTAGCACAATGCAAAATTTCTATGCCATAGCACACTTCTCTGAGGTACTGGAGACATAAATTACACCCACGTTGAATTAAAAACCATAACTGATGAAATGGGAAGAAGGTATGTGAACAGAACAGTGTATCACTCCATCAGCTGACAGGCAAGAGTTAACATCTATAATGAATGTGCAGGCCACACAGATAGTTTCCTTGACTCCTACATATAGTAGACCTGTGTCTTCTATCAAAAGATTGCAAGGGGAATCACCCCCCCCAGACCATCTAATGAAGAGTACTTTATATGCCCAAGAACCTTTGTTCATGACTTATGCAAGAAGTCTACACAATCCCACTGAGCAATGTTATAACATTGCACATGTACAAATTAGAACTATCACAGAGCACGTATTTTTGCTGCTCACAACATGGTTCTGCTGTCTGGATGCATCTGGAGGTGCCCTGCAATATACCTCTGCCAAAATACTGACTGTATGACATCTTACTTTATATTGTAATTAGAAAACAGTTATAGCAGGGTGCTCCAGTACCACAACCACTCTTCCCAGCACCTTAGACAGTGGTAGGTGACACAGATGAAGGTGAGATGAGGAGCCATCAGCAAGGGATGATCATGGCAGATGGAGGCAAGCATAATATAGCATGGCAGTGGCTAAGATACCCTAAATTCCACAAACATTCAGTAATTGAGTAACATAACAGTTCACTAGATATAAACATTAACACTGGTGCCTATAAACAAAGCAACATGTTTTCCCCTGCAATGTCTGGCAACTGTAAGCATGAGACATAAGCAACCCATGGTAAGACATTCTCATGAGCAGAAACAAAGATGTGTAATCAGTCTGCCATAAATAAATACTGCGATACATAATCAGAAATAAGCAGGAAGTAAACTTCACTGATGCCTATTTTTGAATATCATAGCACTAAGTGCTATACTCAGCAGACACAGACAAGAATGATGATGTATTCAGACAAAACAAACTATTGCTTTCCTATGCATTTCATAGCTAGTCTGTGCATCGAGCATAATCAGCCCATGTCTATCTCTCCTCCAGAGGACAGGGCAATCTCAGAATCATCTGCAGAGATAGGAGAACAATATATCTATACAATTGACTCTAGAACATAAACATAAATTATAAATAAATTATAAACAAGTTGCAGTTGCACACAACAAAGAAGCCTTTTTGTCTAACCCATGCATTACCTACTCACTAGGTGCATCAGACAAAAATAGCCAAAGTAAGACACCCTTCCAAATAAAACAGCATAAGAAGAGAAATAGTTTGAAGAATATAACAAAAACATACAGCACTCACTTAGTGACAGTCTAACTTTCAAGCATGTTACAATAATATTAAAGAAGTCTGTATACATGAATGTGTGGTGTTCTTCCCAATCCCATGAAGTATATTTATGATTACCTGAACATAATTTATTGAAACATTGCAGGCAGACAGCACTCATTGCAAACATTTATCAGTATACTATGAATGAGCAGATATATGGGAGAATGCATACCTTGAAAGATTTTAAACACTATCCTATGTAGTGCTAATGACAAAATTCTGTCAGTACTTTGTTTGGCTGCACTTGTGAAACAAAGCAATCTTCCCTAAAATGATGGAAGTTTCCCAGCACATGTAATGCTTTTAATGTGTACATAAAGCCCTCTGGGCACCTGGAATATGTTAATTAGCTCTCACCTCATTATCAGTTTTGAATCACTCAATTTGCACAATGTGCTATGGAGAAAACATGGTTCCTACAGAATAACATTCACATGCCTGAGTAGTATAAATGCGGGGATTAAGGCTTTCGCCTAGCTAATGCATCATTAGTGCACCTCATTAACAATGCTCATCAGTCAATGACATGTTAAGGATTCATGCTAATGAGAATTATAATTTGAGATGGTGTGTCAGACAATTTAATCTTACAAATAGTTTTAAGCTTTTTTCACACTGAAGTAGGACTGAGCCTTGACGCACTCATTTTCCATGTATTTTAAACTTTCTGTGAGGTTGTTATGCACACATCTCAGACATAGGATTATGATGATTAACAATGTTACTAGAACCTTAACATATATACGAAGTAAAAACAAGTGGTTATATTTACGTTAAGCTTTAAGACATTTCTTGAACAAAGATAGCAAGTTATGTAATGCTCAACAGTGTTATCAGTAAGTCTGCCGGTTGAAGGTTCTTTCTGCCCTTACACTCATTATCATCCTCACATTTCCAAAGATCCCAGTTACACAACGCTACTAAGTAAGGAAAAATAACAACAGTCTGATGCCATCACTGTAGTGCAGCACAACTACCTATTTCAGAATAACAATGTTCAGTCCAAATGCTTGGCTTTCTGCTTTTGATCTAACTGTTTTGGAATGCATGTTCCTGATGTCAAGTGATCCATTGCAGTGCCATAAGTGACAGTGTTTAAATCTTGAGAAGGTGTTGTCTAAGTGAAAGGAGGGATCATTACTGTAAACATTTTACTTGTAAAACCCCAAAAGTTGAAATTCAATACAGTGAGTTATATCAATAATTTCCTTTTCTTTTTTTTCTTCATTCTTTGCATTACATTTTTAGCATTTCACATTGGAACCAGTCATCAATGTCCTTTAGGGAATGACAGTTCCCATTTCATGGCAAAAACTCATAAACTTATTCCGTATGCTTAAAGACTTAGCCTTCAGTCATGTAAAAAAGAGGTATGCCACACTGTATATTAGACATTACTGAATGCAGAAAAGTACTTTAGTTGTAATTGACTGGCTCCATATGCTAATGAAGTGTGTAATCAATGACAGCATGATAGGGACAGGGTTTGAATCCACATACGGTATACTATATCCATATACTTTTATGTGGCATAATATATGTGATCTTTTTTTTTTTTTTTTTTTTACATTTTAATGTACCCTATACCTTCTATGCTTGTACAACTTTTAATGGCAATGTTGTAATATATTTGTTATCTGTTAGTGATAACCTTGATAATGTTACTTATATGGTTACCAGAGTTGTCAACTCAGTAATAAAAACAACACATTTTTGTATGCATGCTGTAGAATAAACAGCATATCTCTAAAACCTTGAGAAAACATAACTAGCAAGGTAACAAGGAAGTTGAATATGAAGAGCAAAGCGAACAGCTTACAAAACATGTCTGCACACTGCTTCAGTGGCATATTTAGACATTGTTCAAATGTAAATCTGCTTAGAATATGTTTATGAAAACATCTTCTCAGTTACAGTCTGTGTCCTTTACCTCAGTATTTTCCCTCCCACAAAACAAAGAATTATGTCATTAATATGACAACAATAATAACACATCACACGCACACACAAACTACAAAAGTCTTCTGAAACAAAAATGTATTTTTATATTTTGTGTGAGAGTTGACATGGCACTTTGTTGGTGGAGTGGTCAGCGATGACTCTAGAGAAATGGCACTTGGCCTTCAATGACAGTTTTCTATGGCAAAAGCTCAAAAAATTATGTGCTAAGACTTTGTCATGGGCCACACAAATAAACTTGGTTTCGGCATGCATCAGTTAGGATTGTTAATATTAAAACAATTAATGGAGGGAGAAAGTATTCTACTTAAAGCATCTCTAACTCAAATTACTACACCAATAAAGGAACACCATACAGTGTAACACTTACAGGGTTGTCAGATGTAGGTATATTTCTAGTCATGTACACATTTATAGTGCTCACCTTACACATTTGCAATGTTATTTATTCTGTGGTGCTAGCAGTCTAGACATATAGTTCAGAAGCCCGTGCTTCATTTTGCCATGGGTTTAATTCCAAGTGCTGTCACTAACACTGTTTTATTTTTTATCTGACACCACTGCATCCTGTAATACTGAAACAAAATGTACATAAGGACAACAGAGAGGAACAACACTATCATGCAGGTGATTACGTATCTGTTTGTTAGAGTTTTAATGTTACAAGTTGCTGTGGAACAGGTATATATACTCATCAGCACACATGGCAAAGTGTACAGAACACTTAGTAATGCAAGCTGGCAATATTATAAATAATAAATATGAACAGAAATACATCTGTCAAATTCTGAGAAAATTCTGTGTGTTTTCAATTCATGTACAGCCCAGATTTGGAATTTACCTGTATTTTTCCTAGAAAAACTGAAAATATCCTTAAGAGTAGAATAGTCAGGGATTTGGAAAGGTATGTAGATAGTAACCTGGCTTTTGAACAACGTGTGTCTACAGTAGTAAGGAAATCATTCTATGTTGCTTAACTTATAAAAAGGGCATGACATCTAAGTCCAATTATACCATGACCCCCCATTAATATTCCAAAATGTGCACGCTGATTGGCCAGCGTGCACGTTGTAAATCGACTTATACTAATGGAAAAAGGTCCGGTCGCCCGGACTTTTTCCATTAGTATAAGTCTCTTTTAAAACACTGTCTCCCAATGTTAAAAGAGTTTAACATAGCGACACAGGTTTAAAAAAAGCAACGGAGATCTCCATTGCTTTTTTTAAAGCTGTTTCGCTATGTTAAATGGGTTTAACATAGCGAGACAGCTATAAAATAAGCAATGAGATCTCCTTTGCTTATTTTAAAGCTGTCTCGCTATGTTAAACCCATTTAACATAGTGAGACAGGTTTAAAAAAAAAAACAACGGAGAAAGCAAGATCTCCGTTGCTTTTTACTGTTTCGCTATGTTAAATGGGTTTAACATAGCAAGACAGCTTTAAAATAAGCAACGGACATCTCTGTTGCTTATTTTAAAGCTGTCTTGCTATGTTAAACCCATTTAACATAGCGAAACAGTAAAAAGCAACGGAGATCTTGCTTTCTCCATTGCTTTTGGCCACAGATCTGATGTACTGCGTAGGCATGCGCAGTACATCAGAACTGCCGCGGATACCAGACAGCTGCGGAAGGGCAGCAAAAAGGCATTATACAATGCCATTATTTAAGAAAAGTAATTATTTCTTTTCTTAAATAATGTCATAGTATAATAGCAATAACCCACTTCTGGGTGTGGGTAATGCGGGATTTACCCACGGTTGTCTTTGTTTGGTCCCTCGGGCTTCGCCCTTGGGACCAAATCACGCCAACCATGGGTAAATCCCGCATTACCCACACCCAGGCATGGGTTATTGCTATAATAAGCCATCATTCCTATGCATTTGGCCCTCATTGAGTACAACACCCTCTCGGGCATGTATCTGACCAGGCAGATGCGACATCTGGAACTTCTAGAGATGTACCTCACAACAAGAATGCAGGGCATAAGCATCAAATCCTGTACAGATCACCCATCTCTATACCCTGTTTCCTACTGAATTTTTAGAGTTGATATATGTCTGGCATACAAGACATCATTGCATCTCACTCTGATAGACCTTTTGCAAAATGAATGGCATCAGAATTACTCTATCTATGTTTTTAAACGTTGCTTGCGACATAAATATGATGCTTTGGAGGAGCAGGTATGTGTCTCAGAGAATTCCTTTTCTCTGGGCCAGAAATCCATTCATGTGAAGCAGAGTTCTTCACTAACCAAATACAAGAGAAACCTGGACCAGTAGATGGAGAACTGAAAATACACCTCAGGTCTAGCACCTATGTTTCTCATGGATTGAGGCAGACATACCCCTTAAAATAATTTCTAAGAGTCATAAACTTGCAGAATACAATTAGGATGCTTGGATAGACTTATAAAGGCCCCAGTGAATGCTAGCATAGTGTACACCTATTAATCTATGAACAGTGTGCTTTTTAAAAACTATGAACTGACTACTTCTTTGGCATGAGCATCTAAGTATAATTGTAAATTGTTTTTATAAGACCCATTGCTCCTACTACTATTGGAATAGTCTGGGTATCCTTCTTCAACATTGCTCTCATTTCTGCCTGCAAATCCTGGAATTTTATGACTTTGTGTCTCTCTGGATGCAAGACGCTGTAGTCACTGGGTGTAGCAATTTCAATGATCAATGCCACTTTTGTCTTCTTTTCATGGAGTAGTATATCTGGACTTCTCTCATCTATTTTTTGAACTGTTGGTAATGGGTGATCCCATGTGATATATGATTTACCATTTTCAATAATGCTATGTGGTTCATGTTTGTAGTGTTTTTCACCCACTTCAGTATTATAACATTTGCACAATCCCACAATGCAACAATCTTGCCACATTATCATGCCTTTCAGTATTTAGTCCTTCTGTCATCAGTATATCACAACCAGCAATAAGATGTGTGACTGGTTCCAATTCTGTTTTAGAAAACTGAAATTTGTCTGTTTCTCCCACATGTTCAATGGACTTTGTAAACCAACATGTATGTAGTCCACTATCTTCATAGGTTCATAGGTTCATACTAGGCTATCTGCCTGAGGGCATTTATAAGCCTAGCCCATAGTTTTGTGGCTTACGCCACCCCTTTAGTTTGGAGAAACTATGCCCATTATTTTGCTGTGCCTCTGTCGAGCAGTGACACTGAGGTAACCCCTGGGGTGTTTCTGCGATCTCCCATCCATTGGTCAAGATTCCTCTTGAACAAGGCCAGCGAGGTGCTCTGCCTCACATAAACCGGGATTTTGTTCCACAGCATAGGGAGTCTTTGGGTGATGAATCTATCCCTCCAGCATGTCCTATTAATAACCGTGTCGAGGTTTAAGTCTCCGGCCCTCGTAGCTCTGAGGGATCTAGATTTTTTGAGATGAAGCATGTTCATCAAATCTGGGTTTGACATGGCCTTGTATGTCAGGCATAGGTCACCTCTGAGCAAGCTGTAAGCAACTGAATATAACTGGAGTTCTTTCAGTCGGGCAGCATAAGACAGATTTTGAGACCCTTTATCCTTTTGGTGAGGAACTTTTGTGGCCTCTCCAGCTGCTGCAAGTGTCGGGTCAGATACATTCCGAATGGGGCATTGTACTCGATCATTGGTCTGATGAGTGATGAGTATAGGGAGACTATGACTTCCCTTGATCTAGATGTGAATCCCTTCATGATAAGGTGGGCAATGTAGAAGGTCTTCCTAACTACTTTAGCAATATGAGTGTCGAATGAAAGGCTACTGTCAACCTGGGTTCCCAGGTCCCTAATAACTTCTTCTGTGTTCAGGGATTGCCACCTATATGGTAGCTAGGGTAACCTTATTTTTCCCGAAGGGTATGACTATGCATTTCTTGGCATTTAACTTTAGGCCATGGCTCTGGCACCAGTTATCCATTTCTGTGAGACCCTTCTGAAGGATATCTGTGTCGGATGTGTTTTCAACTACGGTGCCCAGTTTGCAGTCATCTGCAAACTTTGTCAGCCATAACCCTCCTGTGTTTGCTTGTACTTCAGAAAAGTAGATGCCAAACAAGAGTGGGCCCAGGACTGAGCCCTGTGGGACACCACTTGTGACAGGCTTTGAGTCTGACATGGTGCCAGCAACTCTGACCCTGTGGGTTCTGTCACTCAGCCAGTTTGCAACCCATCTTGTAATGTATGGGTTTACATTTAAGTTGATGAGTTTTTCCATGATACCCGAGTGAGGTATTGTATCAAAAGCCTTCGCCAGGTCTAGGTAGGCTGTATGGACTGCCTTTCCCCTCGTCAATGGCCTTGGTGACTGTTTCGAAAAAGTCAACCAAGTTTAGAAGGCATGATCTGCCTTTGACAAAGCCAAACTGGGTTGGATCCAAAGTCTGCAAGTTCCCTATGTCTTTATTTATGAGATCCATTATGATCCTCTCCATGGCTTTGCAGATAAGGCTTGTCAAGCTAATGGGATGGTAATTTCCAGGGTCGGTGGAGGCACCGCCTTTGTGGAGTGGGACCACAGTCGCTGTGCGCCACTCCCTGGGTACGTATCCGGAGGTGAGACTAAGATTAAACAGCTGTCCTAACTGTGGGTTTAATTTTGGGCTGCCGGTATTAACCTTTCATCTTTTCATTTAAATTCACCTCTCCTTAACCATTCTTGTGTTCAATCCTGATCAACACGAAGTTGTTCCAAGAGTTTTCTAGACTTACAACTGTATTTATGCATTTTTGACATTCCTTGCCATCTCATCTGAACCTTCACCTTATATTATTTCTTTTGTTTTTGGCACATTCAGTTGCTGCTTGATTTTTATCTATTTCTGGTTTGATTTCCATTCCCGCTTGACACAGATATGCTTCTGCTAAAGTAAGCAAATAAATCATCTTAGACTGTTTCTTTTCATGTTTCAAAAAATGTTCCCTAGGTTTGGATCTTGTGAGGTCAGCAGATATGTATGCAGTCCCATGACTGAATATCTCTACATGCAATCACTTTTCTGGAGGCCCATACCTCCTTCAGAACAGGGACTATATAGTCTTGGTATACACTGATTTTTATAAATCATTTGATGAGCATGAAGCATCCTTCTTATTTTCCTGTACAACTGATTCAATACCTTTTGGGGCTTGTCAATCACTCGAAAACTGTAAGTTAGGACAGGAAGAGCAAATTTATATCTTTGACTTTGTTCCTAAATGTCAACACTGTTTTCTGTATTAATTTTAGACTTCTAAATATTCCTTACTAAGTTTTGTTTCACATTTGTTCATGTTTTATTGTTGATCCTTCATCAATTTCCAAATATTTATACACTCTGTGTTGTTGTTCAAGTTCTTTTATATCACATTTCTGTCCCAAACTGATGTTTTCTTGGTGCTGTAGCTTTCCTGCTTTAAAGGTTGTTTTGCACATTTATCAAGACCAAATTACATTCTTATATCATCTGAAAAAGTTTTGACCACTTGGAGATGTGCTTTAAGTTCCTCATCTTATGAACTATACAGTTTTAAATCATCTACAAAAAGAAAATAAGAAGTCTTTACACTTTGTTGTTTTCTAGTAGCCAAGTTGTAGACATGAACTAACCTGCTATGTAAACAACTTAATGGGTTAAATGCAAAACAAAAGAGCAGCGGTGACAGATAGTCACCTTGGAATATATCCTTTGAATTTTTATCTCTGGAATAATAATTTGTCCTTTATCATGGCTTAACTGAAAAGTGGTTTGCCACCATTTTATGGTCTCTGTAATGTAACCAATCTGTGTCGGATGTATCTTATACATTTTTAAGCATGTTTTTATCCATGAATGTGGAATACTGTCAAAATCTTTTTTGTTGTCTATCCATGCCATACTTAGATACATCCCCTTTTTACATTTCTCAATTATGACTTTATTTAAAAACAAGTGATCCTTTGTTCCATATGACTTTCTTTTGTTACCCTTTTGTTCTATTGCCATGACTGAGTTTTCTTCTAAGTGACTCTAAATTTTATTGGCATCAGTTTCAGTGTATAGCTTATTTATTGTCTGAAGGCAGGTTATTGGTCTATAGTTTTTAGAATAGCTTACAGGTTCACTCTTAAGTAGGAACATTGTTTTCCTTTTATTAAACAGTTGTTGTTGCGTCTTTTGGCTTTTCCCGGTTAGGGGTCGCCACTGCAGAACTCCTGTCCGCTAATGATTTGCAGTAGATTTTTACATGCCAAATTGCCAGCTCTGATGCACAACCTTCAATGAAGGTATGCCCATTCATGCATGTCTCCACACAGAAGACGCTCTAGCTGAGAATCGAATGGGACAACATCTTACTGTGAGGTGACAATGCTACCACAGCACCACCACCTCAGTTAAACAGTCTGGTATATTTTCTGGATGCACATTTAAATAGTCCTTACTCCTGGCTAAATCTTCATGTAAAGATGTTAATACTTTTAGCCAGAAATTAGGTACTGCATCTGAGCCTGGGGTGTTCCAATTAGGGGCTTTTCTTAACTCTGCTTCAGTCTCTCTAGCTGTTACTTCATCCCATTTAATATCCTGTACATTTGAACTTCTTATTCTTTCTTTTATTTCTTCTATCCATTTAGCATCTTGGTTATGTTCCACAGGATCTTCATAGATATTTCTCCAAAATGTATCCATTTCTTCTTGTTTTGGTGGTGTTTCCATTCCTTTTAGCTTGTTTCCCAATTCTCCATAAAACTTTTTGGGTCATCAGTAAATTGCTTATTTTGTACTTTTCCTTTATATTTATCTGCTATCTTCTACGTTTTTTAGCATGTGCTGTTATTTTTAGTTTACTATTTGTGGTAGTGCACAATAAATCCTGATCTGTTCTGATACTGTGCATTGCTTTTATCATGTCTGTCTGAGTATTTTTTTGATCTGTTCCCTTTTCTATACTCTTCTAACAGTGACACCTCTTTTCTTAATTACTTTATAGTTTTCTCTATTTGATACTTCCTTGATGGCATTTGATTTCTCCACTTCCTTTACCTTACTGCCCTGTGTTTTTGTGGTGAGATTCTATCTGATATTTATTTAGCTGCGCAGTAATAAATCCCATTTACTTCTGTTATATTGCATGATTCTCTATGAATAGTTCTAATTACTTTGTTCATTTGATTTATCAAACATTTAACTTTTTTTCACTTTCTGTAGTCTATTTATTTCATCAGTCTTAATGTTTGTCCATCTCTATTAAACCAAGCATCTCTTCTCTTAGATTATTTTCTTCTAAACTGAGGGCATATTCTTTGTTCTTCATTTCCTGTAGACATTCTATAGAAAGTTCCACAACATCTTCCTGTACCATTTTCTCTTCAGTTCCATCCTGTATCATCCATTGCTCTTTCATACGGGAACTCAATGTCTTATCACTCCACAACACTGACTGTGTCAGTGTTGCCACAGTTTCCTGTTCCTTCCCTTGCTATGCAATTCCAACTGAATGTTTGTACTGGCTGCCTATGGGAGGTTCTAACGTGTCTTCAGATGGCAACTAATCAGATGTTTCCCACTTCACTAGTTTCTCCTTAATTTGGGAATCCATTGCTCTATCCTGCTGTGCTGTTATAAAAGTTAGATTTTGTACACTGAAACCTTCACTTCTTAGGTCATTTATAACATCTCTTTCTATGTCTTTAACTTCTCCAATGCTAATCCTCTTTTTGACTTTTCCTCTTTATTTTCTTATGTTTTGTATTTTGGGATATGACTTCTTCTGTGGTGTCAGCAGTTAGCTCACAGATTAAAGAATGCAAAGTAAGGTGGTCAGGTGTGCAAATCAGGTAATGAGTACCTTGTATGAGGCTGCAAGAAAATAGTAACTGGCCAGATGGGATTACTTAACAAATGTGATATGTATAATTCTACTTAGGGGTAACATTTACACAGGGAGAGGGTTCTGATCCCTCAAGTGGTATATTACCTAGTAAGGAAGGTTACATGCATTAAAACAGCACAGCAAAAACTACTGGTTATCACAATTAGCTGCAAGCATTGGTCATTGAAGGTTGTAAGGTCAGCAGAGACTTGGATGAAGACCTGGAAGTTGACTGGAGAGAAAGCACAGGAATCCAAGGCATTACTCAAGGCTGTAGCACCTCAGCAAGAGCAGGAAAAAGACTGAGTTGAAGAAGACTTGCATTGCCTCAAAAGAGCATATCTGAGAATTATAGAATCGATATGTGGTCAAGCCAGGTATGGAAGTATGGTACATAAGGAAAGATAGTGGTGGTGGTGGAATGTAGAAATCCAGAATGTCATCAAAAGAAACATGGTGTGCAGGAAAAAGTGGGATATAATAAAGACAGACCAGGTTAAGAAGGAATACTGGTTAGCTCACAATGAGTCTGATAGAAGAATTGCAACAGCAAAGAACAAGGCATTAGTGGAACTCGAACAGCTTCTGGAAAGTGACTCGGTACATGGCACAAAGAAACTATCAGATTGCAAAGCAAAGACAGAAAGATAAAGAAGATAGTTAGTCACCATTCATAAGGGATGCCAGCAAAAATCTGTTCACCAGTCCATAGGACATTAAAGGCAGATGAAAGGGGTTTAATCACTTTCTGAGTGAGGAAAAACTCACAGAAATTGTACTGCACATGGCACAGCCTACAATGAAAGAAGAGGAGGAGCCCACCCTTGAAGAAGTAAGAACAGAACTAAGGAAAATGAAGATAAGGAAAGCAGTAGGCTCAGAAGAGGTCATAGCAGATATGATAAAGATATTCTGTGACATGGTGGAAAATGGCTCCTAAGAGTACTCATAATAGTATGGATAGAAAGGTGTGTCACAGATGACTAGAGAATATGCATACTAGTGCTGGATTCCTATTATTTAAGTGA
Organism: Protopterus annectens; assembly: GCF_019279795.1. Taxonomy (NCBI): domain Eukaryota; kingdom Metazoa; phylum Chordata; order Ceratodontiformes; family Protopteridae; genus Protopterus; species Protopterus annectens. The sequence goes on from NC_056735.1 coordinate 908,759,648, forward strand.
ATGCTTAAAGTTGCGAACGCTCTTTCGTCAAATGTGTTTACGCAAGATGGCAAAATGCCGAAAGCACGGAACAGCATTTTTTTTCCTAGGGAAAAAAAATCACTGGACCATTTTTGGGACTTTGCCATTTCCTGCACAGTGGCGCGATCTCGGAGTTGCTATGTTTAAGTAGGGGGGTAGGGGGCCACAGCTTTGCCCTCACTTTATTTTGTGTTTGGGGTATTTTTTTTTTTTTTTTACGGATCAGCGATTTTTTTCCTGGGGGGAAAAAATCTCTGATGCGTGTGTTCAACAGGTTACATTTTTGGACTGCTTGGGTCGATTATATAGCATTCAAGCATTTGCTAATATAATATAGGCCCCTAGTGCTGGCATACTAAAAAAAAAGAACATCCAAAAATGGGGATAGTATACAGGTATCAGACTCCTGTTACACTGCATGAAAGTTCTGGAGATGGTGATTGATAAACAAATATACAAAGCAGTGGAAAGTAATATGGAAGATGAGCAGTTCAGATTCACATCAGGATGCAGCACAATCAACCCGATGTTTGCAATGAGATAGATAGCTGAGAATAAGCTAGAAATGTAGAAAGACTTTCAACTGTGTATTCCTAGACTTGAAGAAAGCATATAACAAGGTCCCAAGAAAGATAATTTAGGCAGTTCTGCAGTCATTTTAAGCCCCAGAAACATTGATAGAATTAGTGCACGCTATGTACAAGGGCCCAATTACTCAAGTGCAAACAGCATTCAGTCACAAGGAAGGGGGTCCTAGTATTGTGGATGCACATGAGTGTTCTGCTCTGAGACCACTGCTATTCATCCTGGTGATGGATTACATTAACAAAACCGGTCAGAGGGCAGAGATCAACAAAGTTGTTTTATGCTCATGAGCAATAACTTCAGCAAAGGATAGTGAAATGGAATGCAAAACTAAAGGCACACAGGATGAAAGTGAGTACAGATGAGACAGTTGTAAGGGCAGCAACTGGGGAAATCAGATGAAGCTAAGAAATGGAATAGAAAGGAAAACAGTGGAAGAGTTTAACAGCTTCAAGTATCTGGGAGGGGTAGTTGAAGAGAAGGGAAATTTGAATGAAGAGGTCAGACCTAGAATTATAGGGGCTGCACCCAACTAGCAGAGAATGTCAGAAGTAGTATGTGATAGAAGAATGCCAAAGTAGCTGAAAAAGCAAGGTATACAAAATAGTAGTGTGACCAGTACTACTGTGTGGTATAGAAACCTGGGCATTAAAAGAGAGCAGTTGCAGATACTATGGAGATGAAGTGCCTGAGACAGATGGTAGGATGCACACTGTGGTATAAATGAAGAATTATGCACATTTAGATCAGAAGCCAAAGTAGTTCCATTTGCAGAAAAGGCTAAAGAAAATAGATTACAGTGGGTCAGTGTTCTGTACAGAAAATCAGAAGACAATCTGTTGAAGAAGACTTGGGATAGACTGGAAGAAGGCAAGAGGAATGAAAAGCATCCCGTAGAGATGAATGGATTGTGTGAGAGAAGACGGTAGGAGAGTGACATTATATCAAGAGTGATGACAACAGTTGACATGACACCCCAACCCCGTGTACAAAATGGGGAAAAGGGGGAGGGTTGATGATGATGATGACGTATTAAAACACCCTGTTCAAGTGATCTATTTTAGTTGGTCAAAATTTGAAATTGTGAAAATTTGTGTAGTTGAGACTATATGATCGACAATTTAAAATATAGAAAAACAACAACTAAGAAGAAACAGCATTTTTGCAGGGAAGGCAAACCCCATGCGTCCCCACCCATTAATTATAGGGACTATTTTAGATGAAAAAATGCTTAAAATGTTGAGTACGACATGCTCAACAGCTTTTAAGTGAATGTTCATCTAAGCAATATCCCAGAATATCGAAACAAGGAGTTTTGAAGAGTTATAGTTGGCCAGCCATCAGGAAGCCAACAGCTGACAACTGCAATGTACTTTACACCATTACAACCTCCCAACACACAAAAAAAACAAAAAAAAAAACAATCAACAAACAAAATAAAGTGGGTTTTCTTCACCCCACCTCCCCCCAACATGGGGGCTGTGCCCCTCACACCCCCCCTACTTAAATATACCAACTCCGAGATTGCACCACAGTAGAGGATGGTCAACATTACACAGGGTGAATGTCGAGACTGCACCACAAAAGAGGACTGTAAGAATGGCAAGACAGGGTGAATTTTCTGATGTCAGCCATTGGCTTCCTCATAGCTGGCCAACTGTAACCTTTCAAAGCTCCTTGTTTCAGCATTCACGGGTTTTGCTTAGATGAACTTTCACTTAAAAGCTGTCGAGCATGTCATACTCGACATTTTAAGCATTTGTTCATCTAATAGGGAACCTTAATCATATATACTAATGCCAATATTGCACTACACTAGGGAAAAGAGCACATTTTCCAATCTCCATTGTACCATGATCTCCATACAGCCCTGTTTCGTCTTTGTAGTTGGTTTTTGATATTTTAAATTGTTGATTATATGGTGTCAACCAAATGAATTTCGAAAATTTAAAATTTTGACCAATTAAAATCGACCTTGTTCAAGATATCCCTTCAAATGTGTGCTTTCCGACCAATGTGATAATTCTTCTGTTGTCAGTAGTTAGTGCTCGACTCTAGACACTATAGAGTTAGTTAAGGAGGTGCTCATCTTTGGCAGACTGTAACTATTATGATGACTTCTAGTAACTAAAAACAGGCAGGACTGGCTTGCTTCACAGATGTGATGTGTGCAATTTCACTTACTGCTAACATTTGCACATGGAGAGGGTTATGATCCTCCATGTGTTATAATATCTTTTGAGGAAGGCCATAACGCTTTTAAACACACTACTCAAGTTGACACATCAGCTGTGTGGTTTCTGACTTTTGTGCTGCAATTTATTCTGTACTTTTAGCTGTTAGAGTATAGGTGGAGAGACTGTGTGAGTACACAGATAGTTGTTCAAATTCAGCAGTTTGCACCATGTATTACTGCATAGAAAAACAACAGATGTGATATATACAATTGAACTTTGTGTTAATGTTTATGCAGGTGGATGGTTTTGATCCCATAAGTGCTGCACTATATTTTAAAGAGCACATGTGTATTCCAACACACTGCTTAACTAGACACTTTAGCTGAGTGCTTTCTGATAACAATGATATGATTTTTCTCTGTGGCCAGAGCTATTAATGCACAGCTCTAAACAATGTAGACTGAAGTAGGCAGGTGCTCAAATCCAGAAATCTATACCCAGAATGAATATGCCAAAAAACGATAATGGTAAGAGGCAGGGCTGGTTTATTTAACAGATATGATGTGCACAATTCTTCTTCAGCATAAGAGTTCGACAATATTTTTGGAAAACGTATTTTCCATCAGCTCTTGTACTCCTTCCTGAGTGGCCAGATGCATTCCAACATAATGCTCAAAATATCCTTTCAAATATGTGCTTGATAATAACTGTGACATTACTTCTTCTGTGTTGTCATCAGTTAATATACAGGTCTAGATGTTGATTTTGATAGGAAAATGTTAAATCTGGCAATGTGTACCTTATATTAATGTGTTCAAAATCAAGTAGTAATAGACAGGAATGACTTACTCAACCGATGGTGATATGTGCAGTGCTACTTACCGGTAACACTTTTTCAGGGAAGGGATTTTAGCTCGCCTGTTAATACACTCTCTTTTGAGGGATCACATTTTCATTCATACTGTCCTTATTATTTCATCAATGTGTGCCTTCTAATAACTGTGTTATGATTTGTTCTGTGGTGTCAACCACTATTGCTCTTATCTACAGATATTGCATTACATGAGCATCTGCATCTAACATTGTTTACCTTGTATAAATATATATATATATATATATATATATATATATATATATATATATATATATGTGTATATATACATATATATATGGGTCTACCTGACATGGTCGACAGTTCATATGATTGACACTCATTTGGTTGACAGTTCATTTGGTCGACAAGCAGATTTGCCCCCTTCCCCAATGTTGTGCAACCCTGGAGTTGATATATATAGTTAGGGGGCATGTGGGGCACAGCCCCTCACATTGGGGGGGGGGTGGCGGGTGAAGCCCTCCACCTAAAATGCTTGTCGATCAAATGAACTGTCGACCAAATAAACTGTCGACCATATGAACTGTCGACCGTGTCAGGTAGACCCATAGATATATATATATATATATATATATATATAGTGGTAATAGTAATTGTCATTTGTTGTTCTATGGCAAAAAATGCTGAGAATTTGCCTTCATTCACATGGCTCTGCTGGCTGTCGTAAAATTTAGGTTAGATACAATTTATGGACAATAAGAAGAGTGATATAAACCTATCTACAAATTTATCTCAACTTTCACAACCTCCAAAGGTCACTGTAACCCTGATGTGAAGTTGCACCTGTCTGTGATGTTGAGAGTTTTGATCAACAATTACTGTTATCTATTGTACAGTGCTCAATTCACTAGTCATTTTTCAATAATGTCACCACATGCCATTTAAATGTGTATCTTCTCTCATGTGTTGTACAAATTGCTGTGTTCAGCATTAGCTAATATACTTGGCATGCAATTGTGACTTAGGTAGACAGGTTTTCAAGTCCATTCTGATATAAACTAAAGCACTATATTAAACAATTGTTGCTAGGCAATAAGGACTTAATGAACAGATGTGCTGTGATTATTTTTCTTTAAGTGTGACACTTTCATAGGTATTGTGCTTACTTTTAACCATGGCTATATTCACTCACACAAATTCTTGCTGATGAACTCCCTCCATATTATTGACTTCTGCCAAGAGTTCCACCACAGTACAAGTTTGATGACATTTCCCACATTTCCCATGCACATACATCTCACCTGCTTTTATCTTCTGACGCTGTTCCAGTTAATGCATGCTAATAAGTTATATGCTCTTCCACTTGACATTTGTGTTTATGTGGCATATTTTAAGGATTGTAGCTGCTAAAGAATGATGCTTTCTGCTTTGAATTCCTTCCCTTTAAAATATAAATTTTACTGCCACAACTGTTATTGCAACTTTCACAACTTCTGGGAGCTGAATGTGCAAGTTTTCCCTATGTTTGTGCATTTGTCCATACAATTATGTGTTTTTCTTGTATTCTTGTGTTGCGAGTTTAAGAGACATGTCCATGTAGAATTCAGAAAACGTACATGCCCATATTGTCCTCACAATTATCTGTTTTTCTTGTACTCTTGTGTTGCGAGTTTAAGAGACATGTCCATGGAGAATTCAAAAAACGTTCATGCCCATATTGTCCTACAACAGCTTTTCCTGCTGTACATTTAATAGTGTCATAGGTTCATGGGTGTATACTTGGCTGAACAGATGTGCTGTGAATAATTTTCTTTAGGTGTGACACTTTCATAGGTGTTGTGCTTACTTTTAACCACAGCCATATTCACTCACACCTAATGGTTAAGGTGTTTGCCTTGCAAACACAAGGTGCAGGGTTTGAGTCTCACAAGGAACAATTGGTTAGGCTTAAAATGGCTCACAAGGGCAGTTAGCTTAGTACTAACCTATGAACCTATAACCACCACTAAGGCCCTTATAAGTCTAGTCATGCAACCCAAATGTGACCTAAGCATTTGATTTATATAGGGTGTGATCTACTGACTGCCTCTGTCAATCAGGGCATAGGCAACAGACTAGGGTGAATTTCCAATTATCCTTCCATTATTCCAAGTTGCTGTTAAAAAGAAAAGCTCACGCAGAGACTGCCACAATTTCTATGAGTTCGTTTTTTTGCTTTCTTGTATCTTGTGTTGCTTTATTGCCTTCTTCAACTTTGTATATTGAGATTCATTGTATTTACACTGTGTTTTACTTGTATTCTGCTTTTATTTGCATATTTAAACTAAGAAAGTGACCAAAGCTGTGTCTCTTGTGAGTCACACATACATTTCCCCCCAACTTCCCACTCTAGTGCTGTTGTATTTTTAAATTCAGCTGTCTTTCTAGTCATTGGCTCCTTATGTTAATTTAATGACATATCTCCTTCCCTCTCCTTTTTTATTGCTTGTTGTGAGTAAGCACAAAATTATCACTTTGTGAAATCACTTCCCTTCAGCTATTTAAATTTATTGGCCATCCCACTGTATTCCAAACAAGAAGAATACAAAGTGCCAACCACTTTCAAACTATCTTGCTCTTTTAAAATTAGTGGCTTCCCACTTAGATACCTAAACTTAAGTTACCCCCTCCTTCTTATTTAACCACTTAGTGCACACTGCAGCTCTTAAGATATTAATCCATCTTTCCATCTTACCTTTAAAATATGCTACATCTACTGCAAGACCACCAATTACTAGAGAGTCCACCTTCTGCCTCTCAGTAGTCATCTTGGGATTAGTGTTTCTGTTTTGCTCCTGGTGACAGAACGAGCATAGGAGCATTATTTCTTGGGGACTGCTGATCACTGGAAAGTCTAAAAACTGCTTCATAGGTGTGAGTTTGGAACTTTTGCATATATTTTGCTCTTGGTGAGAGAAGGAGCAGTGTACATTGATTCCTGACTCTTTCTGGTTGGGAAGTGAGTGTCTGTGTTTGACCATCCTGACTGGTCTGGTTGCTATTCAAGGCATCTGCCAAGAAAAGGATACAACAAGCCTGCAGACACTTACAGTGCATCTCCTGGAACAAGACTGTGGCTCACCAAACAGGCTGTGACCTGCTTCTCATCCTGGGATTGGTGCTACTATTTTGACAAGCACTGCCCCCAGAGTTACAAATCGGATAGTCCTGAAATTGCTCTATATTCTCACTTTGACTGTCCAGTCAATAAAAAAGGGTCTGTTGCCATGGATATGAGCTTTCCCACTCTCTCCATTACCATCATGAGCTTTTCCACTCTCTCCATTAACATCTTGATGGATATGGGCATCTTTGGGCAATGCAGAAATCTCCACATGTTTACTGACAATCAGTTTATTCGCAAACAAACTGATACAGTAGGTGAGAGATGTACTTACACAATGTCACTGGAGTCAAAGTTCTCACGTAAAAGCACTTCTATTATCAATAAGGTTGTCAGTAATACACATGCTACACCCATCACACACAAATCAAGGCGCACACATAAATTCACATACGCTGAGGCACTTAAATGTAACCTTCCTAAGCAACAAAGACCTCATGGATGAAGAACACATAACCAACAGAATCAGTAATCCCGAATGCACTCTTTCAAAACAACATGCACATCAACACATACAGATGAATCGCATGGAGAATCTACCTCTAAGCCCATAAAACAAGCCACCACAGAATACAGCATTCCAGTCATTGGAGACTCCATAGTGAGACACACTGATGTCCCTCTCACCAGGCTGAGTAAGGATAACGTCACAGTCAGTTGCTTATCAGTTGCTATTCTTTACTCTACACAACATCATTCAAAACCCTTAGCTTGCCCAAGCCTTAGTAACATAGTGAACCCTTACACTCCTAGCAGATCCCTAAGATCTAATGACAAACAGCTCCTAACTATGATTAGTCCTTACAAAGTACTACAACAAAGTCTTTACTCTCACTCTGCAGCTAACGTCTGGAACTCTCTCCCACTAACCACAAGGGTAACTGCTAACCTAGAAGCCTTCAAATCCTCCCTAAAGCAACATCTAAATAATACATGTCTATGCTCATGCTCTGCTCCTGGCTAACTTTACCTTTCCATCCTTGCCTGAGTTATCTTCTGGATTTCTTACTCTTTGCACTTCTTACCCCCAAGGAGTACAACTATCATACCCTGATTTAGTACTGCTGATGTCTTAGCTATCCTCATCCCCTTCTCTTTTATTCTTTCAATGTAATGAAAACTCAGCTGCATATCTCTGTTTCCAGTTCATCAGAAAGGACTAAAGTATAACTCTTATCACCTTATGTAGGAATGCAAATAATGTATCCTCTTATGTTTTGAAAATAAGATTTTATTTTATGTATGCTTCTGGATGTTTTCAATATAATGTTCTACATACTGTTACATGTTTTGGATGTATGTTTCTGCCTGTTATGTAAAATTATCTACCTATTGTTAATTACCAACCTACTGTATAAATCAAAATTATAATATTGCATATGTACATAATTGTCTGTTAGTGTGGAGCTTTTCTCCCCAGGCCTCCACTGAAAATGGATTCTGTTGACCCAGACAGACTATCCTGGTAAATAAATATCAAATAAATAAACAAAATAAACAAATAAATAAGTAAATAAATCAGGGGCCAGGATCCACCACATTGCGCATGCACTTGGGCTATTGGACTACAAGTACCAGTATGACTCAGTCATGGTCCACGTTGGTTTAAATGACCTGAGAAATACCTCCGTAGCTTTATGAAGAGAGACATCATGGAGCTCTCAGAATATGTGTCTCAGGCTGGTATGAATGTAGCACTGAGCAGTATTTTACCTTCTCCAAGGATGATGCCAAAATATGAACAAAGGATGACTGATTTTAATAATTAGCTTAGTTTCTGATATCATTCTATATTCGTCAGCATGGAAGGAGATAGTCAACAGACCACGCTGCTTTGCCAGGGATGGTCTGCACCTTTCCCCTCTAGGCTTTCTTGGCTACAACATTGTCCTTCCCCATACTACCTTTTCTAGGCAATGCAACTGAAGTACTTCTGACATAGCAAATCAAAACCAAGAAAATCTAAAGGTGTTACTGCTCAATGCTAGGAGTCTAAACAAAAACGCCACTACCTAGATCTCTCTTCACCTTATAGAATGCTGATGTCTGTGAGGTCACTGAGACATGGTATAAAGTCAAACAGAGCATGCCAACAGTGCAGGTTTATAGTGCTTTACACACATTTAGACCAGCTACAGCACAGGCATGGACTAAAGGTGGAGGTGTCTCAATTTATATCAAAAATAAATATACCTCAGAGCTGGTCAAGCAGGATAATGCACTTGGGGTTCTCCATGTTTAAATCACCATAGGCAAAACCAAGTACCATTTCCTTGCAAGCTATAGGTCCCCCCTGTATGACCCAGGAAACCTACATCATTTATTTAAATTTATTGGAAATACTCACCATCCAACCCTGTACCATATTCATAGGCACCTTTAATTACCCCACCATTAACTGGAAATCACATACGACACCAAACATACAGGCACAGAAATTATTGGATTTTGTAAACACAAACTCCCTTGACCAGAGTGGCAATGCAACAACAAGGGGTGTAACCATACAGGATCTGATCCTTGCTAATATGGGAGAGAATTGTACACCCCCTTGTGTAATGTCTTCTCTTTAAGGTCAGACCAAAAAATGGTCTCCTGTGAAATAAAAATAAACCCTGGAACCCCAGCTAACCCTGGAATATTCAGGAACTACTCTAAGGCTAACTTCCTACTATTAAGTGATAACCTGGCAAAATTACAAGTCCCCATAAACCCTGAGAACACTGCTGCCTACACAGAACTGTTCACTGAAATTCTATGCAAGCATGTTAACAGTTGCATAGAGGCAGATGTACTCACCAGGAAGATGCATAGAACTAACTCAATAAACAAGCCACTCTTATGGAATCACATCATCAATAGGCTGTATAACAGAAGGAAGAAAATTATGGCAAAAATTAGGAGGTGCAGCACCCAGAAGGACCAAAGCACTCTCATCAAGATAAACAAACAACTCAAAGGACAAATAAAATCTACCAAAACCAGAGTTGAGGTAAATTTGGCCTCACAGGCCAAGGACAACCACAAGGCATTCTTCAGCTATATCATTAATCGCAAAGGCAATACACAGTTGTGTGCAGATCTCATTGCAAATGGAGCCACCTACACTGGGCCAGAAAATACAGCAAACCTTCTGGCTGACAAATTTAGCTCCAACTTTATCTCTCTCTCCCAATCATCATTCCCTCAGGAAATACCATCAAATAAGACTAACCAGCTATCACTAGGGAACAGGTCCTTAATGCTCTGTCTAAGGCTAAGAACACTGCATCAGTATGTTCAGACAAAATCCCAGGATGCCTTCTAAATAGCATGAAACATAAGCTATCAGGCCCTCTGGAATTGCTATTTAACTGTAGCCTACAAACAGCCCTCATGCCTCATGAATGGAAAACAGCAACAGTCATCCCTTTGCAAAAAGGTAGGCCATCTGCAGACCCTGGAAACTACAGACCCATAAGTCTCACTAATCTTATATACAAAACTATGGGAAGAATTATCATGGAAATGATCAATAATGACATAGGAAACCTCCAGACACTGGACACAACCCAGTTTGGTTTCAACAAGGCAGGTCATGCCTACTCAACCTGGCAGACTTCTTTGAAAAGGTCAACAAAGCAATGGATGAGGGCAAAATAGTTTGCACTGCCTATCTTGACCTGGCCAAGGCATTTGACACAATCCTCCACTCAGACATTGTTGACACATTTAAGAGGTTAGGTATAAATCTTCATGTCACCTAATGGATAGTGAACTAGCTCACAGGCATTACCCAGGAAGTTAGAAAGAGGACATTTACAAAGTCCCTCAGGGATTAGTTCTGGGAGTACTCCTTTTTGGCATTTACTTCTCTAAAGTCAAGGACAATGTTACTGGCCTCTGGCTGACTAAATTTGCAGATGATTGCAAATTAGGAACTGTCATTGAATCACCCACTGACATAAGTGTTCTCCAGGAAGGGCTGACACAGACAAACAACTGGTGTCAGAGCCATGGACTAAAACTAAATGCCAATAAATGCATAATAGCATCCTGTGGGAAGTCATCCACCCCTGGTAACTAACATATTCACAACACACCCCTAAGAGTTGACCCAGTAGTCAAGGACTTGAAGACACAAATAAACAGTAATCTAGCGTTTGACCATCATGTGCCTACAGCAATAAGGAAGTCATTCTATGTTGCACAACTTATAAACAAAGGTATTTCATGTAGGTCCAATAAAGTCAATGTTCCACTTTATCTGTCATTCATTAGACCTATCATTGAGTACAATGCCCCCTTTGGTATGTACCTAACTAGGCATATCCAACAATTAGAATGTCCACAGAGGTTCCTCACTAAAAGAATAGAGGGCATATGTAACATGTCCTATGCAGACTGCCTCAGGGCCCTATCCCCATATTCTGTCTCCTACAGGCTGTTGAGGGGAGATCTATGCCTGGCATGTAAGGCATTGTGAGACCCCATTGTGATGGACCTCCTGCATATCCACATAGCAAACAGCAACAGCATTACCCATTCTAAAGTCGATATAAATATGATCTGCTGGAGAAACAGGTATGTATCCCAGAGACTACCCCTTGTCTGAAACAGGCTCCCCATCCATGTGAAGCAGAGTTCCTCCCTAACCCAATTTAAGTACAACTTAGTCAATTGGATGAGGCACAGGTAATTAATTCCTGGTTTGGTACCTATGTCTCTAATGGACACAAGCAACCTGTAAATGGTTCATCTCCCAGGTCCCTGCTTGTAAGGGTTTCCCCTCACTTCTCAAGGGTATCAGAACTTGTCAGAGATTTGGGATGCATGGGCAGGCATGAAAAGGCCCTTGTGTTTGCTTGCTTAATAAACACCTACAAACCTATAGGGATAGAGAGGTACTCTGCTTCAAATGGATGGGGAGCCTATTCCAGAGATTGGGAATTCATTGAGAAACAAATCTCTCTCTCCAACATGTCCTATTTATGACATAAGCAAAATTTAGGTATTTTAATCTACCAGTTCTAGTGCTGTTTATTTTATTTTTTGGATGTGCAAAACATTCACCAAAACAGAGTCCAGGAATGCCTTGCATATCAAGCAAAAATCACCTCCCAAAAATCTGTATGATTCTGAGTAAAGAGACAGAGCTTTGAAGCGATCAGCATAGGACATTGTGTTTGCTCCCTAAATTCTTTTGTAAGGAACCGTTGTTGATGTTCCAGTTGCTGCATGTGTCTTGTGAGGTACATACTGAAGGGAGCATTATACTCTATAATGGGTCTGATAAGGGCAGAGTACAGTGGTATGATGACATCTCTGGACCTAGATGTCATACCCTTGCTTATAAATTGAGCAATATAGAATCATTTTCTTACTACCGTGGACATATGTTGATTGAAGACTAGGTTACTATGTGTGAGTTCCCAGATCCATGACTAATGAATCAACATTTAAGGGTGTTTGATGATATATTTACCTGGGGTGGCTGACATCCCAAAAGTTACTATAATGTATTTCTGGTATTGAGTTTTAAGCCATGGCTCTGGCACCAATTGATTGTTTGTGTTAGACCTTTCTGAAGGATTTCTCATCTTGGGTGGAATTCAATGACTGCTCCAAAGTTGCCATAATTTGCAAACCTGGTTAGCCAGACACTTTTAATACTGGCTTTGGCATCCAATAATTAGATACCAAAGAAGAGTGCACCTAGCACAGTGACCTGGGCATCTCCACTGGTGGCTGTCCTCTTTATTTAGGTTGTCACATAGATTCTAACATCCTGCATCCTATCAGTCAGCTGTCTAGCTATCCAGCTTGTTATAAAGGGGTTTATACAGAGCACCAAAGGTTTGTTGACAATGCCCGAGTGGGGTAGTGTATCAAATGCTTTATCCAGATCTAGGTAGGCAGTATACAGTTTTCCCCTCATCCATTGCCTTAATGAGCTTTCTAAAGTAGTCCATCAGATTCTATAAGCATGATCTTCACTTGACAAACCAAACTAGGATGGATCCAGTGTCTGGAGGTCTCCAATGTCCTTGTTGATAACTTACTTGATAACCCTTTTCATGGCTTTGCAAATAAGACTAGTCAGACTAATTAGTGATCTGTCATTTTCAGAATCTGTTGAAGGTCCTGCCTTATGAAGGGGATGATTGTTGCATTCTTCCAGTCATGTGGCACAAAGCTTGTTTTAAGACTATACTTAAATAGTGACTACAGGGATCCTGATAACTCATATTTTAGACTGTTCAGGAGGCATCCTGGGATGTTTTGTGGGCTACTGAGAGCATGTTCTTGGCATTAGTGAGCACAGGCATTACATGCTCCCTAGTTAAGCTGGAAGGGTTATGTTTGAGGGTATTTTTGGGGGGATAGCTGGGTGTGAGAGGTGGCTAAAGTTGGAACTGAGTTTATCTGCTAACACGTTTGCTATATCACCAGACTCAATGAATGTTGTACCATTAATCTTCAGTTCAGCAAATTGCTGTGTGCCCTTGAGGTTTCTGATATAAGCTAAAGAAGGCTTTATGGTTATATTTCACCTGAGAGGCTATCTTAACCTCAAAGCTGGCTTTTCTTGTCCTAATTTACCCTCTTAGTTGTCTATTTACTTTGATGAGAAAGTTTTTTTTTTATCTTTATGGGAATTACCCTTACTGATTGTTGCCATCATTTTTCCTTTTATTGCGTATTTTGTTTACTTTTGTGTGCTACCCGGGTGGTTTGTTTCTGGGGCTAGTCCTGGGCTTACCTCTGGTAGGTATGACAGCCTCTATGCAGTCACTGAGAAGGTTTTACAGAGTTTCTGAGAGCAATTCAACAAAGGATGCTGTGTTCTTGGGGTATGGAGGGGCACTGAATTTTGACAAACCATCACTTTATAAATGGGATTTGCCTTGGAATAGTTCATCACTGTTACTCATTTTGATGAGATTATGGAGTTGAATTTGATTTCAAAGGAGATAGCTTTATGGTTGCACCTTACCATCGAAGAAGAGAGACAATGTGGGGTACAGTGTCATCCCTTATTTGTGAGCACTGGATCAAGTATGTTGGAGCATCCAGTGGGCATATTCACTATTTGGTCAAAGATTATTCTATGAAGTCCAGGAATATCTGTGCCTGTAGATTTGAGGTGGTATAAGGTTAATTAAAGTGTCCCATGAGTAGGGTGTTAGGTTGTATGGTAAATGTACCTAGATCCAAGTGTGCATCATCAGCTTCTTGGGACATGGAGGGTGACCTGCAGCTGGATAGGATATGGTACATGACTTTGTCTATGGTGATCTGCATGTGGAGGAATTGCAGCACATTGTACTGTTTAACCACTAGAGATATGCTTGTTATTGATGTATATTGAGACATCTCCACTGTTAGCACTTGTCTGTGTAGCTACTGGTCTAAAAGTGTAGAAGGAACTGAAACCTTGGACAGCTGGGGTACTCTCTGCTGCTTTAAGACATGTCTCAGTAACTGCACAGATGTCTATATTCTCAAGTGTGAGGAAGGAGGGAGTGAAGTTTTTTATTTAGGCTCCTGGCATTGAGTAGTAAGTCCTTGAGGTTCACTTAAGTTGATTTTTAAGTTGATTTTTACTATGTCGATAGGTTTGTCAATTTGACATTGCCTACGAATGTCACTATGGGGACGGATAAACTTTTAGCCAAAATTTGAATGCCTAAAGGGGAAAGTGGCAGATGATCCTTGGCAAAGTAACACAGTCTGTTAACCATGTCCTCTCAAGCTAACAAACATTGGATCCCTTTAGAATGACAGTAGAAAGACAGCCAGTTGTTGAAATCAATAATTTGTTTGCTCATCTTCTGGAATTATCTTCAGTGATGGTGATATGCTGCTCAATGCCAGGCTCATACCAGCCTGCAATACATGGTCTGTATGTTCCATAATGTCTGTCTTCATATAGTCCAGAGAGGCACATCTCAAGTCATTTACACCTACATGGAATTTGATGCAATCAGCATGCATGCTTGATTTGCTAGGATCCTGTCTCCAGATAAGCAAACAACAGTTATTTTCTCCTAATTCAGCCTGGTTAGAAGGGCATCACTATATCATATAGTGGAGTTGCCTATGATGAGGCTCATTGGAAGTGTGTTTGCTTGCCTTAGTGGCTTAGTGTTTGGGACTCCACTGAGAGAAACAGCTACGTGTAGTGTTAGGTGTTGTCCTTTCTGAGTGCCTTTGGGCTTGCTGAGGCATAGATTTGAGAAAGGGCAGTCTACATGATTTTTCTTTCTTAGGAAGATTACCTTTAAGTGTCTCAGCCTACATTAGTTTATGTCTGTGTGTGTTGTGTGCTATTTGAAGTGGGTGTTGTGTGTGCATAGTTTAGACAACGTGATGTAGTTGAGAGTTTAGTCCCCAGTGTCATTTTGTAAGTACACCTCTTGCATATTATGTCTGCTTCTTTAAGGATTAAGTGGATATTGGTAAACATGAGATAATTGCTACATTGTGTCAGGGTGCCCATATCTATTATGCAGCCTACAGACAAGTCAGAAAATTATTCATTCATGCTGTTCAGTAGTTTGGTGAGCTTAATGGTGAGTAGGAGATTATTAAGGGTGCCTTGATGGTGCAGACTAATTAGGATGTTTAATTGAGGTAGATTATGCTAAACGGTATTAAATTATACTAACTTTAATGTTTATACAATATTGAATTATATTAAATCTTTAGGTATTGTCCATTGACACCCAACTAGCTGCTCTAAGCTTGTTGGCATGTGATGTATTTGCTCTATGTTACTGCTTTACAGGGTACAGTTGTATGGACCTTTCGAAAGGGAACATTTGTTTCAAGGTGTTTGCGACTGTACAGTATGCAAAATTTATAAAAATACAGAAAAAAATCAAACTAACTAATGAACCTTCTGGCCAATTAAAATGACTACACTATGAGTCCTTTTTTGAATTTCCCAACTCAGATAGATCAGGCAAACACCTCCTGCCACAAGATGAATAAACCAGTCTTCCTAATGTAAAAAACACAGTAGAAGAGACCCATATGTGCAGTTACCACAATCCATTTAAACACCTAGGCAATTACAAGGCAGTCTTAGCAGTTACAGTGAGAGGAATAGCATTGGTTTTACACAGATATAATAAAATGCACACAAAAGCAGGAAACAGCAATATTGGTTGCTTGGTTATGAGAATGGCAATGCTAGATATGTTCAACATGTCCATGCTTTTACTCAATGTACTTTACAACAGTAACAACCTTCATTACCCATATATTCCTGATTTACCTATTTAATGTTGTGGAGTTCATTCTCACTCAAATCTAAATCTCTGGTTCTTTGCTGTGTTATGTACCTTGGCTTCTTGTATACTTGATTCACAATGCTGCTTGTCATCTTGCTGGTGTAGAAGAATTGCATTTTGTAAGATTATGCTCATTCATTCAGAGCTTCCTTGTTGCCTGGCTTGGATTGCTTCTAAAACAATCTGGAAATACAAATCTGATTTAAGTATATTGTTTGCACTTGCTCTAACTGTTTCAGTGATATTTAACACTTCTATGCTGCATTAATTTATTTACTTGAATTTATCACTGTTTTTCAGCGTGTACTTGTTAAAGAAATTCCACCTGTTTTGCAAAGTTTTTGTGTGTTGTGAACAATTTTCAGGGTTATTGAACTTATTTTCAATGATTCTTGACATTGCAGGAAGTCTTAGTTATGTTCTAAAGCATTTGTCACTGCACTTCAGCTCAAAGCCAACTGTTTCTTACATTTTTTTCCACTCTAATGAGAGTAGGGAGCTAAATTCAACCCATCCAAGGTGGAAACTACTGGTACATAGCCTTTGTGGTTTTATCTGATGCCTTCCACACTTTCAGACTGCAAAATGATCATGTGAGAACCAAAGAAGGAGGAGGAGTATCTGTCTTCATCAAGGATAAATACATCTCTAGACTGGTCAAGCAGAAAAATTCCATGCAGTTACTCCAAGTTCAACTAACTGTGGGTAAGACCCCCCTTCAAGTCATCGATAACTATAGGCCTCTTTCAATGAACCAAGATACCCACACTGCTTATTTGGACTACTTGAGTCTATCAAATTACAACCAAACACTCTAGTCATGGGCAATTTTACCTATCCATCCATTGACTAAGAAATTTACACAAGTATCAACATGCCACACAACGTTTTCTGGACTCTGTCAACACTAATGCCCTGGAGCAAATAGTATGCATCCCCATGAGGGGCTTAAATATTCTCGATCTGGTCCTCGCCTGTTGCACCACCACAAGTATAGGATCCTCATTGGTTAAATCTGATCACAAATCAATTATATTTGAAGTAGCTATAACACCTGAACCCCTCTTAGGTGAAATCAGGCTAAACATTTTTACCAAAGCTAATTTAACCCTCCTAAGGGATTGCATAGATAACTTCCAAGCTCCTGTTCCCACCTATGGCATTGACAACTATACTAAGGTATACACAAATGCCCTGTAAAAACACTTATACTGACACAGCTGTACCTGATAGGGTCAAAAGAAGATCCTCAAAAAAAAAAAACCTCCCTGGTCGATATCTAGCATTAATAGGTTATACAACAAGAAGAAGAAGGTGCTGTCTAAGACTAAAAAAAGAAAGGATCCAGCACTGAAAGAATACCCTCCTCTGTTTGAACAAACAAATAAGACAACTTGTAAAATCCTGTAAGGGCAACTTTGAAAAGAAACTTAGCAACCATATCTAAAGATAACCATAAGGCATTCTTTAGCTATATCCATAGCCTAAAAGTTAGGACCCAGACATGTGATGAACTAGCTGTGGATGGCATCACACACAGACTATCCTGTGAAAATGTCACACCCCTGTCTCCTCCTAACACTCTACAAAGCATTCTCTCTACATCTCCCCCTCCTTGCATCTCCAAAGAGCAAGTCATTAATGATCTCAATAAGGCCAAAACCACAGCCTCAATGGGACTGAATGGCACCCCAGGTTTTGTTTTAAATGGTCAAAAACATGAGTAAGCAACTCCATTAGGCACTATCTTCAACCACAGTCTGAGCACCGGTTTTGTCCTTGATGAATGGAAAAGAGCAACCAGCATTCCCCTTCATAAAAGAGGTAGAGAAACAGACCCTGGAAACTACAGCCCCATAAGCTTAACCAGCATTATCTGTAAGGCCATGGAACAAATCATCATGGACTTTATAAATAAGGAAATAGGTTATCTCCAAACCCTTGATCCAACACAGTTTGGTTTTGAAAAAGACATGTCATGCCTGTTAAACCTGGTGGAATTCTTTGAAAACGTCAACATAGCCATAGATGAAGGCAAATATGTGCATACAGCCTACCTTAACTTAGTCATGTCCTCCGACGCAATCTCATATTCAGGCATCAGTGATAACCTCTCCCAGATGAATACCAGCCATTATGTTGTTGAATACTGAGTTGTGTATGTGACATAGGTTGTGTACTGTCGACATGCACCAGTCACACCATGTAGTGCAGGTGCAGCATGCATTGTGATGTGTTCACGGTATGTGTCTCAGTTACATCTGTAGTACCATGTTGGTTGTGATACCCTGGTTCCCTCCTATGGTGTACTTGCATGTGCCTACAGGTAGCAGTGTTTGCAGTCCCCCACGTGTAACTGTGGAGTACACACAGGCACGTCTGGCAATATCAGCATGCTACGTGTACCCTCATCCTGACTGTTGCAAACACAAACATGACACAGATGTCCACACATATACTGCACCTGACGCATGTGGTCGGTGCCACAGGCTACACTGGACAGAGACGTGACATACATAGCAGGACACATTACAGGTATGGTGACATGGTGCAGGGGTTGTAAACAGCGGCCTGGCCAATGATGATGTGAGGTGTCACTTGGTAGCTGGAGGCCACACTGTGCATCAGTAGGACCCTGTAACAGTACGTGAAGATGGCCGCATTCACGGGGTGTACACCACTATAACGCACACCCCATAGTGTGCAGCTGGGGACCCTTGCCTGTGTGGTCATCACCCTCACAGTACTATGCACCCACATGACGTATCACAGAGAAGGGACATGCACATGTAGCCAGTATGGCTGGGACCTATGGCATCAACAGGGTTGTGCAATGCATCACCATTACGGGTTAGTCAACACGTGGGGCCAGTGATAATTTCCCACCGTATATTAGCATACACACTCACACCAAGCACCAGACATACAAACAGACACACACACACTGTGGTGACCACACATGTGTATACGGACAGCCGATGTGTGTGATGCACCTCACCGGCGAACATCATGCTTCCCACACTGACGTATGTACAGATCTCTACAATGGTGTACAGGGATGTGTAGCAACTGGGACATATTTCCCGCGATATGTGGCATCCCTGGTCACACATTCGGACACACATGGCAGTGCTAGGAATGATACACCTGCCATATGATGACATGTTTGATGGACATGCAGCGGTATTGATTGCATTATGTGTACCAACGCTATATCTGGCAAATGTGCTGCTATACACACACGGGAGGTTGTAGGTGTTACAGGTGCCATATGACATATAGTTGTTAACACCTGACCGCTGTGTATGCATTATGTCAGCACCATCACGTAACAGTGACATAGCATACAGTTAGCACATGGCATAATAGGATGGTGTGTGACACAACTGTGAGCCACCCCCTGCACACATACATCTAGACAGGTGGTTCACTACATTATGTACACACATCCCTCCATACGTGCTGTTTGTATGTCACCGTATACAGATATCAATGTTGGGTCTGCATTGCGTCTGCATGTTGTAGGTAGGTGCAACTATGTTACGGACATCTGCCACTGCACATGCATGTTTGCTGCATGCACAGTACAGATGTCACATGTGTCTCCTGTTGCCATGTTTGTATGCATTGCTATTGTTGGACATGTGTGTTGACATACATAACACATGGACTGCGGTATGATATCACGGGTGTCACAGGCGACCAGTACAAGGGTATGTGTCCCGGTCAACACTGCTACCCCCTGTAGTGTAAGCATTCAACAGACATGGGCCCACCTTCAATTCGCATGTGTAGCATTGATTAGGCCATCAAAGGCAATGTATGTATGTGTTGTGTGTGCAGTCCATGCACACATCCACACAATCACATGTATGACATACCCAGACGTGTGTTCATTGGTGTACAGCAACAGTCAGGTGTCACAGCTGTGTAAGGGCCATGGTATGTCTTGAGCCAACCTGTTCATGTATACTGGTATCATTGCAATGCATAACACCTGTTGGATCCCTGTTGGTACGTGTGTACTCTGCACAGCTGGTGTACACCACTGTACAGCCCAGTGGTCATGTGTCACATGGTGTTGTGGGACCGTAAGGCTGTGTAGTGCTGCACCAACGACATGGTGCTGACTTGACAGCTACAGTGAACACTGCAGTGTGTACGTGTGTGACCTGCACCTGTGACAGCTGTGATGGCAGCTGTGTGTGTACAGGTCACTGCATGTGTGACCGCCCTGTGCGTGAGGGCAGTTATACCTTACTGTGCCCTTCTGTGTGTACACTCCATCTGCATGCAAGATTTCCCTTTGCAACTGCTAAGTGTGTGAGCATGCCCAGTATGCCGTTGTGTAGATGGACACACAGTACATTCCACTCTGCACCCTTCCGTGATTAGACTTCATGTGCATGCAAGATGGCCCTTTGCAACAGCTACGTGTGTGAGCATGCCCAGTACGCCGTTGTGTAGATGGACACACAGTACATTCCTCTCTGCTCCCTTCCGTGATTAGACTCCGTGTGCATGCAATATGGCCCTTTGCAACAGCTAAGTGTGTGAGCATGCCCAGTACGCCATTGTGTAGATGGACACACAGTACATTCCAAACAGACGTGTGATACTAAGCATGTGGGCATGGGCCTTGACATCCTGTATAGCCATGGTGGTCATCCAGGCACCAGATGTCCAATTTCAATGTCACAATGGATGCCTACATTGAACACACTTGTTGCTCTCTCAAAGGGTGTACTGTCTGTGGCTCATCCCGTATCTATTTAGTGTTGTTGTGCTCCATAGATATTTAGTTGGCCCGATGACAGCACTGGCGTGTTTGTGTACGTCTACCTTGGGACGGTAATATGCTTTCAGACCGCTCACTCTCTAAACATTCCCTATCAGCATCTTTGCCTTTGCGGATGATGTCACCCACATAGAAGTATGCCTCTGGGAGTGCTGTATTCAGTAATCTCGGTAGCGCGTTCTGTAAATGCGTAAT